>NW_020537646.1:9183950-9216175 GCF_003426905.1 Ctenocephalides felis | reverse complement strand
CCCCCCAAATTGTGCCGCCCTAGGCCCGGGCCTCACGGGCCTATGGGGTAATCCAGCACTGTATAAATATATAATATATATTTATGTATATATATATATTATATGTATATAATATATATATATGTATATATATATATGTTCTATATGTATATATATGTATATATAGAGGTGGGTCGTTGACGGTTTTGCCGTCAACGAAACGAAACGGTTATCGGGGTTTCGTCAACTAGTTAAATAACTATAGTTATATATATATATATATATTTATAAGCTATTAATAACTGGAACATTTAAACTAATTATTTTTTGAAAATTTTTTGGTTACATTATAGTCTGTACAAATTGGCTAACGTCTAAATACTGAATGAAATCAATTCAATCAATTTCATTCAGTATTTAGACGTTAGCCAATTTGTACACATTATAATGTGATCAAAAAATTGTCAAAAAAAATAATTAGTTTAAATGTTCCAGTTATTAATAGCTTGGTTTATCACAGTGTAATAGTGTAGTGTATTTTTGTATAATTAATTCTTTTTCCACTGAATGACGGTCTCGATGAAGACCGAAAATACGTATGGATAAATAAAGTATTTCAAAACTACTTTAGTTTTTTTACTTGGTGTTACTGCCCGATTCTAAATAACTCATCAATATATATATATATATATATATATATATATATATTATATGAATAGGTTATATGTAAACATATTAATATATATTATAAGATGTTATAATATCAAAAGTTATATAATAAGGACAAACAGCTTTTTTTTAAACATTTAACACTTTATTAATAGTTCCTATTACAAAGACAAATAAGATAGGCTTACGATCTTATTTAAAAGTTAAATATCACAATAATCAATATATGAGTTTTGCAGTATCATTATCATGATGTTTTTCAGCCTCTATATCTGAGTCAGAGTCAGCATTTAGATCAGGATATTGTTGCTATAAATAAACATATTTTAACATCATTATAGTAGTGATTCAACCACAACTATAACACTTACCTTAAATTTAGGTTCTTGATTATCTTGAAAACCAGACAACTTTCCTGGTTGTAAGTTTCTTAAAACTTGTATCATGGCTGGTGATCGTTCCCCTAATTTGCCTTGTTGCCCATAAGCAGGAGTTATAAAACGTATGCCTCTAAAAAAAATTGAAAGTGAATATGTTAATCAGTGCACATTAATCGTGTGTTTTATAACATATATATATATATATATATATATATATATATACACATATATATACATATACATATACATATACATAACATATACTTACCTAAATATCGATCCACGATTTTCTTGTTTTTTCTTATAAAGATAAAAAATGCTTCCTGCAACAGCACCAAATAAAAGAAGGGATAGAAATATAGGAACTGCAACACTTGTGGATTGTTCATTTGATGCCATAGTGCCAAATTGAGGATGATCATCCATATCCTAGAAAATATGAGTTCATATTTTAAGTAAGTTGAATAAAATTATAACAGCTCATTTTAAATATACTTACATCAACACAGGAGCTACCTGGTGCTATCATAAGACCATTTTTGCAAATACATTTAGGGCCAGAGTCAGCAGGAACACACAAATACATACAATTTGAATTTTCACAAGCGTTTTCATGTAGGAGTTGTTTAGAGTATTGACTAATTTTGAAGGAATCAGCATTGGAAATATAAGCATCAATAACTGTGCAAGCATAGTTTCCAAACAGACGGCATTTTATCATCCGTGTGGATCCATACACTAAAGTATAAGCATAGTTTTCAAAAACATCTAAACCATTTGGAGCAGTGAGCAGCTTTTGTTCTTTTACAAGAATCCTATGATCAGAGCCATTGTATGATACTGATTCAATTGTGTTTTTGTGTTTATCACAGTAGTACACTGTTTTTTGATGATGATCGATACCAATTCCACTTATTAAGTTTAATTTCTCATTACGTAGTTCTATGACATGGCTGCCATCCAGATTTGCCCTGTATAGGATTGTTATAGGATTATCGTACACCCACCAGTGGGTTACTGTGTAGAAAATGTATTTGCTAATGGGATCCACAACTAATTCTGGTACAGCTATATTTTTATCAAACTTCATTAGAATTGCACATGCAGCATTCTCTATGTGGCAAACTCGCAGTGTTTTATGTAAATCGTCCTCGCTGATAAAGTAAATATTTTGAGTTATCCAGTCAACAGCAAGTTTCATTGGTTTTCCAATATTCATAATATATTGGACATCACCACTCTTAATATCCAATCTGTATATTTGACTAATGAGATGCAAGGAGAAGTATAGAGTACTTGTGTGCTTTGAAACATCCAGACTTAGAATTTTTGGTATATTGCGATTGAATAGTATTTTAACAGAAGGTGGAGATAATGTTAGTTCTCTAATTTGATTAGATGTGGAATATAAGATGGACATTTGATCTCCAGTAGCTTTGCAGCTCCTTTTATCAGATCTAGATAAAAGTCAATGAAGTTAGTCAAGTAGAATTAATAAAACTTATTGATTAATTACCTTAGCATAAATTCTGGATAACATGAGCAATGGAAAGAACCTGCGGAGTTTGTGCAAATCTGTAAATTGAGGATAAAATTAGACACAGGCCCAAGAAAGATAAGAGAAAGAAGCATTTACATACTTGTCCACATTGTTGCAATTCCGCTTTGCACTCATTGATATCAGTACATGATAAATGATCACCTGCTAAGTGATATCCTTCATGGCAAGAACATTGGGGACCATTAGGAGTTGGACTGCATTTATGTTTGCATTTAATTGCATCACATGATGTATCTAAGTGATTAGATGAATATTTAAATGAATAAATTTAAAACTATGAAGTGAATTAGTTATGAAATAAATCAAACTTACTGCAAGCACCATTTTCATCAGATCCATCAAAACAATCTGGAATACCATTGCAAACAAATAAGAAATCAACACATCCACCAGACTTGCATCGAAAGCTGTCTTCATCACACACAGGAAGAAATTGAGAATGCACCGGTTGCACTGTTGTAACTGAAAATTTACAATCATTAATTTCATAAATAATATAAAATAATGTATCAACAAAATACCCGCAGAACAACTTTCACTTGTTTCATCAGAACCATCATTGCAATCCCGTGTTTTGTCACAAACCCATTTGCGTTGTATGCATTGACCTGAATTGCAAGTAAACTCATCAAGTTGACAGTTCGTACATTCTCGTTCATCTTCACCATATTTGCATTCAGCAGTACCATTGCATCTGCAAGTAAGTTGAAAAATTATGTTAGTATATATTTAGATTTAGTGTGAGTATTGTATAATATATGTGTACCTTGCTATTTCTGGCAAACAGGCCCCACTTTCTTCACAAGTGTATTGAGTAGGTTCACATGTAATAAGGTCAATAAAATCAGTTTCTGTAGTTGATTCCTTTTCTTTAGAAGGGCATCTTATTTCATCACTTGAATCTCCACAGTCATCCTCATGATCACATTTTAAATCCATATCAATACATTTTCCATTAGTACAAGTAAATTGATTGTCTTTGCATGTGTTTGGCTCTGGAATTTATATTTATATGCAATGAAAGTTTATATTATTATGATAAGTTATTATCTACCACAGAAGGTATGTTCATCAGAAGCATCTGTGCAATCAATTTCTCCATCACATTCCCATGATGATGGTATGCAGGAACCAGATTGACATCTGGAACAAGTTTATATTAAATAACGATCATATCATAACATGGGTACAAGAATATGAGAAGTTTCTATAATTAGACATACTGGAACATGTTAGATTCACATGTGACATGATCACACATTTTTTCATCGCTGCCATCTAAGCAATCCGGTAAGACATCACATAATAATCTGTTATCAATACATTGCCCATTTGCACATTCAAATTGTGCGTGTGTACATTTTGAAGAAGATACTAAAATAATAGTGAAATAGTTATCTTAAATATTTCAAAGAAATTATTTAAACTCACCATAGTTTTCACAATTTTCTTCATCTGATTTGTCTGGACAATCAAAATGTTTATCGCATTTGTAGTGATACTCAATACAAATACCATCATTACATTGAAATTCATTTACAGCGCAGGACTGGCGATCTTTGTAACCTGATTATGAAATAATATGAACATGTAAATTTTGATAGGTGTATATTATTTCTGACTTACGTTCACAATCAGATTCATCTTCTCCAAAATCACAGTCTTTATTTCCATTGCATCGTAAAATCATAGGTATACATTTGTTTGTATCTGAACACCTGAATTGTTCTCCAGTACAGTGAATAATTGTTTCACAGCTCATGTTGTAAGGAGGCACTAGAGATAATCCAACTGGACAATGACAACTAATCTTTCCTTGCATCATCGGAATACAAATATGAGAGCATCCTCCATTTTCATGAATACACAAATGATTTGAAATGGTGCGTGGTGTTATAGCGGTCAGAGGTACAGATTTCAAGTTACGCTCAATATCTAAAGAATTGAGAACATTTCAAGTAACATTGGCAAGTTCATATTGTGAGTATTGATAATATTTTGTTAAACATTACCTATAGTTAGTTTTTTGTTGAATCCATTACCAAGATTATGTTTATCTGCCCAATATAAACGTCTATTGCCTGCTGTTGTCCAAAATAGATCATTTCCCAAAATTGCAATTGCTATGGGTTTATCTTTCGTATGTCTGAAGCCATGTCTGTCATCACCTGAGGTATTAAAGTACATGTTAGAGCAGTTTTATTATTGCAAAAATGAGTTAGGACATTAACCTACCATCAACTGAAGAGCTTTCAATTCTGCCAGTTTCTTCGACAGCCCAGAAAACGCGTTGTAGATCATGATCATACACCATAGAAATTTTTCCCCATCTACCTAAACCATCTTCCACAACATGGGTTCGGATTCCACTTCCATCCAGTAGCATACGATCAATATGGGTATGATCGTGTGATCGAAAAGCAACAAACATAATCCTGCATAAAAATGTATGATTGTATTAAAAGGTGTTAGTAAAATTCAATTTTTTTTTATTAAATTCCAAATTTAATAACCCATGAGATGGAACAATAGCAAATCCAACTGGTACTTGATCTCCTAAACCATGTAAAATAAATCCTTTAACGCCAGTATCAAGATGAAGTACTTCAATCGTTTGCTGAACACTATCAATCCAAAATAAGTTGTTTGCAAGATTATCTGTAATGTAAATAAATTTTTATTAAATCATATATATATATATATATATATATATAAATTATATATATGCAATAATTTTTTTTACCGAAATGCATGGCTTCCACTTCACCAGATTTAATATCAGTGAGACGAGATGATTTGGTAGTATACATGTCCACAGTGTATATGAATTTTTTATTGTTATCAGCCACAATTATTTCACCTGAACAGAAAAATATTTTAAAAAAAAAACATGAATAATGCATAATTCCATAAAAATAAATTACCATTTAAGCTATTATATGTTAAGACATCCATATTAATTTTCATTGGAACACCATGTAATTCATGTCGTCCTAATTTCTGATGCATCAAACTAACCATTAAATTTCCAGCTCCAATAATTAATTCACTTTGTCTTTGAGTTTCTAATGTAAAAAATGTTTTAAAAAAAAAAATAAAGTAAAATTTAGTAAAAAATGAGGTTTTTAATTAAAGCTTACCTCTGCAAGATGTTTTGTCAGCTGACAATTCTTTACCTTCTGGACAAGCACAGGAGTATTCATGTGCACTTTTTATTAAACACAAATGACTGCAAGACGATTTCATACATGGATGATCATGTTTGGGCTGCAGGGCGCTGTGGTAAATGTGAATTCCTGGAATACATTAAGAATTATGTAATTAAATAATTACTGAATTGATTTTTAGTCAATTTCATACAAACCATAAATATATTCTTTGGATTCTTTAGCCACTGTAACACGGTTTTTGCATGTGAATTTATTGCATGATTGTATACTTTTCGAATCCCAATCACTCCAGTATATTTGATCTTCAAATATAGCAATAGCATATGGGTGTTTGGTGACACCTTTAAGTACAATCTGTAAAAAAGATTAGATTAATATACAGCTATTTATCGAACTTCATATTGTAAAGTTAAGGCTTACCCGACGATCAGTTCCATCTAAATTAATGGATTCAATCGTTTGCAGTTTTGCATCCACCCAGTATAGTCTCTTATTTGGAATATCAATTGATATACCATTTGGCCAATGCAAATTGGTGCTTACAAACAGTTTAGGTGAAGAACCGTCCATGGAAGATGTGGCAATTTGTGGATTATCACCCCAGTCAGACCAGAACATTTGACTAAACATGTTTTATTTTAGTATGAAACAAAAATGGTTTATTTTAATATAGTAAATTAATACCCACCCTCGTCCAGGATATAATGCTATTGCTCTAGGCTTGTGTATGTTTTCATTTACTATAATTGTACAATGTTTGCCATCATTGGAACAAACGCCAATATGCATTAATTCAGCATCAGTAAAATAAATATTTCCAGTAAGCCAATCTAATGCTAAGTCTTCTGGTGCTGACAAACCAGATGTTAAAAGAACCTTGAATTTAAACAAAAATTATTATAATTTTTGTATGTAGCAATAAATTTGAAGTTATTCAAATTTTACCTCCATTTGACTGCCATCTTCTAGAGAACGTAAAATTGATTCAGTTCCAAGATGAACATCAGTCCAATACACATGATTACCATCATACTCCACACCTATGATTTGTCTTTGATTTTTGATTACTTGGAAAAGAATTTTTGATTCTAAATATAAACCTCTTATATTTGATCTGGAACTGAACAGCAGCAAGGCTTCTCCACCTGAATATATGAAGCAAGTGTAAGTCAAAATAGTTTGATGAATGCATGATGTACATATACTCACCATTAACTTTACAGCTTTTTTTATCGCTTGAAAGTGTATATTTCATATCGCACAAACATTTGTAAGAACCAATAGTATTTTCACATCTTTGACTGCACATTCCATGAATAGCACATTCGTTTATGTCAGTGCAGTTATCATTGTTATTGTATTGCCAATTCTTGTGCATGTGAGAAAAGTCACTGTTTAAGGGATTATGGAAACCAGAGGGGCAAACACATCGAGGGCCTTCTGGAGTCTTTACACAGTGTTTGGCACACGATAGACTAGTGCAATCTAGAAATGGTAAGAGTAATTTACATATACATACATACATACATACATATATATATATGTAAATATATATTAATTCATTTATTTAACATAGGAAAGAATTGTTAAGTGTTTTATAAATCACCTTGTTGGCACCCAACCCCTTCATCAGATTTATCTTTGCAATGTGGTATATTATCACAGACTTTATTTATTGGGATGCAACTTGAATTATCACGGCATGGGTAGTGGTCTTTTTCCAAGATACACATAAAAGTAACAGGTCTAGAATCTGCAATGCAATTTGTCAGATATTTGATCTGATATTATCAAGATTTTTATTTTAACAAAACATACCACAATCTATTTCATCAGAACCATCTGCACAATCAATTGCGCCATCACAAACCCAATCTTCACTTATGCAATGTCCATTGCGACAGCGAAATCCATCACATGCATGCTGAAAATGTAAAATGTAAAACAAATTTTTCATTTAGTGAACCTTAAAATTTAGAGTAACTGAAACTTTGCATTATACCTGATCCTTGCACCCCATGTCTTCATCAGATTTATCCATGCAATCAAAATCTCCATTGCACACAAACTCGAGAGGTATACACATTCTATCAGCACACATCCATTCATTGTGTTCACATGAATGATTAGTTGAGGGTGGTGTGTAAACAAAATCTGAAATTAGATGTAAATTTGACAATTACAATTGTAACATTTGGACTTGTGCCATTATTTTACTATTTATCGAGTTCAAATATTGAAGTGAATAATTTGATAACATAAGTTATATCTTTTGATGTTCCGCAAACTTATTATTCTCAATAAAAATCTATGATTAGAATAATCTCATTTTGATAAAAAATATTTAAAATACTTATGAAAAAGTACCTTCACAATTTTGTTCATCGGATCCTGAAGGGCAGTCCATTGACTTATCACATCTGAAGCTAGATGAAATGCATTCACCATCTGCACAACGGTACCAATCCGGTTCTTCACAACGATACATTTCTAGAACAATCGTACGATTAAAATGTATCGTCAAAGAAAAGCCCAGATTCATATTTTTATCTGAAATTAATAAATTTCAAACTCACCACAATGATGTTCATCTGAGTCGTCTTTGCAATCTTTAATGCCATCACATATTCTAGTCTTGGAAATACATTCGCCATCTCCACACGTGTATTCTGATGTCAGGCATTCTTTATGATCGAACACAAATCCGGAGCGCGGACAAACATGTTGTACAATAAATATCAGAAATACTAGGCATACTGACCGCATTGCCACTATTTAACGTCCTTAGCCCTCGAACCTGACTCGGAAAATGAAGGCAAATACAGGAATTTTGGCCCTTTTATAGGATACCGTATAGTTTGAATCTAAACAACGATTGCGCAACACGAGAAATTGATAGAATAAGTTGACATGGATGGCAAGTTTGTGCCGAATGAGTAAAACCATAGATAAATAAATTATTGCAGCATAAAGCGAAAGTTCTAGAAATTGTATGATCACATTTCGCAATCTCTTTATTGTTCATTATAATGTCTAGTTTATTTTTTAAATAATAAAATATGAATTTTTCAATTATTGTCTCTCAATTTATATATTAAAGCATATTAAAGTATGCCTTTATAGTTTCGATCTTTCCATTTAATTTACCTTTTCCATGATCTCACCATTTCTGACGGGTGGAAATAGTTCCGTTCACATAAGCAAAAATTTGCGGCCTGTTATTCAGATATTGATATTGAATATAGTAATATTTCCATCTTTTTTCTGGGGACTTGAATTGTATTTAGAAAAAAATATTGTTACTTTAGTATTCCACTTAAATAAAACTAATTTTATTCTGCAGTTTTTCGGCAACTTCACTTTTCAATATTTGACAAATAATTTGAATTTTGCAATATCGGTTGTATATTTTTCAGTATGTATGTACTTATATGTGGGTGCTCTTTGATGCTTACTCTCAAGTATAAAATCTGGCTTTTTAGGTCTGATTGAGAATATATATTATGCATTATTAGCACAAACAATTTTTGTGTTTTTATAAAAAGTAGTTGTAGAATAATAATACACACATCGATTTCAGTACATACTTGTTTACTAAACATATTAAATATATAATAAAAAACATACAAATACTTTCTACCAAAAAATAATAAATACTTTTGAAAATTTAAAAAAAAATAAAACTTTATAAGGCTTTATAAAACATAAAAGCAAATTAGATTTTCTAGAGAAAATAGAAACTTCATATCTATCATTGCTGATCATAAACCTCTAGATATTATTGTGAATAATTGATTTTGAGTGTTTATTTTGCATCCATGGATACCAAGGAGGATGTATAAATTTTTAGGTCAGAACAAAACACTACCGAGCCTAACGATTAATAAAATATACAAATATCAAAATCCATTTTTATATATAAATTAAAAACCTATATTTTTTGTATTTCTTAAATATGGCATTTTTGGGACTTGCGAATGAAAATTTAGAGGCAATACCTCCACCACCGGCGAAGTACACTTTAGATGACTGGTATTTTGACGTAAGGCAGAAATATCGACGAACGGAGGACCAACAACAATTGGCCGACAGAGTTTTAAGGTAATTATAATTAATTAAAATTTAAATCCCTTGAGGTATCCCTAGAGCCTATATTTAACACTTTCGCAAACGATGGCAAAAAATCTATATTTATTCATTCATAAGCAAGTTCTAATAGACTAAATACGAACTAAGATATTTAACCACATAGTAATATTTATTTATCGTTATATATTATTAATAATAGCTTAAGGTAAAAAAATCAATTGATGTACAATAATTTAATTTCATTAAAAGTGAATCAGATCGAATTCGAGATGAAACGACCGAATCCAGTGAACGAAACAAGAAGGAAGTAGATCACCGAATAAGTGAAAAAATTAAGGACATCGAATTTTTCAAGAAAGAAGTCGAACGCGAACGCAAGGAATGTATGATCGAAATCGAAGCTCTGACCACTTACAGGAATCGCTTAATTCAAGCTCTAAATGCCCTTTCCGAAACTGCTCTCAAACAATGTCGAAAGTGCATTATTCTAAGGTAATAATATACCGATGAATCATTTTGTTATTGAATAATTCACAAGTAACAATTCTCACGTTAATATTTAAAAAGTTGTCGCTTCATATACGGCGGTTTTGAGTATTTTTGTTCTATAATGAAACTGTATATTTTCCTTTTAGAGAAGGTCGTTTAGGAATTGATCTTTGCCAAGACGACGTCGAAAGAGAGCTAAGAAAAGAAATTGAAGTAATTCAAGGTGCTCAGTGTTTACTCCAACGCACCATGGAGGAGGTACTATGATAATCTATCATATTACCACTAAACGTTTTAAATTTTTTCAAAATTTTATTATGGATCTTCAATATATTATCTGAATCTCCTGCCATTCATTATTATTTTAATACATTTTTATACGTACTTTTTACATTCTGTATGTTAGTAAGTAAGTAATAATTAAATATCATGTGTTAGGCAAATGAACAGATTCGACGGCTTCGTTCCACTGTGTACTTTTTAGACCGTGACCACGAGGACAAGACAGCGGCATTAAGAATCGACCAATACAACAAAAGTCTTAATAACAACAGCATGGCCCTCTCGATTTACGAAGGGACTCAGCCCTTGAATCCTGCGTAGGTTAACTAATATTACTAATATAATAAATAATTATCGTTAGTCGTGTAACGGTAGAAAACGTCGGCTAAGACAAACTAGTCTAGGGTCGATCCAAACATTTGGCCAGATTGATATCGAGCAGTATAATAGCAAATTTCCACTTGAAATCCAATAAAAAAATCAAGTAAATTTCGCTTAAAAACATACAGCAGCGATAAGATGAAAATATCTGTTACTATAGCAAATATAACTCGTAGAAAATGTAGTTCTGAGCGCTGTTGAAAATATAATATAATATAATATATATATATATATATATATATATATATATATATATACCACCTTTTACATATTATTTTCTAGAACAATAACATATGAAGAATACGTAGACTACACCTGCAAGAATATAGATCGTGGTGCAAAGGAAATAAACAGCGGAAGAATAATGAGGTCCTACGTGGATACACTACTTAAACAGGCAATTTTAATGTTAAACAATACTATTAAGATAATTAATATCAGCTATGACCTATGACTTTGATAAAAAATACTGCATAAGATAATTAGTTGTAGTAATAATAATGTTGTAGCTATAATTATCTCATCGAATGACTAAAAATAAATGATAAAAATAAATAAATAAATATTTTTTACATTAGGTAACGACCGATCTAATGGAGCAATATAATCGGGTAAATGAAGCGTTTCGAATACGTATATCAGAAATTAGGGAATCAAAAACTAAAATGGAAGTTAAACATGCCGAGGTATGCGCAATCACAAATAATTGTAAAATCAGAAGTATATTATTTTTTTTTCAGACGCAACGGCAAGCGAACGAAATGACCCTGAATATTACTGGTTTAGAAAAAGCGCTCTATGAAAAGGAATCCTTCCTGGCACTGGCACATACAAGGTAATACATTTCAAGAATTGAAATTGAAATTAGCGAATAGCATTTTATATAATATTGAAGTCAGTATCATGTAAAATGATATTTGCTACTTAAATATTTATTTAAAATTAGAACTAAAACAATACTAATAATTCAATTAGATTGGGAAATCGTGCCCAAAGACCTGGTATAGAATTTTGTAAGGATCCAGTAGACGCTAAATTAATGTATGAGGTTCGACAGCTTAAAGAGAATACTCATAAACTCCAGGTAAATAATAAAAAAAATTAATGTCCTAATAACATAAAACAAATAAGTTAAATAACTAAAAATTAGGTTTTATTTTCTCAGTAATTTGTGTATTTTGCTAACATCATGAGCAACAAGCAAAAGTTACAATGTGTTCACATATTCAATCACTGTAATTATTTAAATATTGTCATCGACTGCCTATAAATCCAAGTTAATAAATAGTTTTTATCACAGAATATGCTTCTGGAGTCGCAAGCATCGCTTCGCTACTTACTGAGGGCTCAAATTCAACTCGAAGAAGATATAAATATCAAAACAAACTCCTTAAAAATAGACGAAGTCGACTGCTTAGGATTGCGAGAATCTATGGACTACCATTCATATTAATTTTTATTATTCCTATGTTATTTATCAAAAAAAAAAAATAGAAAGATATATTCATTTATTTAAATAGAATAAAACTATTATGCAAAGATAAATTTTATTCATAAAACTCTTATTACTAACACTACTAATTATGAAGGTTATTCAAGTAAATGAATGTAATATTTATTATCTTACTTACATTGGTCATTATCTTATTTATTATGTAGAAACCTTTCTAGGAAAATATGTCCTATCAATTCTATGACAGAAATCAGTTAAATTTTTATACTTCGAAATAATAGGGACAATTTTAGGTGACGATTCCGGCATACTAGTTGTAATTAGACAGAACAAGTGTCCAAAGAGTAATGCATCTAATTCTGTAGGCCTAAAATTTCAATTTTCATTTAGATATCCTTCATTTATGCAATAGTAGATATGGTATAAGCATTTCCTATGTTAGTATTGCAAATGTTAAATGCACATTTAACATAAATAATCACTAATAATAGAAGAGAACCAAATTATTTATAGACTCATTGTAAAATTATTTATTATATTTGACTAGAAATATTGACAAATATAGAATAAGCGCAAAAAATATCTAAATCTAGAGCCACAAATTAATGAAGAATTTTGATATCATGTTTATTCGTAATTAGATTGAAAAATGTTTACTCAAACGAGCACGACAAACAAATCACGTTTAAACATTAATAGAAATTATAATTTATTGTATCGATCTTAAAGCATGCCAATAAAACACAGTTATTTATCACAAACTGTTGATTTATTAAAAACTAAAAAGAAAGGTTACTGTCAAAAAAATTAACAAAGAATTTCGGTTGCATCATTGATATCCGGAAATTTTTCAGTAGAGCCTCCTTCGACATCAGAAAACAAATGCGTCGAGCTTGTGCATTCCCTGATGTCCTCCATAGAAATCGCCTCTATGGAACTGGACACGTCGAACGGTTCGTCGTCATCCAAATAATCGGCGATCGCGGCCGCCGTGCTATTTTTGATTTCCTGAATAATTACAATGCGCTTCTGCCGTTCAAGCTCGTTAATTCTGAGAGTGGTCAGAATCTGCTTCATCATGAGCCGATTATTCGTGTATATGTCGGCAATGCCTTCATTGAATAAATCCGTTTCGCGACTAAAACACCGAAACTCGACGCGATTGCAGTGACGCAAAAGGGGCTTGTGCCGGCGCAATATTCGAGAAAGACTAGAAGCCGGATTTGGCAATGATGTAACCATTATTGCGAAGAAATGACCAAACAACATGCAGTCCATTTCCGTTAATCTGAGTACATTCCAACATTTATTTTATAAAGCTCAAGCAACATTACATTAGCATTAACATATTCAAGCCCTTAGATCAATAATCCTTAGATAAGAAACATTTCAAATACTTCATATTTATCTACTACTAAATATATTTTCATCAGTAAAGTTGCAGCATAACGATGTACATTTTAATGGCTAATAATGCATTTTATAAGAATTATTTATAATAAGGGCTCCAATAAGACACTTGAAAGATTAGCAAAAACAAGAAAACAACTTAACTATATTTCAAGCACTAATAACAGTAGTGTAACTATAGGGTGGCAGGACTGGCAAAATATCACAAGCCCCTATCCAAAAGGGCACCAATCCAAAAGGCTTCGAGATCAGGAAAATTTATAAGATTATACTGGATCAATTTCTTTACATTACGTCACCATTAGTCAGTGAGCATTTGTCTAAGATTCATAGTTCAAACCAATAGCAAAATTAAAATTTTAAAATTACAACAAAAATGCAACAAGCCAATATTGCACCTGCATGATCAAAACAATTATTTTGCACAATTATAAACACTAATCTGGTAAATAGATATTCCAATAAATGAACTAAAATTACCATATTCAAATCCAAACTTTAGATGTTAAATTGAAATTTTTCATATGAGTTATTCTTATTAGTGACAGTTATTATATATTAATACTTTGGTGCAATTAACCCAAAAACAATTTCCTTGATTCTTTCAAAAGCAAAGAAAATAAACATGCTAAAAAAAGAGAGTACATACTTGTTTCCAAAGAAGTAATCATTATCACCGAGCTTTTCACTGAGAGCACTGCAACATTTCTCCACCTGTAATAATTATAATTTTTTACCTCAAAATTTAGTGATAAAGCAATAGTTTATTATATAGATACAGTTTCATTTCATTTGTAAATAAGTTTTCAAACTATTTACCTTATTCAGTACATCTGATATACTGTAGTTATACCATTCATGAGCTTTTAACTTTCGGATTACTTGATTTCGTTTCTTATAATTTTGATAAGTACTTAGAGGCCACGGATACGGGTAAGCATTCCTTTGGTAAGTCACTTGATGCAAAGTATTTTTATCAACCCACGTAATATATAACTAAAATAATGAAGAAAACAAAATTCTGCATGTTTTTCTTCAAGTTGCATTATGTATGAGAAGTTTATCAATTAAACAGAATACAGGTCCATAAAAAAAAAAATTATGTATTAGGTGTGCGGCATATGTTTTCTAATGTAGTTTTTATCGCTGAACACAAATTCATAATCAAAATTGGGGGTCAAATGGAAAAAAAAAATATTTTTTTTAATGATAAAATCTCTGATCTGAGAAGAATTACTTTCATCTTCTCCATTTCTTATAATTTCTGTATTCCTTGGCCCTTTTTATCTTAAATGACTATCGAGTTTCAAGTTGAGTTTTTTTTTTTTTATCATTCATGTAATTTCCAAACATATTAACTCCCCACAGCCCATGGTTAATCTGCAAATATACCTGCAATTGAATATCTGAAAATATCTGAATTACTTCTGTAATCTACAAAAATAACTTAATAGATCATTTAAGTGATAACTCAATTGTTAATTAAGACAAGGAAATGACCGAATATCCGAATGACCGAAAAAGATTTTAATTATCATGCAGAAGAATTACTAGATCAGATTTTGTGTTCTTTTGGTAGTTATTTTTCATCATTTTTTCCATTTAACCCCAATTTTAAGTTTAGATTCGTGTTCAGCGGTAAAAACTATATTAGAAAACATATCTTACACACCCAATACAGACAACAATTTTTTTGTAGACCTGTGTTATTATTACATACTGTAGTATATATATGGTTCTAATATTTACCTCAGCAAATGACAAAATATTGTTTACAAGGGTCATATAAGCCCGCATATCCAGCTTAGTGGTTTGATCCAGATCTTTAGTCAGAGATATATCTTTCTTATTGACAAAAGAAACAATATTTTCAAGTTCAGGGACAAGAAAAGCACCACACTTAATAAATGGAACTTGTCCTGTGGGGGACATGAATTCTGCATTATGACGATACTCCACATTATATGGCAGATTGCACATCTACAATCATATAGCAATGAATTATAAATAATGTAAAACACAGATGATACTGAAACATATACCAATTCGACGTACCTTTAGATAAGCCTTAACTGCAAGACAATTAGCATTATCTGGTAATAAAATCTGTTCAACTTCTAGAGGCTGAAATAATTGGACGTCATTGGGCCATGGATCTGTAGCTGTAATTCAATAACGATTAGGGCTCCGGCATAAATCATTGCATAATAATTAGTTACCTCCAATTTCTAATGTGACGGCCTCATTCAACAATACTTTAGGCATTTCGTTTTTTTTATTTAACTTTTTTCTGAAATACTAAATTTAAACATACGAACCTTTCAAAACATTTGAAATAAAAATAGGCAAATGTCACACACGTTCGACAAATTTCGTATGTTCGTATTGCTGGTGGGTTTCTTCGATGGGTTGTGATTGTGAGACACCTAATAGGTTAATGGATAAAATAATAGAGGGCGCCATTTCATAACAAATTATAAACTTACGTTAGTGCATCTATATAAAATATATAGTTCACAATGAAATAGTAATAACACTATAATACTATGAGTTTATTAATAATTCTAAAAATGTAAAAAGTATTTATTATAATATTTAATTTTTAATAGAACAAATTTATTTCTTGGTTATGTTTCTTCGATCAAGGCGGAAACAGAAAAGAGAGATTTTATCTTATCCAAATTTCATCCCTTAGCGCAAGGGTTGCGAAATTCGACGTTCTAGTAGAATGCAGACTTGCAAGATTCAATCATCGATTTTAATGAAATGCTTTGTAATATTAATATTTTCTAAATAGAGTAAAAAAAAACCTTAACTAGTGGGTGTATGGCATCGTGTCTTAAAGCATATTGCTGAAACTTCCCATACCGTAACTAAATATTAGAACTATATTCAAAATTTCAATTAAAATCTGAATTATTTTCGATATACAAAAAAAAAAATTGAAAGAAAAATTTTGAAAAAAAAATTGAAACAATTTTTTCCCCAAGAGCAATTATTTTGTTAAAACAAGCAGAAAGTTCTTTGAATCATTGAAATCGGTCGCTTAGTTCTCTCAAAAACTGCCATTTTTTGCACATTTAGCTCTGTATATTAGAAATGGCTGGCCTGCTTTGCTAAAAGCTAATCACATCTTCTCCCAATCATTACAAATTAAATGTTTTTCAGATAATTCATATCGGATACTCTGTTCTCTCAAAAACTCGATTTCTATTTTCTGCACTCTTTGCTCCGTATCTTTGTAACGGCTGGACCTGCCTTTGCCAAAACTAATCAGCGCATCTCCCTACCCTATGAATAGGAATCAAATGTTTATTGAACCATTCAAATCCGTGCGCCCAAAAACGTGAACGAAAAAATGCGGACACACAAAACACACTCACACATACACATTTATTTTTTCTGAGGTGTGCCAAAAATTCAGAAACCTTCAAAACGTCGAGAAATGCAATGCAATTTCGATTAATATATTTCAATGAATATCTTTATAACTATAATGAATTCAGCCCATAGATAAGGAATATATTTAGATTCTACGATAATTCGAAGAACTATAATATTTTAAGATGTTAGTTTAGTGATCTTTGGAGTCATGTCAAATTTTATTAAAACAATACATACCTTTTTCAATTTTGATTGAAACGATTCAGAATGACTCGAAATAAGGGATCAATTTTTGTCGACCATGTAAATATGTATCCAAGAATAAAATTCTCAAACGAACTAATTGTAAGATGTGATAAGGAAAAACCACTTTGTATTTTCCCCCTACACATTAAGTATTACTAAAGATGCTTTTTCGTTATCAATGAACAAGAAGTCGCTCTCGGTAGCACTGTTGCTGCACGTGGTTCCTTCAAGACTGGAATTGATTCATGACGCGTCTGCATAACAACAGGTCCTCCGACTCCGACTCCGACTTCGAGGAACAATGTTTACACTGTTCTATTGTGCAACACGTAGGGATAGGGACATGCAGGCACATGTTCTATTTAAATATCGCATTACAATATTGCGGAACAAAAAATTACTCAAACTCAGAAAATGCAATAGATAATCAAATCGCCGAACGAACTTCATTAGCATATATATTTTTAGATATATACATATATATGTATTTAATTTATTCTATATTTATATACATATATATATATATACCTTTACATATATTTATATATATAGACATATTACATACATATTTTTATATATATATATATATATATATATATATATATTATAGTTCTATACTAATCCGCATATTTTATAATTACCTAGTTATATTAATTTTTATACTGTTTTTAGATCCACTGATGATGACATTAAATTGAATGTCGAAACGTTTGGAATTAAAGATTATTTTATAAATCTTTGCCTTATCGCCCTCAAGAACTCACTCATATATTTCAACAATGAAACCGAGTAGCTTCCTAACTAGAATCACATAAATTAAAGTTTTTTGAAATTCTTTATACTTTGTGGCGCCGTGAAGTGAAGAATAAGTTAGGCCACACATATCACATTCAGACACACACACACACACACACACACACACACACACATATATATATATATATATATATATATATATATATATATATGATGATAATGCTGAATCAACCAAATTAAAACAATTATGATATTCATAGCTATTTATATCAACAAAATATGTGTATATGTATAACAAAACCATAATAGTTAAATAGCGAATATAATACATAGTTTTAAATAGCGAATCACGTGAAACTATATCATGTACAACAGCAATATTTTATAAAAGAATAATTAACTTCCCGTAGGGTAAGTTATAGTAATGGCAAAAAAATCGAAAATGAAAATTTTTATATATCTTTACGTTTCAGATGTTTCTGAATATTTTGGCATACCTTAGAAAAAATGGATGTATGTGTGTGTGTGTGTGTGTATGTGTGTGTGTGTGTGCGCGTGTATGTATGCGTGTGCGGATACAAATTTTCGTCGACGATTTCGGGAACACGGATGAAGCGATTTGAATAATTCAAAAAAAAAATTCGATTCGTTTTTGGCGGAGGCAGGTCTAGCCGTTCCGAAGATATGGGGCAAAAAGTGCCAGAAACGGTAACTCAGTTTTTTAAGAGAACGGAGCGTCCGATTTGAATAATTCAAAAAGCTTTTATTTTTATTGACTAAATAAAGAATTGTTCAAATTTTTGGAAAGGCAGGTCCAACAACTTTAGAGGAAAAAGTAAAGAAATGAGCCATTTTGCGGTCAAAATGAACATTAGACATATGCACATCAAATTATCAGATATTTTATAGAGATTTTAACAATAAGTAAAAATTTTGTTTACATTTCTATGGGTTCCGTACCAATATTTATCCGTTGTCGCCGACGCGGCCCTTTCGCGCTGCGATATTTCGTCTCTATGCAGTTGAAGCAGTACGATTGCTTTGAAAAAAAGTTCAGATCTTCTAAAATATGTCAAAATAAAGAAAAAAAATTTTATTTTTTTTTTTCAAAAAAAGTAATTTATTGTCCAATTTATAGTTTCTCAAAAATCTTATTTTTTTCAAAGTAAATTTTTTTCAAAAATGTTAATCGTTTTTAAAAAAATAATAATTTTTGGTACGGGAAGTTCCAGCAATTTGCCTCAAGGCACGATGCCTTAATTGCCTTAAGACAGAATTCCACTTACAGCTAGTTTTTCTCTCTTTCCGTGAACGAATTCGATTTGTATATTTCTATTCCAGTCATGTTTGAGTTTGATATATCGATCCACAATTTATGCGAAAGTAAACTCAATCAATTAGGTAAGTATGCTTTGAACAATTTTTAAACAGTATATCATATACAAAAAAATTTATAAAACTTTGTAATAAAAATCTCAATATCAATCTACCTTGAAAAATGTCTTGAAAAATCTCAATATGTTTTATTATCCGGTTATTAAAATTACATTTGGTTATATCGATCCAACAATTTATTAGAAAATAAACTAAGTAAATTGGTGCATATTTTTTATTAATTCCGAAACTGTGTATCATATACAAAACGTTGAATAAAACTTTGCAATAAAAATCTCTATAAATCTGTTTTGATAAATGTCAATATCTTCTATTATTTTGTTATAAAAATTATATAAATTTGATTAAATCAATCCAACAGTTTATCAGAAAATAAATTGTTTGCGTATTTTTGGTTCGAATGTGAAATATTGCTCATATACAAAAAATGGATGAAGTTTTGAAATAAGAATCTCAATAAATCTGTCAACTGTCTTGATAAATGTCAATGTTTTATTATTTGGTTATAAATTTGTTTGTCTCGTCTCTGTAGGATTCACCAGACAACTGGCGCCCCTGACCACTCATGAATCGGCGCCACAAATTTGCTTCACTTGATGGGTGTCGAGTGTCAAAAAAACTTTTTTTTTTCAATTGCACATTATTCTATGTCGAAATTCTGTTTATATGAGAAAAAGATTTACACATCAACAAATATTCTCGCCTAATTCAATTAGTAAAACGTCTATTATTTTCTAATCCATTTTTATTCTAATGTACCGAATGTAATTGATGATGCATGTGTGAATGTTCTCGATGTGCGTGCCTATCTCAAACCTAAAACTTAAAAGCTATGCGTCACTTATGTAGCTACACAATGTCTGGTTATGGACGTATATTAGAGACGATTAGGCTTTGTAATAAAGTGCTATATAAAATGTACTTCCTTTTTCCTATGATTGCATTAAACTAAACAATGAAAATGGTTTTTGAAACGCTCTTCTCGTGTTCGGGCGATATGAATACGGCGAGCTTCTTCAACCAATGGGCGTCGAAAACGACGGCAACGACTCAAATAAACTCCGCCTCGCGGGCGGCGATATGCACCGTACGTACACTCTGCGGCGCTTATAATCGTTTGATATCAACATAACCGAATCCCCGGACTCTCGGACACCGGACCGCCGGACCAATAAGTTATACATATAGTAAAATTCCGTTGACCATCATGCCTAATACGATTTCCTTCATAACACGCCACTTTACGCTGTTCATTGCACTTAAATATTATATTTATAATTTTTCTATCCCGTATTATACAATTTCCCTAACAATGCAATGTTCTGAATTTGATGTTGACATATGTATTAACAGTATCTATAATAATCGGGCATAAAATCAATAAAAAACACGAAATTCTTTAAAAACTTATACTAAAATCCATACGTTTCGGATGTAGCCCTAGCCTTCATTTAGTGGAAACTAGAAATAATGCTAGTGGTGCATGGCACGTGGCATCATGCCTTAACGCAAATTGCCGTAACTTCAACTTAGCTTTCAAATTTTTTCAAAAACTTTGAAAAAAATTAGGATTTCGAAATATTTTTTGAAAAGATTTCATTTTGTTATTTTAAATTCTTTTGAAAATTTTGATTTTTTTTTGATTCGTGTTCTCTAAATCGTCGACCAAAAATTGTATCCGCGCATATACCTACATACACACATACATACATTCTTTTTTTATATGGTATGCCATAATGCTCAATCATAGTTCAGATTACTATAACTTACTCCACAGTGAATTAATTATTATTGTTTTTAGTTTTATTTGTAGCATTATTTAGTTTTTAGCGTTATTTCATAAAGTAAAACGAGAAAAACTAAAACCTCTGATCATATATCTAGACACGGACAATTTGAAATTTTAGTTTTATTAATAATATTATGATATTAATTTCATTGTAGATATAAACATCACGGATAAACCTGCACGTGCATATAGTATTTATATTTATATTATTTATGTAAATGACTACATGGCTACTGATTTTATCACTTTATTGCAAACGCCTTATAATAAATTATCATATTATCCTGTATTGATCAGTGTAAAAGGCTCCATGTGCAAATTCAAATACGTCATAAAATTCAAATAGTATTAAGGATTATAGTTTCCTTGTTGTAGAAATGTCCTTTCTTAATTAATTACAGTGCCTAACGGGTGATATAAAGTAATAAAATTGCAAACGTATTGCAATGTAATTTGATTGCTACAAGCAGCTTAATTATCTTAATCTTACTTTACTGATTTACTGTACCTGGTCGAGTCATCCTCGAGGCGAGATCAGCAGAGGCGTGGTCAGCGTGCCTTCGCAGTTCAGCGAGAGCTCAGCATCCTCTCCGCATCTTCAGTTGACGACGCTAATCACTCTGCGCACAAACGTTCGTTCAGGACCATCAGGACCGAAAATCCAATATTACTCTTTTCTCACATATGGAATCTAAAGAACACACTGTATATCAATATTATTCCGCTGATGCTAATTACATTTTATAAATCAAATCATTGTTGCGCGCAGTCAATGATAATAAAATAAAATTTTATTCTTTCCAAGCATTAACTCGATGTGAAAATAAATAAAACTTCAAATGTGATAATAAAGTCACCATGTGCGTTTATGTGTGATCTTGGTGTGTTGTGATAACTCAGTGACGCAGTTAAATAACTTAACTAAATTTAGTTAATTCTGTTTTATTATTTGTAAAAAAGTGATCACAAAAGTTAATTGAAGATTTTGGACAATGTCGAGTTTTGGATCATCTGATGGTGATATTTGCCAGAAGAGAATTACAGACCAGCAAGATAGTTTCGAGCAGAACTGTTATCCTTTGTATCAGACATTGGTGTCATCAACGTCATACGGTAACAATTAATAAATTTATTAAACAAATCACATTCCTTGAACATTGCTTCATAAATTTCTCATTGTTATCTTTATATTGTGATAGAGCTATTTGATAATTAAAGTTCCAAATTTCTTCAATAGACAATTCAAAGGAAAGAAATGTATATAAAATATAAGTTAACGATTCACGAAGGTGCATTACATTGAAGATTACATATTTACATTATTTAAATTCGTTAATTTCTATTTATTTTCAGTTATTAACTAGAAAATTGATTGATATAATTTAGGATCATGTAACGGAATAATAATAATCACCATATAGTATGCATTTTTATTTATTTATCGAATTCACAGTTGCACATCAAGGGACTAAACAAAATAATTACTTTAATTATCAAGTTAACTGAGTGGCAAAATTTTTCGTAAACCTTATAATAATGTCTTATTGACCTTATAATAGATTACCTTATAATAATGTCTAAGGAGTATACTCATCATGAGTATCAAACTTTGATATTGACTATTTAAATCACAAATAGATTGAATTATTGATATCAACAAACAACAAAGAACAAAACATGAATAAATAATTGTGGCATTACCTAACAAATAACATTTTATTTACGATTCTGACGAAGCAAATTTATATAAGTCGAATCTATGAAGGTTAATAATACTTATACGATGTATAACTTGAATATATTGAAAATTCTGCAGAAATGCTGCCAACGGAGGAAGGTTATTGGGGTTCCCCGTGCAGTAGCGGCGGATGTCATTCCGTGAGGGGCGGATCGCCGCACGATAACTTTGAAAGATGCCCCCCAGATGCAGCGTATCCCACGGCGCTCTACGCCCACCAATATCAATATGAGAAAGGCATGCAATTACTAATATATAGCTATTAACGTCCTTTGTTCAAAGAGAATACAAATACATAGTTTGAAAAAATATGATTCGAAGTTTCAATAATTGCACGAGTCTGCCATAAAAAGGTACAAATACGGATGAAAAATTTCAAGAACTTCGAAGTTCAAAGAAAACAATATATTTCTTTTAAATATCATATTTTTTCATTCGTGAATCATAATCTCCCGCAGCTCCCCGTGCATGTCAGTCATACTCGTATATGACTTGAAACTCATATGAGTTTACTAACATCTGGCTCCAAAGGGCATAGTTGTTTATTTTATATTTGTATATAACTACTGTTAACAGCATTACAATTGATACAAAGTTCCTGTCTTTTATACCGGATACAAATAAGTTATTTTTTAAATATACATGACACGATGTTATTACTGATTTTAGTAATAAGACAATAAGCGCTGAGAAAAACAAATTCGGTTGACTTTATGATTGATAACATACAACAATTTATATATTCAGTTAAAATATGTCCTTCTTACCACTTAGTTTGTTTAATTTTGTAAGTAACTTATAACATTTCATAATTTTATTGCAACGCTTCAAGAATGGAGAATTAAGCATAAAATTCTAGTTGAATTCAAATTTAGAGCAAAGTTATTTAGAATATTCAGCATTTAATATTTTAAATAAAGTAATATATCTATAAAAATAGGAATGTCACAATCATACTACGATGAAGGCTACTGCGGCGGTCAGCCGGGCCTCACGGGGACCAGGGCAGAGACAGTTACAACACCAGGAGGTACTGTGAGGGTAATTAGGAGAAGAAATACAGCAAACAAGAAAGAGCGCCGGCGAACACAGAGTATTAACACCGCTTTCTCCGATCTCAGAGAGTGCATCCCTAACGTACCAGCTGACACAAAACTGTCTAAGGTGATAACAATAGCGCCGAACTTTTGTTTGATATTAGATGAGAATTAGTTCAATTAAACTGAAGGAATTTTTGTTTTGTTTCAGATTAAAACACTGAGACTCGCGACATCATACATATCATACCTGATGGGAGTCTTGGAAACCGATCGTGAACCGGCCGGTGGCTTTCGCGCGGAGCTCATAGCTGCGGCAAGCGGCGGCGGCCGAAGAGGTGCAGCGGCTAACAATGGCGCTATTTCAAACAGGAACGCCAATAGCGATTGCATACATCGAGCCAATCAAATCGACGACGGCTCACTTTACGGAGACGAACAATACATCAACGTCGGGGCGAACGGTTGCAAATCGGATCCACAAGTGAGTCATTATCATTAATATAATTATAATAATTAGATAACTCATACTAATTGATCATTCATTTGTAATAACAAGATTTACTCATGCGCCAAGAGGAGCTCACCAAAACTTAGGATAACTATTTCTAAATATTTATATGGCAATTTCATAAATATACCTAATTAGATAGTATGTTTCAAATTACTGAATTTTGCAAAAAATTCTTCGCAAGAAATACCACATTCTTCTGTATTGCCAGATTGTCAGCAATAATCACATTATTTAGAATTCATTAATCTATTTTGACATTCGAAATTTTCCATTATAATTGAATAGGCATAAACCGCTGTTCACTTTATCTGGTCGTCTATCGGCCAATCACTCATTACGCCCCTCGATATTTCTATCGCGTTCACGGAGCCGTCGTGGTTTATATATGATATGGGTTTAGGTTTATGTAGCACATGGCCACAAACCAAGTGCAGAGGAACTGTATAAAAATACATTTATTTATTGCTTGATTAGTTAATCAGTTTACTATATGCAGAAGCAAACCCATTGAATAAACTGATGAATACATGATTTCATTTCAAACACGACGGTTTGACCAATCTTGCTGATGATAAGCAATTTATTAAAGTTACAAAGGTTTCAGAATAATCGAATCACACCGATCGAATTATCATAGCAAAAATTCTATAAAAATGTACACACTATATGTATGTATTTTTTATTTGAATTCAATATATCTATAAATGAACGTACAAAAATTTCATTTCTCTATTCCATAAATTTGTTTCTATGTTTTATATTTATAACATTTGGAAAAGACATAATATAGCCGAATAGACAGTGAAAATGCTTATATATCGATTTACTCAGAAAATAATTGCTAGAATCACATGAAGTAATATCTTAATGCTATTTAAAAGATTACTCAATTTGATTTTATCAATTATTAAAAATTTAACTCGATGGAGAGTAGATTTAACGCTTTACTTTTTCCCACGACTTCTATGTGAATGAGATCATATGAACTATTGCATGCATTTACGATTATTTAATGCACTTGAAATTTACATGCCGCTACATCCAACTCTTCTCATACTATTTATTATTATTACTAATATAACTGAGGCATGCCTTTGGTGCCCGTGTTCAGCTTCACGGGTAACGCGCACCCCAAGAACAGACCCGTCGCCGTGCCTTTTAGGGTAATTGCTCTATAATCAAGTTACACCAGACGATTTGGGGGATGAGATCTAATGACAAAAGTCGTCGAGTCTATATGACTTCATTATATGAATTAAATACAGTTTAGACGGGAAGAGACGACTATGTTTCAAATATTTATCATATGAGACGAGGATTATATTGAATTATACTCTAAATAAATATGTAATGATCTTCTGAACGCGTGATAGAATATAATAAAGCTACATATCAATGCGAATATTGAGAAGGGTTTTGCTGATTAACACATGTGATCAAATTTTATGTTTTATATAAATTCATTTATTAAAAATAATTCTTGCTAAATAGGTACATTATTTCTGATTGCGTATTTTATAACAAATAATTTATATCTTTATCTAAACTGTTGTATTCACACGATAAAAAATATTAGTAGTTATCACTAATCAATTTATTATGTTTTACGTTTCAAGGAACTTTTACAAAAACAATTAATTATATAACGAATAAATTTATTAATTGAAAATAATTCGTCTGAGATAATAATTCATTTATGATATTCTTTATGTTTCAAGAGTCTTTTAAAAAACCATTAATTATATTTAGACTGAATAAATTTTAAGTGAACATCTCTGAGCCTCTATAATCTGAATCAAAATTAGTATTCTGTATCGTGTTACAGATTCCGGACGGCGACTCCAGAAGGAGCAAAGGCAGGACCGGTTGGCCGCAACACGTTTGGGCCTTGGAACTGAAGCAGGAACAAACTTTGTGAAGATAGAGAGTATATTTCTTGCCAAAATCTTATACAAATAATATAATAATAGATTATTTATTTTCTAAATATTAATATAAGTTAAACGTTATTGCATTTTAGAAATACTAAATAATATTTAATTGCCAATATTAGTGTTAATTTTTTGCAAGGTGATAAAAGTGATCTGATTAAGCAATGAATGTGAGCAATAGTATTATATCTAGTGAAGCGGATAAATAAAATAATCGAATTATAGATGTTGTAGTATATCAGTGTTACTATTTTAATATTATATGGAGATTTGATAGCCAATTTAACTAGCGCAATTATCATCAAATAAGAATATTTGGTATATATGCATTTAAAAAAATCTAACTACATTGAATTTTGTTATATATAAATAAGTGATGAATAATAGTAATTGTATACAGCATTTCCAAAGATACTTTAGTAGTTCGTAAAAATATAATAAATAAAAACAATCGTGAAAGAGTTAATAGAGTTGTAATCAACATTTGACATATATATATATATATATATAATGTATATATATATATATATATATATATACATTTATATTAAAACGAGTTGAGTCGGGCAATTTTCTGAGCGTATTATATATATATATATATATATATATATATATATATATATATATATATATATATATATATATATATATATAATATATCTATATATCTTGAGGATTTCAAGATTCAATTCAATATATATATATATATATATAATAATAATATATATATATATATATATATATATATATATATATATGAAAACTTTCTTTATATATAATGTACATGATTCAAAGCAATAAATTAATAAAAATATTACATATTACAGTAATACATCTTTTCACATTAATGAGCTATTGCCAAATTTATATATATATATATATATATACAATATATATATAATGTATATATATATATATATACATTTATATTAAAACGAGTTGAGTCGGGCAATTTTCGGAGCGTATTATATATATATATATATATATATATATTTATATATATATACATATATTTATATATATATATATATATATATATATATATATATATATATATATATATATATATATAATATAATAATAATATATATATATATATATATATATATATGAAAACTTTCTTTATATATAATGTACATGATTCAAAGCAATAAATTAATAAAAATATTACATATTACAGTAATACATCTTTTCACATTAATGAGCTATTGCCAAATTTAGTTGTTTTGAGTTCATTGCAGAATGTCACGTTCAAATGTAAAAATATATAAATGTTTTTTCATTTAAGTCATCATTATAGAAATGAGGAATAACCTAAACCTACTAAAACTGATTATGAAAGCTATCCATACATGCAATTATATTAGATATGCATATATTAGAATTCTCATCAAAATTCAAATTAAAGACTTGCTACTCGAAAAACAAACGTATTTTATTTTAGTAAAAAATTTTCATTTTCAATTTTTTTTTGGAATTCAAATAGTCTCTAGACCAGTGTTTCCAAAACTTTTTATAGGTTACGCCCCATCTTAACGTTTCTAAAAACGCTATGGCCCTCATATGAAACTTTTGACCTTCAAAAATTATTTTGTTTCTAAATATAAGATAGATCCTCAAAAATCACTATTAAATTGTGATCAAAACTTCATAAGTGAAACATGTTATCAAAATTGAAATTCAAATTAATTTTCTTACTGATTTTTCTACATTCAATCAAGTCCATTTCTTTTTCCTAACTTTTCGAAGAAGATTTCAGAAAGTATGACCTGCTAATTTTATGATTTCTTGACGTTTCCTCGTTTTTTGGCATTTGCCAGACAAATTCTCAAAAACGGATGCACGAATTTCAAAAGTTTAAAAGGTATTCGATGTATTGCTAATAAGCTAATATATTGATTTCTGATTGATTACCTCAATTATATACAGCTAGTCCATACATTAAATTGTATAAGCATAATGGAGTCACTGAGTACATAATTTATATCCGTTAATAAGAATAATCATATTTATTTTGTTGTTAATTGAATTTAGATGTGCTATAATGAATACAATTAAAATACAACTATCATATTATTATATTAAACTATTCTATTTTATACCATAGATATTCTTACTATTATCAATCATTCTATGAGAAACGGAATGCGCTATAGTCTATAGATTGTCTCTTCTATAGTATTCAAATCATCCAAAGCGAATGGGTCAAAGACGTATCATTTTTTAATTTGCCCCCGCCTCCCCGCATGATTTTAAAAATTGCCCTTCTGTGGGACGCGCGCCGCAGGTTGGGAATGACTGCTTTATACGAAAATAAAAAAAAAATTTGAAAGTGAATAAAAATCATAATTCACAATGAGTCTATAATTGACTTGTGTGAATGATAAAAATAAGCCAAGATGTTTTGTTTTTACTTATTTAAAAATTCTTATAAATTTACTCTTATTATCTATTTTACTTGTTAATAAAAGAAGTGTTATTCGCAAATTACTGTGTTTCAATATTTCACAATTAAATTTTGTATAACAGTGTAACTTTTACGAAATGTAAAGTGGTTCGATCCGTACTTCGCTTTTTTTCATTCGCTATTCTGATATGTTTTATTTACTTTATAACGCGGCCATGTGGTATTTCTACATACTACCAGACGCGCGAGACGTTAAATTCTACAGTTTCCGAGGAAGAACATTTTAAATACCTAAACAATGAGATATTCTACTAAACAGAGGCACATTGACGAAAGAGAGACGAGTCATAGATAAGTATTATATGCACACGTGTGATAGAGATTTTAAGTAGAATACTAAAATATTTTATATAATAACTGATTGTTACCATTATTATTGATTACCGAGACAGAATATCGTTGAGTATTTTTATTGCAATACTTATTGTCCGAAAAGTATTGTTATTGCAACATGATTCTCGTATTACAAAATTTGATTGAGTTTCAACCATAATTAGATCAAATATATTTATAATTAATAAAATTTGATCTAATTATGGTTGAAATTGAATAAAATTTTGTAATTGTATATATATATATATATATATATATATATATATATATTGTATGATTCTGAATTTGATGTTGACATATGTATTAACAAAGTCTAATAATCGGGCATAACATCAATAAAAAACATGAATTTCTTTCAAAAATTTATTTTAAATCCAAACGTTTCGGCTATAATCCTAGCCTTCATTCAGTGAAAACTAAAAATAAAATTAAAAACTAAAACAATTGAATTGGAGTGAAAAGAAAAAATAAAATAGTAAATAGTACTTACAATTAGTTGATCTTAGTGTTAAATTGGAAATTATTCTACACATGTGTAGAATCTTGGTAAAAATATTTTTTAAAAAATGTCTTTCTCCATTACATCTTCAACCAGTCTACGAATAACACACTATCCATTTGTGATTTTTTAAAATCAGTATTTTGTGAAAATATTGTGTAATTTCAAGTTAATGTTTATAATACATAGTGTAGTGCATTACCATATCCTGATACCATGGATTATTAAAATTTTCCAAATTAACACTAAGATCAACTAACTGTAAGTACTATTTTCTATTTTATTTTTTCTTTTCACTCCAATTCAATTGTTTTAGTTTTTAATTTTATTTTTAGTTTCCACTGAATGAAGGCTAGGATTATAGCCGAAACGTATGGATTTAAAATAAATTTTTGAAAGAAATTCATGTTTTTTATTGATGTTGTGCCCGATTATTAGACTTTGTTAATATATATATATATATATTATATATATATATATGACTATTTTGTGGTCGCCTTATTGCCCCGATTTGTCTATGCTTCATGATTAGTATCAAACTAAGCCGAAAGTGCCTAGTCCCTTCATTACATTAATTATGAAATGAAATCTATATACTTCGCAAATCAATTAAATTAATTAAAATAATTTGCAATAAGCATTTGCATATTATTCCTTTAATCCACCTGTATATATATAGTACATCAAATATTCTGCCATATCGCATGAGGCGTTTATTTGAATTTGCCGCCCGGGAGCCTTCGTCCATATTAATCAATTGATTTACATTATGCGCATCAATTTATCTTGATTTGTATTTACGGTCGCGTTAACTCGTCCCTTCTGATCTTATTTGTCGATTTTTTTTTAAATAGCATTATAGCTGTATAAAGACTATGTTTAAAGGCATAAAAATTCAATATAATATTATATCAAGGTTTATATGCGACACTTGGCCGTCATCTGTGACTGTAGGCATGTAGGCGTATGGCGTATACGCCCTGTACGCCTATTGTACCGCAGTGGAATAGAGAATAGAGAATAGAAAGAGCTCAGTCACGTCCACGTCGCGATTGTTTTTGCAATTTAAAGGCGCCCCATTGAGAAGAAGCTGACGTCGTGCACAGCGCGGATCCAGGCGACCTAGGCGTTCGGCCAAAATTCGAAACAAATTTACTATCACTTACGATTGCTCGTGTAGAATGCTTCTATGCAGTGATTTTACTTCAATTTGTTAACATTTACATATTGAACGTAGCAACAAATTTAAATAAAAATGTTTTTGTGCACATGCCGTCGATTATGTATGCCGTCGACTGGTATACAAAAGCTTCAAATAATTTATTCACACAATAATGACTCAATATTATTAATGACTGAGTTTTAGAATTTTGTACTTTTATGTTATTTATATTAATACATACTATAATTGTAAGCATAGTTAAGCATTATCAATTAAGGTTTAGACCTATGGGATTCCAATCAAAAGTTCTAGGTTCCGTATCCTTTCATTTGGTAACATAAACAGCCATATTTTTTTAAGTTAAATTTAGCCCATCGGTGTATCGTTGCTGCATAATCTATGGGGTTTTCTTTTAACAGAGTTCAGTATTAAACATAAACTATATCATGATCAATGAACTATAACAAAGTTTTTTTTATTATACATTAAATATATGCTACTGTCCGTATGGGCATTTAGTAAATATAATGGCTTATGGTAATTGATGTAAGGGCTGTAATTGATTGTGAATGTTTGTGAAAGTAACCTGTGTTATTTCCACTTCACTATAGGCTCTTGATTGTGATTGGGATGGGATAAACTCAATCGTAGCTGGTGTTTGCGGAAGGTTGTCTTTTTGGAAGGTTGTCTTCTTCAAGCAGTTTTCTTGCGAGGCCGCTGGCATTATAACAACGTTTATTCGTCGTTCTTAATGCTAAATACAGCTTATAGAATGTATAACTAGTTGGGTGCATGGCATCGTGCCTTAAGGCAAATTGCTTGAACTTCCCGTACCGTAAATAAAAATCTTCGTACGAAACCCAAAAAAAAATTACACAAAATGCGTACAGATTATTGAAATCTCTATAAAATATCTGATAATTTGATGTACATATGTCCAATGAACATATTTGACCGCCAAATGACAATTTTTTTAACTTATTTTTATTGAGAATCCACAACCGCTGGACCTGCCTTCCTAAAAATTTAATCAGTTATTCATCTTGTCAATACAAGTAAAATGTTTTTTGAATTATTAAAATCGGACGCTCATTTCTCTTAAAAACTGAGT
>NW_020537646.1:9159429-9182950 GCF_003426905.1 Ctenocephalides felis | reverse complement strand
TTTTTACGTAATCGAATCGGTCGCAAAAAAGCTTTGGATGTGCTACATCTCGCTCCGCGTCTCATCGTATATTGGTAGAACGCGAAACCAGTTTGATTTTCCCCGTTGACGTCAATTATGTCGTATCCCATTTCTTCGCCGGCTTGCAGGAAAGCGGCGCCGAGGGGCTGTTGTACGGGGCGTCTTGCACTGTCAGATATCCACCTGAATAATCGAAATTCAGTAAATTAATTAATTAATAGATTCAATTAAACTAGAAAATGTTATTTTAGAAACGATTGACACGTATCACAATTAATTTTACATTAATTTAATATAAACCTGTCGAATGATATGGATTGTTAGCTAAGTAGGGATTCCTTTGGTCCTCGCTTTTCTTGAAATAGGGCAATACGTCTTCGTAACTCCATCCTGTGTTACCCATAGCTTCCCAATGATCGAAGTCTCTTCTGTTTCCTCTGATATACAGCATGGTGTTCAGCACTGAGGATCCACCTAAAACTTTTCCCCTCGTCCAGCAACAGCGCTGGTCTTCCATTGCCTGGCAAGCCGATTTTTGAGGCTGAGTCCTTGAAAAAATTTACCATTCATAATTTGATTTATAATTGAAACATTTTACATTATGAAATCAGTGCATTTATTAACATTAATGAAATCTTTAATTTATCAATTATGATATAATACTAGTAGTATAATTATAATAGAAACATTATCAATACATTACTATTTTGATTAATTCAATACAAAGGTCCACCAATATGCTAGTGTTATATCACCCAATTGAAGCAAATCATGGAGAAATCAACACTTTAATAATATTTCTATTGTATAATTAACTATAAAGTAACTTTAGCTATTTTTTGTCCTTAATAATTATTTTGAGTACTATATATTTATTCATAAGATAATAGAACAAAGAATCATATTTTTTATATTTAATATTATTTTTAAAATATTGAATATGCTTATAAATACAAACAAAATATAACAATACAATGTTCAATATATTTCAGAATCAATTGCATTAAAATATTAATAACTAATTTAAAATTTTCAAAACTATGTTATTTTATTTTATTTATTTTAAAAGATAATAGAAGTTGAAAAATATATGAAAGAATATTATTTATATAATTGAATAGAGACACGAAAAAGGAGAAACGATTGAAAATTATAATCACGTGAGATAATAAGTTTTATTTTTTATATCTTTTACTACACATTTTCAACAAATTTAATTAATAATATTTCAATATGTAATGGAAAATTTATTGTTCGGCAGTGCAATAGTTTCATCAATAACTTCTATAATGTATTATTTTAATATTTGCAATATTTTACGAATTAATCCATAATAACAGGGATTGTTAAATTTCGATACGAAGTCAAATTTAAACAGAGAATGTTCGAAGCTTGGGACGCTTTAAATGTATTTATGAACTTTACGCCCTGCCACAATATAAGCTCTAATGGGAAACGAATTCATGGGGGAACCGAATTAATATTTCTAAATAAATTCAGTTACCTGTATTTCCAATCCATTTTACTTTTATGTAAGTAGAGCGATAGAATGGGCACATCAGAAATTTCGGTCTCGTGTCCACCAGCTTCGAGGAGCAAGACATTCCAGTTGGGATTCTCCGATAGCCTATTGGCCAAAACGGAGCCCGCACTTCCGCCCCCCACGATTATGAAATCGTAGGTCTTGAGCATCTGCTCCTGGGTGACGACCGCCGGCCTGTTCTCGGGATCGAACAGGTCGTAATTGTAATATGCCAGCGATGCTATTAGCACAGGAAGAATTGACAATTTTCCAATTCCTATCAATAGTGTGGCGGCTTTTATTGCCGAAACGATCGTCGTCACTATTGCCATTTTTTCTACTTTTTATTGTCCAACGTTTTGTATTGGCTAGTGATAAAATCTCCTTCTAAAAAACTAATAATATTATTCTCTATAATGGAGGATTATTGTTATTAGCATTATATTTAGTTAAATATGATATATAAAGTTTTAAATATCCAGTCACGGTTGAAGAGACAAATTAATATTGTCACATGCGACAGAAATATTTTGAATTTCTAGATAGCAATACCAAATTGTTAAAATTGATTCTACTAATTTGTAATAATATTTAAAAAAATGTAAATAATTGCAATGGATAAATTCAAAATTATATAATTAATATTAAATAGTAGGGTTTAGAATAAAAACACCCACAAGGGATCCACTTTATATATATATATATATATATATATATATATATATATATATATATATATATATTTATTACTAACTTACTTTTCTATTGGACTTCAATTAAAATATACGTTCCCCAACTTTTCAGTACCTAGAAATTATGGAGCAATATTCTCTAACATTTCTGAAATATGACGAACTCCAAGTCTCTAATATCTTTTTGGTTACTTCTTTGATGATGTTTACTGGCAACTTATAAATTATTGCCATATTTATTTAATGACAACCGATGATGAATTCTTTATGGCATATGACTCTTGAATTACCAGAATATTTATTTTTGCTGTATGCAGTTAAATTTTACGCCTTGGTAAATTGCGCAAAACAAATGGAGTTTCTCTTCCGTTATGTGTATTATGTTGTTTTTGCTATTTTACTCATAATGAAGGCAAATCTGAAAAATATTACAAAAGCGATGTTGATTATTTGTATAAGAGATTTGTATATATAATGTATGTATGAATGCACCAGAAGATTATGATGACTATTAGATATTAATTTGTATAAAATTTTAATCAGAGCAGCCAATTGATTTTTTTGGAAAATTAAATAAATTTGTCAGTTTTAAAATGTTTAAAGACTATAATGTATCTATATGCTATTTAACTATTTTAACGTTTTTCACAGTAGAGTTAGCTTATTAGATTATAGAAAGTGATCCTACTTCGCTTCGTTAGGCATCTGATGTAATCAGAAATCATTTCCACCTATATGTAGCCATTTCATCAGATATTTGCCAATCAATTGTAAATTAATTTTCCATATAAATAGGATGTACCCAACCCATGAAGTATTACTTGAAAAATAATTACTTAATCGTTCGATTATTTTTTGCTTCTAATTATAAACCTGTCTAATGATGTACGTATATGGGTAATGCATATATACATCCATTTAACAAGAATCTAATTCCACATTACTCAATATTAAAAATTGAAAAAAAAAAATACAAACACGTTCAGTAACCTTAATATTCACTCTGAACATGTATGGGTAATGTATGATATAACATACCAAACCGCAAACATCTCTTAATGAAATACTTATTATATTATATAATTCTGTAGTGCGCAATTACAGGAACAAAAAAATAAAATTAATTTCATCTAACACGTCCTCGCATCGAAATAAATAGGTCTAAAAATGAATTAATAATTATGCATTTGTTCATCCTCGCGCTAATTGTAGAAACTGACCAGCATTGACAATCTGCAAAAAGTTGTTCGTAAAAGCATTGGCTTTTATTTGCAGTTGTTTTTTTATTATGATAGTTGCAATCCTTGCAAATGCCTTGAAGGCTACAAGGCTTTACTGGAATGAAGTATTTTTCTTTTTCAAAGAAAATGAAGTACTATAGATGGAAGTCCTCCTATGAGTCGATATTTTCAATTTTTATTCACTGACTAAACTGAATCTGCATGGTCATAAAACAGTATTTAGACTAATGTTTTAGAACAAATCCCGAATTATTACGACCGAACTCGTAATGTGGTAATTCCCGTAATACACTAGCAATTTACTTTCTACGATTCAAGGTTAATGTATACAACTATTTTCACACAGTTTTTGAATTCAGTTATTTATAATAATGTTTTTTTATTTGGAATAAATCAACGGCAAGAACATTTGTAACACCTTGACACATATATGATGCATAGGATTGCATTGTCGCTTTTTGTTGTTAAATAGTTAATTAAAAAATATTGGTTTATTATTCGGCGCTATTATAATAAAATTCATGATGCATCCGAAATAGAATTTGATAAAGTTTTTAAAAGCTTTTTTCTATTTCACGACATTCATTGCAATCTGCTCCTGCTAATGTAATTATAAGTATATAACTTTTTATATAATGTTACCCTGGGGTAGGCCTTCTAATTGTGAACTAATTATTAAATAAAAATAATTATATAATTCATTCACGTACGAAAACATGTATGTTTTGAAAATGTTTAGAAAAAAATGAAAAAAGAAAGGAATATTTTTTGTTGCGATAATATAAACAGCACTAACGATTTCAATATCAAGTGAATAAGATATTAGTTTCACAAAATAATAATAAAACATGTGGCAAAGTGATAAGGAAGCGTCCATTAATCACGTGAGCGATTTCTAAGGATTTTTGGGTCCTCCGTGATACTTGGTGAACATCACGTGTATTTTTAGTATCTAGAAAAAATCGTAAATTTCTTGTATTTTTTTATTTTTTTAATTTTAGATTTTTTTAAAATTGAGGTGTAAAATAAATACACGTGATATTTTGCTAAACCTTCCCCTCCCCCACGTGTAATTTGGTAATTTTTTGTCAAACCTTCCTTCCCCTTTAAAGCTCACGTGATTAACGGACGCCCCCTATCACCATAGAAAAGTGGGTTCGTTTTTGATTAATGACATCTTTTGCTCGTAGTCGTTATTCGTGCCGGGGGTTCCTTAAAGTTTATATTGCGTTTCATGTTGTTATTGTTTACTATTACCATAATCCGTTTAATAAATCATCAACCTGTATAATATATTGTAGTAATCATCGATCACATTTCTAAACCCGTATCGTTATGCGTTGACCCAGTTCCGAGTGTTTCGCTCTCGCTTTCTTTGGGCTTTTATTACAACAGAGAGACTCGAAGAGACGCGACCACGACCACGACCACGTGCCACAGGACCGCCTTTCACTCTCCACAAATCGCTCTTAGAATTGTGCAAGATCCAGAAACACATATTTGTCCACTTAATTAGCAACTATTAGATCACTTTTTTGGCAAATAATGTACCGGTGCACCGGAAAAACAGCCTCATTTTTTAAATTTTACAAAACTGCTGCAGCAATCAATAGCATTATAGAGATAACGTCAACACAGCATGCAAAATATTTTTTTTAAGATGAGGTTGTTTATAGTCGTTTAATATAAACCGACTAATTCAACTATAAATCCCAATTAATCCAAAAAATACTGAATAGGTATTACTAGAATTAGAATTGGATTTTTATACTACCATTGACGAAAATGGAAAATATAACTAACACGAACAGTAGAGTTATTAAAAATTTCGATTTATAATGTCAAGTAATTATTATTAATTCGATGGTACATAATAATAATAGATTCATATATTTTTCCCACCGCTTCCGAAATGATTTCCGTTTGCCTCCAAACACATTAGGCAATTTGTTATTTGCAAACCGAAATGGTTTTAGACATCCCCACTGGTACTAGAAAGCTATTGGGAAATTCGTCCATGGCGCACCGTCTGCACATCGTCACGTAGCCCACCGCTGGCATTTCTCGTAAAATTACCCAAATTCGAGAATGTGTGTCAGATATTCTTATTCAATTATATAACAATCATTCGTGTAATTTTTTATCACTTGAAATATGCAAATCATCCGGTTATGGCATATTTAATAGCGGAAATGATGTCATCATTCGTTTTATTTAAATTTATCTCGAAATTAGTACTTATTTCAATTAACGGTGAACTAAGGATAATATAATTGTAAAGTTTTTTTTTGACTACTCCCATAATGTTAGTATTCACTAAAATCATTACTAATTCCAAAATAATTAACAACGGATTTATGTTGGTAAAATATGATCTGATCCGTCTTACTCCATGGAGCTATTGATTTTTTATTTACCGATTATTTGGCGTATTTTTTAATACAAAATTATTTTCAAAATTTTACTAATTGAAATGATTTAATTACTTCATAAATATATTTTAAATCAATTAAGCATTTATTGGCTCGAAGAGCTTATGATTCAAAATCCGCCAATCTTATATATCTGGTTAGAGATGGACAATCGTAATTCATAATATAAATTATGTTCATATGTGATATATAAAATTAGTATTAATTCCCGACTTTAATTATAGTGAATTTATTTTTTATTTCTTATTATTGTATATCTTTAACTTAATTTATTTTATTTGTTAAACTGTACATATTCAATTTGCAAAAATGCCATTAATAATTATTATAAAATGCAAATAATAAATTTAATAGTACATGTTGAAATCTTTAGTCATTCTTATTTTTCAACATCAAAAATGTTGTAGAAAGTCTCCAAAAATTTTCTGTGCATATATTGTATTTTTGTTCAAATTATATTAGCACAAACATATTAATATGTTTTTATAGTATCAATAATTATTAATTATATATTTGGTGCGGTGATTCTTATAATTACCTGTTAAACAAATATCCTTATTATATGTGCCAAATGTTGAAGCATTTACGTTAACTTATTCACATTTCACCTGTTATTATTATATTTTCATAATTCACTGAATTGATTTTATTATTGGGTTTTGCGAAATAACTTCGAAATGTAAAACCGTTGCCTGTTGTCTGTTGTCTGTTGTATCGAGCACGTGTTCGATGCACTGCGGCGATTGATGTTACACTAAAATGTTAAAGTTGCGCTCGGCCGATACTTATCAATGGAGGAGGTGGAAATATTGTCATATTGCCCAATCTGCCATATCCCCATATGCATGCTAAATGGCACATTTATGTAAGCGAGGAAATATCCAATGATAGACTTCCTTCTAAATTTCTACACCACTGAATAATTCGGAGCAAGAAGACGAACAAATAATCACACGTAACAAACGGAACATTTTATCCCAGTTTGTGGTTTTTACCAAGTTAAATTGGCCGAGCTTTATCTTTTGAATTAATCATGTATGACTGGATAGTTCAGGTCTCATTCACTTCTCTTAGATATTTTGCATTACTTCTGTTTTACTCCTTAATAATTTCTGCTTACTCTAACGGCTACACCTGGTAGATATTTAGTACCTTTATTAATATTAATAGAAAAACGGACTTCGAACGAATTGTTAAATACACCTTCTCAGGGTAGTGGTTCGGTTTTTATGTAATAAATTGTGAGTTTTAACTTTCATTTTTATAAAAATCTAAAACTAATTGCAGATTGCATATATATATATATATATATATATATATATATAATGTTAACTGTTAAGTTACTGTCCGTAAAATTGCATGAGAATGAAAGTGTGTATTATATGCAATTCATCGCTATAATCTTCACAACAATTATTAGTGATTATAGTTAGTCATTGCCTCATTTGGTTTCATCATTTGTAAACCAACATTAGTAACTAATTAGTATATTTTAAATTGTGGTAATTACTGTTTGGAAATATATGTCAACTTATCGTCGTGCGAATCAAACGACAATTGAAATAACGTATATTAGATCCTAAAGGAAATATAAAATTTATTTACGCTGCATTATATTTTTTATTGTTTTAAAGATGTCCAAGACATTTCTTGGTGAAACTATGGCAAATTTTATTTTATCAATCTTGTTTGTCATAGCTATTTAATCTTTCAACTTTTATACGTTACATCATAATTATACGCACACACGCACACACACATATATATATATATATATATATATAATATTTTCACGTATTACATGTTTATTTTGCTCTTTCATGCCTGTGCAAGTATTACAAATTTCCAAACACTTGCAATCAATTTAATATCATATGACTTCATATTATAAGACCAATAACTCGTGTAGCGTTGCAATATATGTATGTACTTGTCTTGCAGTAACAGCAATTATAAAATTGTTTCAAAATACTATTTTTCATTTTTTATGTATTCTTGTTTTATAATGAAAAGATCCGACAGAAAGGGACACTGATTAGGATGGTTTTACGTGGATGTTGTCAGTTAATTATGGTTAAAGGTAGGCCATGATTAATTTTGACAAATTTACCTTATTTTTTATTCAAAAATTATTTACAAGTTAAATTATATAAAGCTTAATATTTCATTTATATGATGTATAAAATGAAGTATCATAGTTCTGAATGCTGTATCGTCCAGCTGTTCGTTATCATATCCGCCGCCTTTTCGCCGATCATTATCGCCGGGGCGTTAGTGTTTCCGCTGACTATGTTTGGCATGATGCTCGTGTCAGCAACCCGGAGTCCCTTGATTCCGTGCACCCTCAGCTGACTGTCCACAACAGCGCTAGGGTCGTCTTTCGGACCCATTTTGACCGTTCCAGCCGGGTGATACAGGGTCGTCCCTGTATTACGAGCTACGCACTGCCAATATTCGTCGCTAAATTTAACCGTTTTTATGCAGTTCGATAACTTTAAATCTATCAATTCAGAATTCTGTTCAAGCAGTGCCTCCGTCGTAACAAACTTCTGTACAAACTTAATTCCATCTATAATAGTTTTCATGTCATCGGGATGACTCAGATAATTTGGATATATTGCTGGAGGTTCTGTAGAATTATTATTTTTGAGTTGAATTTTACCTACAGATTTCGGATTTAGTAACGTTGGTATTATTAAGACGATATCATTTTTTTTGTTTTCTTCTAATAATAATTCTGCTACATCATCTTGATAGCCTATTTTATTGATCAGGTCAGGAAGCAGCAAAGGATCTTTTTTCCTGCAAAACATGAAATGTAGTTGTATATTTGGATACTTTGCATTCTGATCTTCAGTATTTATAAAACCGACTAGATCGGTCAAGCCTGTGCCTGCCAGTGGACCCTTGCGATGCATAAAGTACATATACAAGGCGTCAATAATCATTTCTTGTGGAATTTCTATAGATTTTTCTTTATTTACCGATAACCATAAAGGAACTATAAAATGATCTTGCAAATTTTCTCCTACTGGTAAATCTAATTTTAATTTTATATTCATTCGTTGCAAATGCTCTTTTGGACCTATACCGCTCAATAGTAAGATTTGAGGAGAATTTATAGCTCCTGCACTTATGACGATTTCCTTTCTAGATTTGACGCTACGAATCGTTCCATTAATAATAAGTTCTACGCCTGTAGCTCGTTCTTTGTCGAAAAGAATTTTTGTTGCCTGTGCATGTTTGACTATATGCAAATTATCTTTGCGCTTTAAGAAAGCTTTAGCAGAACTGCATCTTGTACCACGATCTAATGTACCTTGAGCTGAAGAAAATCCTATTGGTACATCTCCGTTTATATCATCTAAATAAGAATAGCCAAGCTCCTCCGCTGCTGATATTAAATGCTTTTTAAAGGGTTCCTTATTATCAAAGATATCGATTTTCAGTCCGCCACCTTTTCCATGATATTTTTCATGGTCTGCCCCTGTTATTTGGGAGGCCCTAAAATCCTCCGACATCTTGAAATACTTTATTACGTCATCATATCCCCAGCCTGGATTGTTTTGTTCTTCCCATGTATCGTAATCCTTTCTGTTTCCTCTAATATAAAGCATTGCATTCATTCCAGACGATCCTCCTAGCATCTTTCCTCGTGGCCAAAAACATCTTCCATTCTTGAAGCTTATGCAGTAGTCTTGACTTGGTTCTGTGTAATATTGCCAGTCATCTTTCGTATTCTGAATTGAGAATAGAAGTCCCGGAATCTGAAATTTTGATATAAGTAACAAGGGTTATGTTTTAATCAGATATAATGTGTGTGTATATTACTTCTGAGTTAACTGGCGGATTGCCTCCGGCTTCGACGAGTAATATTTTCCAATCGGGGTTATCGCTCAGCCGTCCGGCGACTTTTGAGCCTGCTGAACCCGCCCCAACTACTATGAAATCGTATTCCGCGTCATCTAGAAATGATCAAGAACAAACCACATGATTGCATTAGCTCGACGATTAAGTATGGTATTAATTCAGCATCTATTTTGTCAATGAACCTGATAGCTTTGGTCCGTAATCTTCAGGCCACATTTCTGGATTCGAAATGCCGCATTGCGATGCAACAAGCGCTTGTAATAAAGTCATAAATAAATGCGCGGCCGTTCCGGTGCTGTGCCCTGGGCATTGCTCGGCCAACATATCCATTTCGGCCCTTATTTTCAATGTATTCTAGCTTGGTTTGAAATCTAAACAATCGTCAAACGTTAAACATTTATTTGAAGAAATATAAAAAAAAATTCAAGGGTGAGAATATTTGAGAATTGGACATACAACCTTTTGCTTTTTCTATTATATTGATAGTTTTAGCCTAATTTCTTATAATAATAAATAAATACATAACTAAATACATAAATAACTCAAATAAAATAATGTTCATTATAAACTAAAACATTAAAAAGCTTTTTAATACTTGATCACTTTTTTAAACTTTTTCTAATCGCACAAAAAATGAAAATTAAATGTTTTTAAATAAATGTAAATAGTATTAATCAATAGCTTATAATGAAAATTCATATTTACAAATATGTAGAAAATGATATACATATCATTTGCATTAATTATGCATAGTATTAATATTATTATCTACATTCTACATGAAGCATTATTAAGCTGAATTTACTTTGAAGAAAAAAACAATTTTCATATATTTCCAACGATATATCTATGTCAAGTATCGCATCTGGTGAAAACACGCATTAACCATGACTTGTTGAAGTAATCGTTTATCAGTTAATAGTTTAGATTATAATTAATTAAATTTCTACACCATTATAAAACAATATGATATGTTTAATCACACCATTTTATTCTATAATTTTGTATTTAATATTCACCATATAACATTATTATAAAAAAATAAAGGTAGGTATCATAATATAAAATACAGTCATGCATATATATGTTTTGGAATCCATACAATTAATAAAGCAGCAGAACATGTTTTAATAATTGGATGGATGTTTAAAAAAACTTGTTATATTATTATATGTTTATATATATATATATATATAAATGTTTATTTATATATATATATAAATGTTTATTTATATATATATATATATATATAAATGTTTATTTATATATATATATATATATATATATAATACATCATTATTATCATTAAAATTGTTTCTAATTACCTTCTATTGCACTGTTTCCGTTTTTGTGGAACGATCGTTAACAATGAACCTCCTTGCACTACATCAATTCAAACAATTCTATAACAAATATTCCGGTTTGAACGATGCGCCACGATACAATGTGTGCAATTGATATTCTACCTCGAATTCTATTTGTGTTGTACCTGAACAACCTATTGACACTGTATGTTTATAATTACAATATTTATTCAGAGTGTTTGCATTTTGATCTGCCACCACAGTTCGCTTGGTAAACTATAACGCTGCGTTGTTATCTCATTATGTTTCTTACCGAGCACTTCAGAGTGGGGATCTATTTATAAATATATATATATATATATATATATATATATATATATATATATATATATATATATATATATGTTCCATATATGTATGTTTTTTTTTACTTACCTAGACCCCTTTGTCTTATATGCTACGGACGAAAACAATTTATTATAGTCTTATTCTCATCAAGGTATTTATCAAAATGTTGTCTGAGTTATTATAAAAATTCAAGAAAATAAAAAACAAATGGGCACTCTACAAAAATGTATATTGTTTTTGCACTCAAACAACTGCATTCTATCTCAGTTAAGAGCATTTTAAACAAAATATCATTAAAGAAATATATAATATTAATTAAACATTTTTTTTGTTTCGCACCCTGGCGTTACCAGGATCTTTATTATTAGCATTTTTATAGTATTTATATTAATATTCTTATGCAATGTAAAAGCAGTCCCTCATTGTTCGCTATGCTTGAAATATAATTTTCAATATTGCTATCAACAAATCGTGATAATAATTACGCAGCCCAGATTAACTAATAATGGGCCATAATGCCCAGATTAACTAATAATGGGTTGTTTTTTTACAATAAACTTTATATGAAAAGCAACTTTGGTAGTAATTATAAGCTACTTCTACTATATTTATATGTTATTTATTCGATATTTTGAAGGTAGTAAAAACACTATTAAAATATACTTTTTTATTCGAAAATTTATAATTAGTTTAATCAGTAATGTTAATTACATTCGTTAATATATGATTCTATTGATAATTCATCATGTTCTCAATATACCCCATTTAATGGGTACGGGTATACAATATTTTGTTGGGGCGCCGGATACTGATAGTAGCCCCAATCCTCTTTTATCATGTCCGCTGCCTTTTCGGCTATCATTATCGTTGGAGCGTTCGTGTTGCCGCTCACAATCGTCGGCATTATGCTGGCGTCCACCACTCTTAGGCCTTTCACTCCGTAAACTTGCAGCCGCGGATTGACCACAGCCATGGGATCTTCATGGGGGCCCATTTTGCAAGTGCCAACAGGGTGAAAGATTGTCATTGTGTAATGTCTGGCTTGACATCGCCAATAATCATCCGACACGAACGGATAGTGAGCACAACCCGGTATGGGATTGTGATTGAATGTTGCTTTTAATTTTCTCATTATAGGTGTTTGGGAAATGTCATAAGCGAACTTTGCACCTTCAATCTGAAAATAATATTTTTTCAGATGATTTAAATTATTTAATTATACTTTTCATTCCATCATCTTAAGAACCGAAATATAAAACATTTATTTTATGTGACTTACCAAGGTATTTATGTCATCAGGGTGGTCAAAGTAGTTTGGATAGATTAGAGGTAGATCTTTTGGATCTTTACTTTTCAATTTTACGCTGCCTCTGCTTTTCGGCCTTAGCAATAATGGCACTATCGAGTAAGATTCCCTGTATAGAATATTTTCATATACCGCTGCGTAATAATCATTGGTGAGGGCATTGTCTCTTTTACCAAACATTCCTCCGTCAGTACTATCGCTAACGGAACTAAGAAACATTTGTATATCTGGATAGTCATCTGTATAATTTGCATAGATGGTGTTTATGAATGCCATTACTTCCGCTTCTGGCAAAGAGTACAGTGGTCCGCTCTTATCTCTAACAAAATTGTAAACCGATTCTTCATTAACCATTTTTGGAACAATAAATGCGTATTCTAAATCGGGTGGCGACTCTATGAGGTAAGTCCCTCCGCCCATGGCAACATGATCTTGCATATTTTCACCAACACCCGGCGAATGATGAATGACGGGAATGCCAAATTTCTGGAGCTGTGCCTGCTGACCTATTCCTGACAGCATCAGCAACTGCGGCGATTGCAAGCTACCAGCGGATACGATTACCTCCTTGGATGCTTTTACCGAGTGCTGTATAAAATGCTTACGGAACGTGATTCCTGTGGCTTGTTTTGTATAAGGATCGATTTGAACGGATTCGACATGAGCATTTAAGCAAACATGAAGATTTGGCCTATGGCTTGCCGGACGCAGAAAACCTTTTGCTGTACTACATCGAAGACCATCTCTAAAATTAATTTAAACATACATTATTGATATTCATTTATTTATTTTTCTATTTATAAAAGTGTTCAATATGTTCTATTCACCTTAAAGTTGCATGGCTTTGTGTAAAACCCGTCTGATACTCTCCATTGACATCTCTTACGGGGTATCCCATTTCTCTGCCTGCTTGTAGAAAAGCCTCCATCATCGGAGTGCAATATTGAAAATGTTCGACTGTTAATTCGCCCCCCACACCATGATATTCATTTTGAAACTCAGGAATTCGCATATCTTCAGATTTTTTGAAATATGGCAAAATGCTTGCGTAATCCCATCCAGGATTTCCTGAACCAAGTAATTAATTTATGCATGTAATTATTTCAAAATTATTCCCACAATAAACTATTACAATTATTTTACCATAGCTTGCCCATCTATCGTAATCTCTTCGATTGCCCCTTATGTACAGCATTGCATTTATCGTGCTGCAACCACCGAGCACTTTACCGCGAGGCCAATTGCATTGTTGGTTCTTCATACCTAAATTATTTATATTTATATATCATTATTATTTATTTATATCTATCAATGAGTACATTACATCTGATACATATAATTTTTTTTATAAACTTCGTGCAGATCTTTGTATACTATTTAGATGTGTAGAGAGTGTCAACGTAACCCAGGCGAACTGACTTTATCAGGCAAACATGCAGAATTATAATTGTATTAATTTGTCATGCCAATATGAATATACCATATATTTTTACATTCATATCATTATTTTTTGTGAAGGTTGGAGTTTTTTAATATTGTATTATACCAAATCGAGTTATGGCATGGTATCGCATCTTTATATTACTGTAATCGAGCGTGATATTCACTTGGAATGTGAGTTGATTTTATTATTGTTCATGCCGAGCAAACTTGCCTAAACAATATTTGTCCGATGGTTCTGTTTTGAAGTTCCAATCGATATGCGTCTGCTGCAATGCCGCGAACATGCATGGGATGTCCGACATGTAGCCTTCGTCGCCACCAGCTTCGACCAAAAGCACATTCCAATGCGGATTCTCCGATAATCTGACCCACAATGATATATTTAGATTTGTATGGTTACAAATTGAATAAATTCTGTTATTCTGTTATTACCAATATTTTATAGTATAACAGTATAGTACCAAATATCATACTGGCATATTTGCAATAACTTCCAAAGTCAAAAATGATTTAGTTACTTATTTCGTACTTGCCTGTTTGCGAGGACCGCCCCCGCTGATCCGCCTCCAACTATTATGAAATCATATTTTTCCCTGAGATTTGGTATCTCACAGTCTTTGACCCTATGTTCAGGGTCTACTATATCTGGTCTTTGCTGATTTATAGAATTGTGCAATAACAGCATGAAAGCAAAACTTGGCGCCATTGATAATAAAATGCGCATACTAGAGAATAATCCTTCTACGGCCATTTTTAATGAATTTATTAAAAGTCCCGAAGAAATAAAATTTCTAAAATGATTAATTTGATTATTGCAATACTATATTTCAAAAATAAATGATCTAATACTAGTTGATATATAAAAAATATAAACTTACCAAAATTTTATTAAGTGTTATGATATTAAAACAATCTCTAGAAAATCTATCAGACTTTTATAATTATTAAATATATTTTGTCAAAATCATCCAATGAAAAATCACTTTTTTTAACGTTCACACATTATTAAAAATAAATACACATTTTAAATGTATACTTATATAATGCACATTTAGTGGCGATTCGTTTGCAAAATCTTTCGTCACTAACAAGTTCTTTGCACTTTTTCACCGGCTTTGTTCTAGGTCTGTTGTGCTGCATCGGCGATTTATCGTTTTTATTCTGATCCACGAAGAATCTAATTCAATGTAATATGATAAAATTTATTCAAATTACTATCAAAGTTTGTAACAGTATTGTTTGTGTTAGTTATTTTTTGCAAGGTATATATATATGCTTAATATTCATCGACGGGTCAATAGCCATCTTTTTAATTAAAAAATGTTCTAGTTTATATATTGATAACTCATATAAAATTACTAAAAAAAACTAAATGATTAATATAAAAAATAATTTACTTAACTCTATATGTATAAATCTTACAGACATATATTTTGATAATATAAATTCAATTTAATAGTTCTCATACGAGTATTATAAAACTTTGAAACAAAAGTTCTTAAAAATACCACTGTATTATTTTATCACTTGATTCATTGAATATTTCAATGGCCATATTAGCATGGTTCTTTCAGTATTTTTTTTATCGTATGACACTCTAGTAACATTTAAAAAGTCTTTTTCGTGTTGAATTCCAATTATTCTGTGTGATATCGAAGGAACGTTGGGTGTTTGAGCCAGAATTCCTTGATCATGTCGGAGCCTTTTTCACCAATCATTATGGCTGGCGCATTAGTATTCGCACTCACTAAATTGGGCATAATACTAGCGTCAATAACTCTAAGCCTTTTTACTCCATACACTCTTAATTTGGGGTCGACAACGGCATTTTGGTCCCAATAAGGGCCCATTTTACACGTGCCTACAGGGTGATAAATTGTCACTGAATAATACCTTATCATGCACTCCCAGAATTTGTCGGTATATTTTTGTATGTGTGCGCATCCCGGAAATACATAGTGAGACAATTCGGAACCAAATCTTTGGAAAGCTTTAGTCCTCGACAACGCCATACCTATCTTCACACCTTCTACGAGTGTTTTGATATCCTGTTCGTCGGAGAAATAATTAGGATATATATAGGGATAATCGTAAGGATTTGCGCTACGCAATTTGATTGATCCACGACTTTTTGGACGCAGCAATACTGGTATCACACTCCAAGTATCCATATTATTGATTGGAGCAAATGCTTTTTCATAAAACGCGTCCGTCAAGCCATGCGCTTTTTTTAATTGACCACCTCCATCCGAATTAGTGGATCCAGATATGAAATGGAATTCTATATCTGGATTATCCATTGACGTGTTTGCGTATTTTGTGTTGACGAATGCAAGCCCTTCCACTCCTCCTAAAATGGTGAGAGGACCTTCTCCAAATACTGCGTACTGCATGGCGGTAGATATGGAATGAAATCTATTTTCTACTATAGATACAGGTTTATTAACCATAAACGTGAGACCGCCTAATCCTATATGATCCTGAAGATTTTCGCCAACCTGTAAATCTTGAATGACCGGTATGCCATGTTTAGTTAGTTCAGCCTGTGGTCCTATTCCAGATAGCATTAAAATTTGTGGAGAGTTGACGGATCCGCCCGAAACAATCACTTCGCGAGTGGCTCTTATTCTGTGTAATTTGCGGTCACGAACAAATTCGACGCCATAAGCTTCCTTAGTTGTAGGATTTATCATTATTTTTGTGACGTGTGAATGCATTGATACGTGGAGATTTTTACGAAGACGAGCGGGTCGCAAAAACGCTTTTCCCGTGCTGCAACGGCTACCACGACGAATCGTTCCTGAAAATTTCAAGTTTTTGAAACTGTTATAGACACTGATTTTGTGAAATAATTTTTTTTTATAAAATACTTACCCTGTGCTATCATGAATCCAGTTTGTTTTTCTCCGTTAATATCTCTATTAACATAGCCCATTTCTACTCCACCCTGCACAAAAGTCGCGGCCAATGGCGTATGGTAGGGTGCTTCACTAATTGTCAAATATCCGTCTTCAGAATGATAAGGAGTCTTTGTGAGGTAAGGATTTTTATTGTCCTCTGACTTTTTGAAGTAATTCAGCACGTTATCGTATCCCCATCCAGGATTACCCTGTTGTTCCCAATTATCATAGTCATTCCTGTTCCCGCGTACGTAAAGCATGTAGTTCAGAACTGAAGAGCCACCGATGACTTTGCCGCGCGGCCAATTGCATCTTCCTCCATTCATTGCTGCGGTAATAATAAAAATTACATCATTTGCAGTTATATGAAAAATTATTTTCGGAGTGTAGAATGTTTCACCTAAACATGCGGTTCCTTGCGGTTCAGATTTATATTTCCAATCAAGTTTGCTCAATTGCAGATAGGCAGCCAATAGTGGCACATCCGATATTTCAGTCTCATCACCACCGGCTTCTAGTAATAGAACATTCCAGTTTTCAACTTCTGACAATCGGTTGGCAACAACGGCTCCTGTCGACAGATAATTGTTATTTTCATTTAATCTATTATTAATATATACGTGAATTCGTGAATAATACCTGCAGATCCTGCCCCGACCACAATAAAATCATACGCGCTTAATAATTCATCGCTAGGTACATCTATCGGCCTCGATTCCGGGTCCATCATTTCGTACTGGAAGTATGCGATCGCGGCAACCAGCATGGGCATGAACCAGCCGACGCTCGTTGCCGCGCTGACCGTTGCGGCGCCGATGGCACTCGCGGCTCCTACGATGGCGCTCATCTCGATTCGTCTTCTTGATAAACAAACGAGATTTCTCACATATTCAATATTGACTAAGTCTGCTTAATAGTATTATCCTGCATCTGGAATTATACAATATATTATTAATTGCCCTCAATAAATGTATTTTCTTACAATATGTATAATTAACGCGGTAAATGTAATCTTTTCTATAACAACACGTAATCTTTAATGTTGATGAAGTTAAAAATAATCGTTTTTGATTTTGAAATCTCTGAAAACAATTCTGTGTATATCGAAATTATTGTCCAATAAATTTTAATCGATTTTGACTTATATATGAAACTAATGCAATAATTATATCATAATTTAAACCTGATTTTTTAAAATAATACTTTTTCTTTTTTTTGTTAAACTACTGTGCAATTTTTGTCATTCATGTCGTTACGCTTAGATTTTTACTATTTGCCGGCATATGAATATTTATTTGTGAGTAAGGAGTATGCACAGAATATATAAGATAAACAAATATTGTTAAAAACGATTTAGTGAAAGCATTTAACTTTCTTCGGTTCATTAAGGTGATTGCTTTCACGACATAATAGGTGCCGTGGAAGCGTGGAGCACGACCAATCTGTGCGCGCTGCACGTACGCCGGACGATCGACTCGGCCGACTCTTAGCATTATTGTTAGGCTCAATAGGTACACATTTCACCTGATTTTGGTGTCACGATCGTGATTCGATTGACATTTCTGTCGCACAATGAGGCCACCGTAACGGACTCTTATAAATATTAATATTTACTCAGGGTGATAAAAATTAAGAAATTTCTGCTGTCAACGAAATTTATAGCGCGAACACCCGATTGCGATTTTATTGCAGATAAGGTTTCAAAATTCATCTTAAAAACGTTTGTTATTTTTATAGGATAAAGTTTCTTAACATTTGAGTGTCATTAGTGCAATTTTCAAAAATTACACATATCCGAGACAAATAATTCAAGTTTCATTATATTCATGAACATTCATAACTGTAAATCATAGTTCAACTAAACAAAATCTATAATAACATATATTATGATTTTTTTATGTTTATAACGGTTTTACTGGTTCCTATAATGTCAATCAATAACACTGTGAAAGAAATGATACGTTTAAATACAACGAATAACTGTACTTAAATTGCAATCTCCAGCGGCGTCATATAAATTATTTTAATGTCATTTATTATCTATTTCGCAGATCGTAAATATAAGCTGCCGATACTATTATAATGTGTGTAATCATGCTTTTTAACCAGTTAACTGTATAATCGTCATGGAGAAGAAGCAGAATTCTGTGTATTGACGAATATACTCGTCATGCATATGAATCCTTGATAATTGGCTATTGATATTGCAAGTTTTGAAATGAGAAAAAAACATAAACTTAATTTTCAAGATTTGTAGAATATTTTGAGGCTGTGTCGGTATAAAATGAATAGTTGAAAAATAACATTTCAACTGGTTTAATCGCTATGTTTAAGGTGCAATGTTTAATTTTAATTTATAAGTTTATTGTTTTAAAGATTATTATAAAATATAAGCTGCTAAATTTTAAAGTATTAAATTATAGTTATTTTAAAAATGAAAATAAATTATATAAAATCCTACCTCACTGAAATTGTTTAACTATCACGTTATCCTCACATTTCGAACACAAAACAATTATTTATAAAATAATTAATATCGCATAAACCGATAACTATCACATTGATAATAATTGTCACTGTTGACTGTTAATAAATAATATATTTTTAATTTTTATGTTTATGGATTTGAAATTAGTTCCACATAACCTGCGCAACATTCGAATACTGTCGAGCGGAATTCAGTCCGTCTGATTCGATGACCTGACTGGTTTCCATCGAGTTTCATTTACTCAGGCGACTTAACCATCTACCATCTCTACGCTCTTCAATTTTCTTCGTTTTCGTTACTCCTTCTGAATAACTCATCATTTACCGTTAAACGATCAAAGAACAAAGTCGTCATCATAGTATGGGAGTTAAACGGTCGTTGCTAATTTCAACTTACAATCAGCCCATTCGGTAATTTACAACTTGTTATTGGTTCATCTTCGGTTCATTGGTTCCCGGGTTCTGTTTCATATATTAATTACCAATGTTATCACAAATTTAACTTTGCATGGGTTTGTTTGTCACCGGCTAGTTTACGGAAAATAGAAATTATCAGTATTGTTAAGCGAAAACTAACATTTTCTTTAAATAGAGCTACAGAAAATTAACATTTGTATATTATATTTATTTATATCAACACGATTTTTGCAGATTGTATCCTATCATTTTATTTCAATGAAATATTTTTCATTGGAAGCGACTGGTAAAGTATTAACAATATCCTAACTAGAACAAATTATTATATATAGAGCTTAATAACTTATTATATAATAGAACAAATTATTATATATATAGAGCTTAATAATTAATAATATATTTATTTTCACGATTTACCTGGTTTTGAAACGACTAGTAAGACTAGTAGACTTAAGATTAACTAAGCTGAAGCTTACAAATTAGTAGTATATTTATTTCATTTTTATTATTAATTTGGTATTTTATATATTACCAATTTGGTTTGCATTTCCAAAGATATTTTTGAAGCTCCTGTTGTAGCCTCGACATCAATCTAAGGTTTACAAACATGTATATGTGGCAAGTGTGAGCTTAATAATTAATAATATATTTATTTTCACGATTTACCTGGTTTTGAAACGACTAGTAAGACTAGTAGACTTAAGATTAACTAAGCTGAAGCTTACAAATTAGTAGTATATTTATTTCATTTTTATTATTAATTTGGTATTTTATATATTACCAATTTGGTTTGCATTTCCAAAGATATTTTTGAAGCTCCTGTTGTAGCCTCGACATCAATCTAAGGTTTACAAACATGTATATGTGGCAAGTGTGAGCTTAATAATTAATAATATATTTATTTTCACGATTTACCTGGTTTTGAAACGACTAGTAAGACTAGTAGACTTAAGATTAACTAAGCTGAAGCTTACAAATTAGTAGTATATTTATTTCATTTTTATTATTAATTTGGTATTTTATATATTACCAATTTGGTTTGCATTTCCAAAGATATTTTTTAAGCTCCTGTTGTAGCCTCAACATCAATCTAAGGTTTACAAACATGTACGAGTATATGTGGCAAGTATGAGTAGAAAAGTTATCTACATACTTTCGCTCAACTTACTTTTATTTTCTTTATTCAGAATGTTTAACTGAAGAACGAAATAGAATCAGAATTTTCTAATTCTCACATCAGCACAACATCGTGAATCATTATTATATATATTAAATATATTGGCGTTGTGCATGGTTCTATCCATCTATCTGACCTAGAAAAATTACGTGTAAGAAATAAAAGACAAACCAGCGCAAGCACAAAGACGCGGTCAGTGACAGCCGAGCTGAAACGTGCGATGGAGAATTTCATAAATGGCTGACGGATGTTTCTACCTTATCAGGGCTAATTCAGTGATTCATTTACCTACATCAATTACTCTACTTAATAAAGTTTTGTTTACATATTTATACTTATTTTTATTAGCAATCAGAACTTAACCACTGATGCTGACTTCAAACCAAGAGGCTTTATATGACATCCAATCGATTGTTCCATCTCCTATTGCTGATTTTTTATTAAAATTTTTGTAATACACATGAATTGCTTGGTAAAAGACTATTTCTGCTTGGAAATATACTGCTATCTATATTTTCAAATAAAAACCGATGTCACTGTTGTTTGACATCAAGCCCAAATCTGTTCGGGATGGGCATCGAATCTGGAACCTTTGATTCGAACTGCATTCTTTTAATCATGAATTGTTATAATTGAACTATTCTTTGCCGGCCTTTTATATTTAAGGATGTTCATTTATATTAGTCGTCATAACAAATATTTAAAATCGTCATAACAAACATACGTATTTGTTATGTGTCACTTGTTACTTGTAAACTTCTAAAATCATCTAAAAACAAACTTAGCGCAAAACTATAAAAGTTAATAGTGAGGTAATGGATTTTTGCAAAAATGTCTTTGTTATTTACTGTGAAAAATGTAATATTTCTTACTCATATATGACCTTTATTATATTTTTCAGATTGCCCTCACTATTTACCAATCATTTATCTATTATTCAGGTGGGTGCTGCGGCTCGACAAAGAAGCGTACAATCGTCGGCGGCTGGGCATGGGCCTGGTGCCTGGTGACGGACGTGCAGAGGCTGTCGCTTGAAGTGATGACACTGAATCCGATGTGCGAAAGCGTCGAGACCGCTCAGGGGGTTCCTTTGACCGTCACAGGTGTAGCACAGTGCAAGATAATGAAGGTAATGTAATGGATAGATAATTATTAATGGAGCTAAAAGAAATAGTTTTTATTAGTGTTTTTATTTAAATATTATTTAATTTTAATATATTTATATTAGTATTTGATCTGCTATTTAATAGCTACTGATTTTTTCTGGTCGCGATCTACACCCTTTTTATTTGCATACTTACTATAAGGGTTGATTTACAAGAAATTGGATATTAATAACTTACTTGAATGTAGCGACATCCGCTTGACGACCTGTGTGTACGATGGCGTATACATGGCATTAGGGAATGCAATACCGATGAAAAATTCCAATACCGGTATTTCGGTAATTTTTTATTTTAAAACCGGAATACCAGTAAAATACTGGTATTTTTATTATATCAAACAAATGTAAACAACATTGAAAGTTACTAGTACAATTTGTACTATATATTTGTACTGTACAAATATAAAAAAAAATTATATATACGACTACAACTATATTAATATAACAAAAATTAATATAATTTAACAAAATTATATCCAATTTAATTAACTCATCATCATTACCGTGTATATTGAGTACTTTTTACCAAAATTAAACATATGAGTAGGAAAAACCAAAAACTCATAAAAAATAATACGACATTATTATAATAAACTGTATTATCTGTGTCCGATGTGTTAAATTAGCTTAATTTCCAATATTTTAAAGACTTTAAAAAAGTATTTTTTCTACTTATTTAAGATCCGATACTTTATGAAGATAAATAATAACATACTATAATAATATAGAGTATTTTTATTTCAAACAATATAATGGTCCAACTGCGATACGTTTTAAGTAAAATAATATTTTATAACAGTAATAAAAAGCAAAAATATTTAGTAATTATCATGGTTAATATGTATAAAGCCAAAAAACTAAAGATTACGCGGTGGCAATCTGTAATATTTTAGCGCTGATGACACCCTAAAAAACCATTACATTTTTACATAAGATGAAATAAACTTCATTATCTATCAGTCCGATTCTATTTATTGTAACACGATTTGAGGCCCTTTGGAAAGCAATAAATATTCAGTTTAATGACGAGTTGAGATAATATATTGACAATTGTATATCCTATAGAATGGCTTAAATATATAGCTGTGTATGCAATTATGGAATTTAAATATAAATTTGTTCCGAGAAATTTAAATTTCAGTGTAATATGTATCAAAAAGCGCTTGTGTAAAAATACCGAAAATACCGGTATTAAT
>NW_020537646.1:9151929-9154429 GCF_003426905.1 Ctenocephalides felis | reverse complement strand
ACAAAAGACTTTCTAAACTTTTATAAGTTTCTATTATATGTTTTATATATTTTTCATATATGATATTTTTTCTAATTCATTATGATTAAAGCTGCCAAAGTGAAAGTAACACTAATAATCAAATGTAAATTTCATTCATTAATAATATAATTAGTTATTATATTAGTGTTGTACGCGATGGCGTACACATAGTTATAATACTCAATTTAAATTTCAACCATTGAAATTAGTTTTTATGAAATAATTGTTATTTCTTTAGAAATACATGTTTGAATTACCGCCAAAAACTGTGAAATTCTTGGATACGTGTTGGCAAAACTTCGTTTTATAATGTTGGCGTGACCCGGAGCATTGACAACGAAGAGACGAACTTCAGGCAGATGTCAGTTTTTTTACCCGCTCGGTTGATAGATCAATTCTCGGTCCGCCCCATGTGCATTTGAAGTTATTATATATTATCCGTAAAGTAAACCACCTTATAATGCTTATTAAAGAATTGTGAGTATCCAAAGAAGAGTGTTAAATTTTAATACAGTGACATGGGTTATGATTCAAGTATATAATTGATTTAAAAATGTTTGACATCTCAGCCGGGCTAGTGAATAAAGTACACTCCGAATAAAAATTGAGCAAATTGTGGCAGCATGACTAAAAGTCGATCAATACATGCAAAATCATTATTGCTAATCATTTTTCAATTCGGATACCAATGAATTTAATTCTTTAAATAATTAGTTTTTTAAAAAGATATAAATAATAATTCTAAACCTTCCACTCGTCTATATAATTATTATTCTATGTAGTTTGAACATTTTATCTACAACTAAAATTCATTTTTCTATTAATTTAATATTCAAATATGTTAATAAGCATATAAATAATATCTATTGTAAATTACAGCCGAGTAACCTTACCATTAACTGTCGAAGAAGTAAGTATTTGGATGACTCATACATTTTTACATTTCACTCTACAATTTAGTAATGTAATATTGCCAAGCAATGAATATGATATTTAGTATAAATTTTTTTCAAGTTAATTATAAATATGTCAAATCATTCGATATTGGCAAATGATTCAATTAATAATTAATGCATATATCGATTATTATCTTGTTTGCATAAAGTTGTCCAATCGAAAGCACAAATGTTTAATAATTTTATCATTCATTATTCAAATAAGTAATACATAATTCATTACTCTTTTAGTACCAAGTTGCACAGTTGTTTTCTGTAGCAGAAGCATCAAAGAATGAAACAGGTGGTGGAGAAGGAATAGAAGTTTTGAAAAATGAACCATTCACAGACTTTCCACTTCTTGGTAAGCTTGAATTAAAATAAGTAATACATAAACTTACCTATTTTTTGTCTTTTAATTGTGTTTCATATTGGAGTTGTTATGAGATATAATCATTATTGATGTGTGATAAAACAAATTTTTAGGTGGAAAGTATTCGTCTGGTCAGTACACATACAAAATCTATCATTTAGCATCCAAAGTACCTGCATTTATAAGATTACTGGCCCCAAAAGGATCTCTAGAAATTCATGAAGAAGCCTGGAATGCGTATCCATATTGCAGAACTGTTATTACTGTAATAATATTTTGTAATATATCTACACTATAATATTGGAAAGAGTTTTAATGTACAATTATTTTTTTGCAGAATCCTGGTTACATGAAGGAAAATTTTGTCATCTGCATTGAGTCATTACATGTAGGTGATACTGGAGAACAACATAATGTAAGTAAGCATAAAATACTTATGTAGGCAACAAGTAATAAAATATTTTGATGTAGTATATGACTTATAAATTTTGTAGTAAATCATCAAAGATTGTTTTGAGGAAAGTATAGAGCTTCATAATTTTTTAGGTACATGAGTTAACTGGTGACAAGCTAAAGAATCGTGAAGTTGTACATATAGACATTGCCAATGATCCTGTCACTACAGCAGATTATAAGCCGGACGAGGATCCCACTAAATTCAAATCTCAGAAAACAGGCAGAGGGCCTCTAGTTGGCCCAGGATGGAAAAATAATCAAAATCCAGTAATGACCTGTTATAAACTAGTCACTGTTGAATTTAAGTGGTTTGGTTTACAGGTATGAAGTAATATTCAATAGTTTTTTTTATTAATAATTATTCATTCATATAATTTTAATTTTTTAGACAAGGATAGAAAATTTCATTCAAAAGTCAGAACGAAGGTTATTCACAAACTTTCACAGGTAACTAACATTTTTAATAAGATTTACAAACGAATGATAAACATTTTAAGATTCAGCTATATTTATTATGAAATCAATGGTCACATAACCAAAGCTTTCATTAGCGAATATCACTATTCAACTATATTTTTTTACAGCGACAAATCAAAGCACACATCACATTTATATATATTATCATGAAAATTTTGTTTAAAGAACCTTTTGATTTTTGATCACTTTTTTTATTATTTTCTTATTTATATGTTATTTATTCATAGGCAAGTGTTCT
>NW_020537646.1:8838834-9150929 GCF_003426905.1 Ctenocephalides felis | reverse complement strand
CACAAAATGCGTACAGATTATTGAAATCTCTATAAAATATCTGATAATTTGATGTACATATGTCCAATGAACATATTTGACCGCCAAATGACAATTTTTTAACTTATTTTTATTGAGAATCCACAACCGCTGGACCTGCCTTCCTAAAAATTTAATCAGTTATTCATCTTGTCAATACAAGTAAAATGTTTTTTGAATTATTAAAATCGGACGCTCATTTCTCTTAAAAACTGAGTTACTGTTTTTAGCACTTTTTGCCCCGTATCGTCGGAACGGCTAGACCTGCCTTCGCCAAAAACTAATCAGCACGTCTCCTTATCAAAATAAATCGAATGTTTTTTGAATTATTCAAATCGGTTGATCCGTGTTCCCGAAATCGTCGACCAAAATTTGTATCCGCGCGCACATACACACACACACCTACACGCACATACATCCATTTTTTCTAAGGTATGCAAAATGTTCAGAAACCTTTGAAACGTAAAGATATATAAAATTTTTCATTTCCGATTTTTCTGCGATTACTATAACTTACCCTACGGGAAGTTAATAATTGTGATGACTATAAAAATTATTTAAAAATAAATCAGGTTTAGCATCGAAACAAGAAGATAATAATGTCATATTAATACTTTAAATGTAAAAAAAATACCACCCTTCGAAACTTTCAAAATATTTTCTTCCAATCATGAATACTATATATACAAAATTAAATTAAATTAATAAATTAGTTTTTAACTTCTTGATTTCTTTTTATTATTAGCCTTGTCGGAATTAAATAAATATTACTACGTTCATTGTAAAAGTTATTCTTATAAGTGTAGAGTTACTAGTTTGGTATATCACTATTAATTTCTATTCCATATGAACGATAATAAGTTTAAAATATTTGAGAGATAAATAAATTCTTCGAAAATTGAAATTATAAGTTTAAATATTCTGGAATGTTTCATTATAAAATTCAATCGTTCGTCAACTCTACTTACTCCGTTCCTGTTTAAATTATTCATGAGAACCCGTTGTTCTCACTTATTCCGTGTCAACAGCTTAATCCTTTATCAGAGCGATTTAGAAAAATAGCCCAATATAAAAGGACGCTTTCTCGGATTCGATTCATTCTTCAGTTAGGTGTTGTGAACAACTGAAGATTATAATTTAATATCCGTTCCAAAATTTCTAATTAATTACAAGATTCAAAAATAACCATGGTGAATGTTATATTACATAGAATAAGTTTTGTTACTATTGTTTTTTATATAAGTAGTTTTTTGTGCGCCTGCATTAAATGTAATGTAGCAGATTTAGAACCGTCTACTGTGAGTAAAGTGTAACATGGAATAAAATAGTTAAAATATATTAAACAAATACATAAATAAGACATTTTAGACTGTTATGGAGTGTAAACTCTGACATCCCTAATAATCAAATCAAAAACCAAAAAACTAATACTGAGTGATTAATTTTGAATGCCCTACTGATAGAAAATATGTTGAAAGTTTTGAAAGATGATAATTTTATTATATATTTTTTATCAAATTTCTAAATAGTAATTTTATCAAAGTTTTAAATATGTATTCTATTCTAGGAAGAACTAGTCCTTTCTCGGCCTCAGTGGCAAGTTTTAGAACAGCTCGCGGACAACCTGAACCACGAAGAGATGGAACTCGCGTCGGAGCACAAGAGGGGCACTAGCGAGACGGGTTCCGGCGTTTCGAGCGGCATGTGGTTCGGCCCGCGACTCGGAAAGAGGTCTAAAAGACAGAGTGCGGCTGCGGCTGCGGCAGGCCTAAACACCATTATAGACGCAGAATTCAGGAGCAGGGAGCAAAAGAACGAAGAAATCGCCAACATGCTCGAACTATTGCAAGATCAACCGTGGGCTGTCGTCGCATTGACCGGTAATAAAAATTTCAATGTACTCGTATAAATGTTTAATCATTTAATTAACAATTTTATCTAATATTTTTGCCAGGAGGCAGACGATATTCCATGAACTTCACGCCGAGACTGGGAAGGCAGAGCGGCGAACAAATAGGCGGGGCAGAAGGTCCAATGACTGATAGAATTCCACCTTTTGCCCCAAGACTCGGAAGGAAGTTGTTTAACACTCCATTTTCACCGAGATTAGGAAGAGAGCTTTTATATGGTAAAAATCATTATTCTGAATGATAAAATTCAGTATATAAAATCAATTTCAGTATTAACTAACTGTGTAAGAAAACACTTTTGAAATACGAAATACATATTTCTGGCACAGGTACTGTTACAGAATCCCAAACACGGATGTCATAAATAATTCAATTTGAATTGAGTTTCATTTTATTTTGTTGCATTAAATTATCAATCAAAAAATATCTTTTTCAACAATATTTCTAGAAACACTAAGCGGAAACTACATGGCGCATCCACGATACATACGGAGTGTTAACAAGAACAAGAAAGAACAAAAACGATCTTCTTCATAGAGCGGTTAGATTTCTGGTTATGATTTGTGAATTAACACAATTGACTCTACTAGTAATAAATATCATCAGATCGTTCATTGAGTAAACATTGTTTGTGAAATTATTTTCATTAATATTATATTTTGCAAATATGAAACCAAATACTTCATGAGATATGTTTTAGGCCGTCGCCTAGTAGATAATAGTTTCATTAAAACCAATTTCGCTATTATACTATAATATTCAGAATATTTTTTTTAAAAAAAATATTGGTATTTAGAATTTAAAAAATATTTCGGAAAATATATTAATATTTAATTTTGATCTGATCTGATCTAACTGTAATTTTACAATTTGTCTGAAATCAAATAATTTTTTTTGATAATGCATTTTCAAAACTATATAACTTTTAAATTTGGTTAATTACGAGCCTATGATTTATATAATAAAAATCTTGTCGATGTTTATTATATGATTCCATATTATTTTACCTATTTTATTTTCACATAAATTGTAATATTTATTTAATAATACGATGATAAATGATGTTAAAATATAAGCAAAAGTCTTATTAAGTAGGGGTCTCTTAATAAGACTAATCACGAAAAGCATCTCATTTGTTCGTAATTACAGAATTTTTAAATATGTTTCTATTTATATATTTATTTCAATCTATATGACCAATTTTATTAAAAATTTATATGATGTATATATTTGTAAATGCTCACAAATTGTGTTATTTATTAAGTAAATGTTATTTGTTGCATGCCAGATTTTAGTTTATTTTAATTTATCTTTTTGTGATCTTGTTTTTAGTTTATTATATTATATTATAAATTACACATACACTAATACCTATTATTATGTAGAACACATTATTGTTTGATCAAATCTAAATTACCAGAATGGTTTCAAAATTAGTGACTTCAAAATTATTTTGTTCACTGATACTACTCGATTATGTTTGTTTTCGAATATTGGACTAATGAGCTTTTCGTAGAAGGCCACTGACAAAATCATCTATAAACTCCTAAACATGTTTTTTTAATACTTGTCGCTTGATAGACATGTTTTTCAAAATAATACCACATATAGAATATATATCATCATTCAATAATATTTTACATTTTGCAGCTGCATATGGACAAAAAAAGTAACAGAGAAAGGATTTATTCATGGTGATAAAATAATTATGAAATTGATGTTCTATAAACCACTCTATTTAATATTTTATTTTATAAACTATTCGATCAAATAGTTGCAAATAATTTCAATTTTAATTACAGACAAAATTAGATTATACATTTTATGATGACTTGAGCGAGAACATTGACTATGCAATAAAATTATTAACGCATGTAATATATATATATATATATATATATATATATATATATATATATATATATATATATAATATATATATATTATTTATTTATACAGTGGTTTTGTGCTACCGGAACGCTAAAATTAAAAAACCGGTTCTCATGTTTGTTCCGGTTCCGTTCGAAAAGGAAAGAAACCAAATTCATTATAAAATCTATTTTGTGCATATATATGTATGTTTATTATAATAATAGGAACGTTTAATAAAAATTAGCTAAATTATAACTTATAAGATTCACCTATCAAATCATTTTCTGTATGTAGCGATTTTTACGGCCCAAAAATAATTTGCCGGATCGACGTTCCGGCGCGTTCCGGCTCGACAAAACCACTGTATATATATATATATATATATATATATATATATATATGCAATCATAAGAAAGTTATAAAAATATAAATAAAGAAATAAATCGTCATCCTCAATTTATGTATCTGTTTCATTACATGTGATCAATTCGATATATTTGATCAGATTTTTCGCTATTATTTTAAGTTATATATATATATTAATCAAAGTAAATAAATATCTAATTATGAAAGATGATTTTTATTTATGTCCTTAACAAAATAATTAATGTCATTTAAATTTATATTTTCATTTTAAATTCTTTTTAACAAAATTATGTATGATACTCTATCTTTAAATAAAAATAAACAACTAGTTGGATAACGGACAGCCAAACAAAATATTAAGTGTATGCTCAATATACCATTTACAATATTTGCAAAATTATATATAAAAATATATGAATAAGTCAAAAACTTCAAAGATGAGTGAATGTAAAATGCAATCAATATGACATGTACGCATAGCAACCGTCAACGCAAACAAACGACATGGAACTATTTTGAACATCATTTTGTGTGCACCGTTGCAGGCGAATTTCAATATTATTTCAAATTCTTCATTAGATAGAATTGATACTATCGTACTAACAATAACACATTTCATTTTCAAGCAAACTATGAGTGAACAACTACGATTTATTGTGACAGAAATAAATAAATTGTCGGATAAAGAATATAACTTAATTTCGTTCGATGCCCTCGAACCTGATCAGCTGCTTCAGGTGCTTGTGGACGTTTTGGCCGCCTTGGAAAGTTTGCAATGGGTAACCGTAATAACATATTTATAATTTACAACTTAAAATAAATTTTCACGGTGTATATCAAACTTTTATGTTTGAATTTGTAAACGGTTACAGATATTATATTTTATAACCCATTCAATTCATTTCCAATGCTTTTCGAATCTAAATTTAATTGTTATTTATTTCCAAAATAATTATATATAATATTATATTTATCAGTTTGATGTTTTGGAAGCCGATCCTGAAACTACGTCGGTTCGAATATTGGACAATCTTCGAAGTTTGAAATACAAGACCGATACGTTGCAAGGGGGCGCCGCTGGTTTACGCAAAGGAATAGTGAAAGGCGACAAAAAAGTTATCCAACAATTACTACTTTGGTTACTGAAAAATCCTGATGACATAAAAAGGAGAGCATATCTAGCTAAGTATGTAAATATGACATTTAACTATAAATAATCTGATAAGAGAAAAAATTAATATAAATAAAATAAGTTTTCAATCATTTTTAATATTTATCATCACGTTGTGCAGATATTTAATGAAAATTGAGCTGCCGCTTGAAGTGAGATCAACTCCAGAAATTTCGGTACTATGGGATCAATATGAAAATTTATTGCAAGCATTCAAAGAAGCTCACAAAGAAAATGATCAGGCCGTTAGACAAGGCATACAAACACGAGAATTGAGATCTGACTTGGAAGCCATGGAGAAAGAACGTGATACAGGTCAGGCTGCAAATCATCTTATAATTTGTAAAAAAAATTGCAAGCGAGTGCAATAGATAGTTGAATTATAATATTTAAAATCATTTATCCAGTACAGAAGCGCATAAACCGCATGAAGTCACGCTTAGAGGCGTTGCCGGGGCGAGAACTCGCGGAAATGTCGGCGAATGCCCTGAGAGTCCAGACCGAACGCTCGCGCGAGTTATCGGCTCAGTTGTCGGAGCAGCGCTCGGCGCACCGGCGAGTTGTGCAGAACACGGACAGGTTGCGCCGCCTTCTGGCCGATGTGCAGCAGACCAACCGCGGAACGGCGGCGGATGATCTTGCTGCGAAGTTACGAGAAGAAGTCAAGGTAGGTAATAAGCCGCGGAAATAATTGTTTATGCACATCGATTCTAAATGCATGTATAGTTATTTATTAGTATCCAGATTAGAAATAAATATTCTTGCATGTTATTTTAGTAGTATTCAAAACATTTATAGATATTCAAAAGATCAAATATTAACATCATTATTCTGTTATTCAAAAATGTTTTAATTAAATGATAAAATATTGTTATAGGTCAATGAGTTCATAGTATATGAAAAAATTCCACAACAAATCGATGCTGGCAAAACAGATTTAGACATTTTGCGAAAGATAAATAACGAGCCTGTTATCAACTGGGACTATATCATGAATCTGCAATCAAAGGTATTGTATCTATAATATAGCTTGTGCTTGATAAATTTTGAAATTTCATTCAGTACGATCTCATACTAAATAATGCCTGATGATTAAATAAAACGTATATGTTCTATTTTTAATTATTAGTTGGACGAAGCAGTTTCAGCGGTTCAAACTCTGGTAGAAGCCCAAATAAAATCAAGTGGAGAATCTGCGGAAGCTGACCGTCTGACGACATTTAAGCAGCAGGCGGCGGCTGTCGCCAGAGCCAAAAGTAATGCTGCAGACAAATTGCAGGATTTGAGTGGTCAATTGAGATCACTCGAGGCGATATTGGCGGACAGACAGCGAGAGGTCTAATATTATTTTCTATTTAGAATATTATTGCTTTGGTTCTTATTTTTCGATTATGATTATTTCGAATATAATTATTACAGCTTCAAAATTTGTTAGGAGAAAATATGCTGAGAGGCGAAGATCTTAAAGAATATGTTAATAAGTTGAAGGCTAAAAGCTCAATCTTCAGGAAGAAGCACGCAGAATTGTCAGTCGCAAAAGTAAATAACAATAGCTCTTGTGAGCTTTTTCATCAAAATAATAAATTACTCAAATGTATTTACATTCTAGGCCGAATGTGGGGTGTTGACAAGAACCATAGAAATATTAGAATCACAGGATCCTACATTGAAAGATGCCATTTCAGAATATACTTCCTTGCCTAAATCTACCGACGATTCAGCAGGAATTATTATAGAAGATGAGGCCGAATACACAGAAAGGGACATCGCAAAACTATCGAAGGAATTGGGGGCGGCGAGAGCGAGGCTGATGCCGCTGACGCAACAGCTCCGACCTCACAAACAAAACTTAAGCGATATCACCGAAGAGTACGAGTCCAAGAAAAAGGTTTTACATTCATGATAACATATTTATACAAAAATTACACCCCTGGTTATTAATGAAATTAAAAGTAGATTTTTGACAGATATTTGTTTATTTCAATTCTAAAACCTATATCGAAATCTAGTCTAAATCGTATTACAATTACTATTTACTCTTATTGTACTACGAACATAATATACACATATACACACTATACACGCCGTACTTACTATTCATGTAAATACATGAATACAATAGTATATAATTGTATGTAAACAATAAATAATAGTACAGTTGAAGCAGTTAGTAATATTTAAGTTTATTAATAACTAAAGATGTACTATTTTTTTATTTATTGTTTACAATAACATATTATTGTATTCATGTATTTGCGTGTATAGTGTACATTATGTTTGTAGTACAAGTACGAGTATAGTAATAGTAATACGATCTAGACTAGATTTTTTTGATATTGGCATCAAAACTGCAATAAAAAAATATCTATCAAAAATCTACCTTTATTTTTATTTTCTAGTATTAATTTTCTAGTAATCATATTTTGAATTTGAGAACATTTTTGTCACCATAAACGCAAGTGTCAAATTCGACCAGTTGTATGAAATTAAAGATCTGCCAAACGGTAGTTTCTCAAGCTTATATATTATACGATGTTTTACGAAAAATCATAAAATTACTGACTATGAGCATAAAAATGATTCTCTAAATGACTGAGGAAATAAAGTAGAAACCGTGTACAACTTTTAATTATCTAAAACATTAGCAAGCATCAGTATCGAATATATATCGATATTACTAAATGTTTATAACATGTGTATCAGCATAGATCTGACATCTGACATGGACTTGACTATCGCATTTGATAAAAATCTATTTGTACGTATAATAATGTATGTATGTATGTATAATAATTACTCTCACCTTTGCTTCAATCTGAATCCAGCCATTGTGTAATTAGCAGCATATCCTTGCATTAGCATGAACTAATTATTAAAATAACAACCAATTTAACGATTTTTATACAAACACCTCATACAAAGGACGCAACCCAACCTGTCACTTGCGAATTCATTTCGAACTGAATGTGAATAATAATAATACATCGAGATCGAGATCGAGCCGAACCGAATTGAACTTGTTGCGCACCATAGTCCATCATAGCAGGACTGCTTCGACGATTCGGAGTGGTTCGAAGCGACAACTTGCAAAACATAATTATATTGATGACACTAATGTTAATAGAAAAATAATAATATTGGAAATTGCATCATTAATTGGAAATATATATGTATGTATTAACAAAGTCTAGTAATCGGGCATAACAATATATATATATATATATATATATATATATATATATATATATATATATATATTAAATATTAAATATGAACAATACAACACTCAGAACAATACATAATGCATATATCATACCTGTTTACAATGTTTCTTTATCAGCTGTACAATTCTACTTCCGCAACTCTGATGGCCGAGTCCAGCGAGCTAGAAAACCAAGTGAAAATTTTGCGCGAACAACTGGAAGCCGATGAAAATAATTGGCAAATGTTACAATTGAAAATTGACAAGACAACTGAGCTTTTGGAGAGGGTTCGAGCGGAACTTCGCGGCGAATATTTGGATGGAAGAGGTCGTTTAATAGACACGTTACAGGATGATATCGAACAAAAGGAAAATGAGAGTCGGATTCTTCGAAGGGTAATAAAAATAATATTTATAAACGATGCACTTTTTGTTTACCATATTCCCATGTATATCATTCGGTGTACAGGATCTTGATCGATTGGAGAAGAAGCTGGAATATGCGTTAGAGCAACGCTCTCAATGGACTAGATTATCAAATATTCTAGAAATAAAAACAAGGTGCCACGAAGACTTGGACTTGAACGGATTTGAAGGGTCGCTGAAAATAACACACAACGCCGAAACACTTACCCTTAATAACTAATATTACTCATAATACATACTTCTATTAATTTTATTTGTATATTAAATTTAACGCTTGAAGATTTAACGGCATTTATTAAATAAACACAATTGACATTTTATAATTATTTTATAAAACATAAAAAGTTCAATATATATATATATATCAACAAATAATAATAATAGGGTTATTTATAATAATTTTGAAACTATTCATATAAAATTACCTACAAATTTATATTAACTATTCAAATCTTAAGTTCATTTTGACTATAATTGATTGGTGAGACCGCCATGCGGCCGACCAATTTAACGTTATTACGAACTTAACACGATTTGCTCTGAACTCAGGTGCCATTGACACAAACAATGTCAATTAGAAAAAATACAAAATTGTACAAAACTCTATTAAAAAAATATTTGATTAAAATGCACACACATACTCTTATTTAGTAGACTTCTTAAGTTATTTATATTTTTTATTCCATTTTTTGTGTATATTTTTTTTATTATTTACTACAAAAAATTCAATTCACTATAGTGTTTCTAAATAAATACAATGTCTTTAATAGTCTAGGTAAATATAGTATTTATTTAGCTAAATATGTTTTATATAAAAGTTTAAGATTTTTTTTATTACAAAATTTAAACATGTAACATATATACATACATACATATGTATATATCGCATATATGGATATGAAAAAAAAACAAGTTCACTAAATACACATACATTTTTAGATTTTGAAGATATATGTGCGAGCCCGTCAAAACATTATAGAATTATCAAGTCTAACACAATCATTACAAATATGTGCTCACATACGGCTTGTACAAAATTTAATATCATTTAAAGTTAATTATTTTGATGGCTAGGATATCTACAACAAGCAAATTCATTTACATCAGCCGCCACAAATTTGCATCCTCAAAGTGTCTCAAAACTAATGCACATAATATATTATTATTATCATTGTATTTGTTGTTCATAATTTTTATTCGACATATACGAAATAAATTTAATAAAAAAATAATTAAAAATTGTATACTGTATTTCTCACATCGATATGATGAATTGTGTGAATATATATATATATATATATATATATATTTAAATTTATATTCACACATCCATCATATCGATGTGATATATATATATATATATATATATATATATATATATACAGATATTAACAACATTTTCTAATTCGCTCACAGCCCTAATCAATATTGCACACTAATTTAAATATAAAAATATAAAATACAACAATAAATAAATATATTGAAGTGAAACGGCTTCAGGATATTGCGGAATAAATTTCATCATGGAAAAAAAAACATGTCAGTGTATAGATACCTAATAGATAAATACATTAGTTTGCAAAATATGCTTTGAGGAAAAAGTCCTTAAGAAGTTTCACTTCTATCACTTGTACTTGTACACTGTTACACGCATATTTTCGATCACTAAACGGATTCCTATCAAAATAATACAAATGAACTACAAATACAATTCGTATTATCATACAATTAGTATATTTATTTCACTCGTGAGATATATTGAGAATGCAGCGAACGCATTGTATTTGACACTTATAATAATTTTAAATAGAAATAAATATATAAAAAACTATATATGTATATGTATATGTATATATATATATGTATATATATATATATATATATATATACATTGATTAGAAACACACATTTTGCAGTAGGAGTCAAATACAGTGTACACCAAAGTTTCACAAGTTATAGAAAATATTTTTCTCTTTTGTTTAACGTGAAACTTTGGTTTGAAAATGTATGACTCTAAAAAGTAGTAGATTGGGTAGATCACACTTGTAAATACTTTTTCAAAAATATATAATAGGTAAGAATTAACTTCTATATTTATAATGTTAAAAATATATCAAAATGACCTACGTGTGTTAGTTTGTATAATAGTGTGTATGATCAAGCGAAAGAATTAGATGTCACATTTCAATATTCATTTATAATAGTCAAAAATATTAATATTGAATATCATTATTAAAATATATCCCTTTGAATTCGATCTATGGCTTTATTAATAGAATATTTCAACTAGACGATCTACAGGAGTGACTATCATTCATTAGAAATTGCTACGTGAATTACATTTATTTATCATCAGTAATCCATATAAGATCAACATAAAATGCCGTCAATATAAAACAAATTTCAATACTATGTAAGAAATTTTTGAACATTTGAATTTGAAAATGAAAAATTAATAAAAAATTATTGTAAACGAAAATTTGTCAAGCAAATTACTGCTCATATAATAATTGAATTTGTTATATCTAAATAAACTTATTGCACAAATATAACTTTTTAATATTCAGAGCAATTATAGAGAATTCTATAATTAGTATATTAATAAAGTATTAATTATTTTACTCTTGTAAAAAACTAAATTTAACAATGAGACTAGTTCTGCAAATTTAAAAAATACATATGAATATAATAATGCTAATATTAATATCAGAAATTAGTAACAACGCGTGCGACGCAGACAAATAATAAATGTTGCTATATTTGTTATGCAAATTATTTCTGATGAGATTATCGTACCCTCATAAAAAGCATTCGTAAGTGTTATATTTATTATAAATGCATATATTAATGAACTGATAACATTAGAAATTGTTCTATTATACCGTTAATTAGCAGATCTATTATTATTTAATAATTCAGTTTACAATTGATTAACATAGCTAAAAATACAGTACGTAGTTCATACATTTATAACGGAGCGAATAGGATACGTGCCCCTGTCCCTAGTACGGCCCTGAAATCTTAATAAAATATTTACATATGTAAATCATATGCAAATGCCATATTCTATTCTGAACATTTGTCTCGAAATCGTTTCTGTTGATTCTAATATGTACAACATCATCATCATCATCATCATCCTCATCAGATGATGCAGAACTATGCACATTTAAGAATTCAAAAATATTTCAATGTTTGCGAGCCTATATATAATTTGATTATTTGTATTGCATTATTTTATTTGTTTTCGTTATGTCACAATTAATTGGATACAAATAAAATATTTTTCCTACGTTATCGATTTTAATATTTATTAAAGCAGTTTAATTATGGTATTTAATAAGATTCTTGTCTGACTGGATAAAAAATGATTTGTGACTAGTTCCGGTAAAAAATAAAACATTTACATCTAATTTTAATTATTTGCAAGAACCTTATTAGATGGTAATGGCAAGGAGAACCTCGTCTGGGATTGTGTTGAATCTTAATCCTATTTTTATAATTAAACCACTTCTCATAGGACTATAATATTTTAAGGAGTTTATTTTCTATATCAAATCTATCACTTTGAAAAGTTTCATTAAAATACAAGACAAATAAAGTTGAGGTTCAACTCGTGAGTATATATTTATTTATTCGTCACGGCCAACAATTTCTGGAGACAACAACTCAATCAAAGTCAGTACAAATTTCAAAAATTGTTCATAATATACTAATTATATTAGATTAAAGTGTTTCACTAAAATGGAGAACATCAAAAATTTGCGAAAAAATTAGTGGTCTGGCAATATGAATGTGTAGAAAGTGTAAAATCCGATAAATCGCAATCTTTTTTCGACAAAAAGGTAGAAATTAAAATACTATAAATAAAAACTTGAAATTTGAAACACAAATATTGAATAATTATAATAGTAATTTTGTCTAAAAGAAGCGACTTTAAATGAAATGATGCTCTACATCATCTAAATAATGTAAATTTTATATTAAAATTTATGAATTTTTACTATTTACATCACTTGCACGGATCAATTATTACTTAAATCATACATACTTCAAAATCAAATTTAAATCAAATGAATAAAATTCAATGCCGACTTCAGTTTGGATATCATCAGTATCATTAATATATAAAATAGTACTACAATACAATTTATAGATATTTTAGTAAACATTTATAGGTAAGTTCTGACTGAAAATTTACAAGTTTCAATGAATTTCATTGAAACGTCATTTATTTTAAGAATATGCAGTGCATTTTATCATTTCATCTAGTTAATATTGATCTACACTTGCTAAAATAGTTCAAATATGCTTTGAATTGATATTATAGTTATGGCGAGTTCAGTAAAAATATTGTTTTGTGAGTATTATTAATTTATTTTGTGGCGTGATCTAAATTAACAATAATATGTTCATAAATTTTATGTTCAAGTATAACATTGGTCTTATAGAACGAAATCGATAATATAATTTTTTGTGACAATTGTAATCGATTTTACGAGATCTTATTGATCGAGTAATTAAAAATCAAAATTTATATTTGCCATTTTATCCGAGATGCAATCACTGAATTTTCACTTTCAGTAGTTCACGAAATTCATACAAAAATATGTACGATCGATATGCAAAATAGCATTATAAAAAATATTTTAGAAATAATATTTCAATAGAAATGAATTTTGCAATCGATTAGTTGTTACGAAATATAATATATAATTTATCTTTTACTCGATGCGATAATTTAACTTTAAGCCAATCCAAAAAAGTAATAATTTTAATTTGCAAATCGATAGGACTAGGTACAAAAATATATTATTTGTAAGCAAAATATATTTAAATTTTACGATTTTCGCGGAATTCTGATGAAAAAATAACAGTGCACAGCAAGAAACTAATCATTGCTTATAAAAAATTAATTCTAATTTAAGTCGCCCAAAAAATAATTTATATTAAGAATGGAAATTATATATTATGCACATGCCTATTAAATATATATGTATAACCTTTTCGCTACGAGCGACATCAGGTGAAATCAGAAGTGTGTTTGCTTCAAAATTTATCACTTGAAAAATCATTGAGGATTCTAATTCATTGTTGTGAATTTGAGTTTTTTAGAAGTGTAATTTAATAATTTTTACTGATAATGTTGAGAATATCTAAAAATGAAGCAGTGCACTCCTGCGTAGCGAAAAGGCGAGGAACGAGCCGCGCATAAAAATTCTATTTAGTAAAAAGTTAAAAACGACAAAAATGTGATATTTTATTTAAAACCTTTTATAACATCGATGTTTAGGACCAAATCAAAGGGTTCCGAGACAACGCCCATCTCATGTGATTTTCGCCACGAGTTCTATTACGCATTTTTTCTTGGGTTACGATAATACATTCATTTCATTACGAAATATTTCTTTAGTTCAGTAAATATTTTGCAAAACGTGTTTTTCATAGAAATCGAATAAAATGAATATTTGTACAAAACGTAGATTAGTTTCAATTATTCTCATTAGTTCTTATAACAAGTATGAAATAAGTATACACTTGTAAATACATCTATTAATTACGAAATTAATCGTAACGATAAAAGTTTAAAAATGTAAATTAGCGTTATAAAAATTTCGAAAAAATTTACACAAACACTTATTATTTTTCAAAATCCTAAAAATACTAGTACACAACAAACAATCTATTATGTATATATTAATAACTAGAAAAATGTTAGTTACATCCTACGTCAAAACATTACTCAAATGTAAATATATATATACGCGTGTGTGTGTGTGTAAATATACATATCAACAATTACTGAGATCTCAATTATTAATAATAGTCATATCAAAAACAGTACAATAGATACAAAAAGATCTTACGAATTTCATCAAAAAAATTTATCAAGTTTTAGAAAAATGTGATTACAAAAATCATCACTACGAGTTTGTGTCTCTTTAGAATTAAAGCTAGGTTAATATTTCGATGCAAAATTCCGGTTCAAGAAATCGAACCCGAATGCGATTTGAAATTGTTATCACGTCAGTTGTCTTATGAAGTCTTATCAAATGCACATTGGCGATCATAGTATAGTAATCCTTATAGTAATTCTGCCGTCGCCTCAAACAATTTAGAATTATCAAATTATCATCAAAGGATTATTATAAACCAATGCCAATATCGTGGGCTTGCACTAGGCACATCGTAATTATAATTCGGTGCACGAATTGTGAGACAATTTAATTAAATACTCAATACTTATATAAATAGTATGCCAAATCGATATTTACACTAGAACTAAACTAATTCATTACAAAACGCGTCGATCGTTTGCATTCAACATTACAAAATTCTGAATAAAAAAAACATTTTTTTGTGTTATGCGCAATTTATAAAAAAAATACGAACACATACGGTTTATTATGATTTAGTAGACATATTTCTTATAGTGATATCTGGCCACATGCTGATGAATACTGAACTGAGAAAGAATTTCAATTTTCATGGAGCTTCACATAAAAATATAACAGACGCTAGTTGAAAAGTTGATTTGTTGATTATGATAATCTATGTGAAATCACAACACTTGTAAACTAAATTAGATGCAATATTAAAAATAATGACTGTTAATTGAAATAAGTGAAAAACTACAAAAAGGTTTACAAAATAAGTTCTCCTCCGTCCAGTGATTCAAGCCTATGCCACCTAATCCTAAACGAGAAAATTTTGACAAAATTATGAATTGAATAGAACAAAAGTTACACGTTTAAATTATGTTTGCCGTTAAGATAGTTTATATCTTAACTATATCAAAAATTTCCTACAATTTCAAAGCTTATAAATACAGTATCGAAAAAGTATTTTATGATCATTTTGGTAACTATGAAATAAAAGTCTCCGCCTGTACGTACTACGGTTTTATGACTTCGTGAAAAGTATTATTAAAGTTAATATACAACATATACAATGGAAAAATGTCTATAAAAATGAAGGTGATATAAACTATAGCTCACAAATTACGATTTTCACGATTTAAACTAATCTTTGGTTAAGAATTCGACAGTTTCAATTTAAATACAGAAATGTAGTCGACATTCTTATTATTAGTTAGATTTTGTCGTAAGCATCTAAATTTTTAAGTAAAAAGTAAGATGGCCATTAATTAATTAATAAATGTTTCAGCTAGAATTCAGCTATACAAGAAGTTTAAGAAAAATAGTATATCGAACATAACATTTCATTCATGTGATGCAACTTTTTTATAATTAAATCATGATTTAGATTATAACATATGAAATCGTTAATGATTGAACAAAAATCTACTGAACTACTCTAATATCTTTGTAAGTTAAGATTAGTAAATATTCTATATTTAGCAAATAACTGAATATCTGATTCTGAATAGCAAGTACTAAAGGGTTGAAAATAATAAAAGAGTGCATCTATATGTATATGTATATATATAAATATATATATATATATATATATATATATATATATATATGCACATATGAGGGACGTTCGATAACTATAATACGAATTATATAACTTTGAACATCATTCCTAATTTATCTATTATAAATTATTTACAACGATGTAACACATCGAGCCTAGAGTTTTGAATATACATAATGAAAGTGTAAAAATATTTCAATGAATGTTAAGATTTTGCCAGCATATTTGAATAAATATTAGGGATAGAAAAGGCTATTTATTTGCATTTCTTACATCAATTTGTAAAATCAATAGGATAAAATTACAGTAAAAAATATATAAAAAATTATAATATTGCAAGTGGCTGAATACTTCAGCATTTCTTCCATTCATGTCATTAAATAGGCAACGTAAAAAAACATCATTTAAAATTCTGAAAATCAACGTTTTTATAGTTCCTAAATATGACTTGAACTGTTACGATTAAAATACATATCTTAGACTATAAACCGAAGTTTCTAACAAAATTAGCTATGAATATGACGCCAAAAATATGTTTCTCATCTGAAACTATGAATAAAATCGGAATGAAAAATTGTTACCATATAATTTATTCCGGCTCTCGAATACCATAAAAATCATGAACTGCGAAGATACTTATATTACCTAGGATTATTTATTTTAAAAGTATTTGCATCTATTTATTCATATATGCATATATATTATATTTTAAACCTTTCATATGAAAATGAATTTCAAAATACATTCGAAATTGAAGATTTATTATATTTTGTAATAAAAGCTATATATTTAGAAAAAAGGCTCGCATTTAACTTTATTATTTTGGTTTTAATAAGTCCTTACCTGAATTAAAATTTAATTAAATATAATAGGTGATATTTTGGATTATTTGGATCCAATCAGTTAGATCCAATTATATATTTGTACTTAGTTTTCAATGCTATACCACATATATAAATAATTACTAAGCTCCAGTCGCCCAATTTGTTAATTTAAAAAATATTGGTTAATAATTTTAACTATACAAGCTTAAGTGTTTTCATAGTGTTTGAATTTGCGATATTAAAAACGTGATATCCATTTTTAATTTATAGGTTCGCAAAATGGGCCGGTTATGCACATATACATTATATTTATATATAATATAAAAACGAAAATCGAAATAAATATTTTGAATAGAATAAAAATAGGATCAAAATCACAAAAATATTGATAATTGCAAAAGTACAATTATGCAACCATTATATATATATATGCAAATGCATGCATACATGATAGATATATACATGTACCACATATGCATATATGGGGGTGTACTCAAAGAGATGATAAATTATTATAATACAAACATAACAATAGTGTCTCACACTGAACTAACATCAACAACAATAAATATATTAAAATATATTATAAAAATTTTTAAAAATTAAAAAAATATAGATCATTGACTAAACGCAATATTAAAATATTAAAAAAATATTACGAAACTAACTCAAATAAAAAATTTGAATTATTTCACTAATGTACTAGAATTAGTACATTCGAACCGTAATTGGTTATCGCTACTAAAATATTAGGCCCATTGGATTTACAGCTCTCGATTTTCAACGGTTTTAACAATAAACCCAAAACGCCAAATCAACGGATTTAACAATACCCGCAAAAATCGTCAGTTTGATAAAAATGATCCGAATACATACCTACTTAAGTAGCTGCAATCGTAAATTTGAAAAACTGTAACCAGTAAGCATACAATAAGACCTAATTTTAAGATAATACTAAATTTTATGAATTTATGTACGACTATAGATTTTGTACTTATATTTATATAAGAAACGATGATGCTTCTAATCGCTTTAGATCAAATATCTCGTATGATGTTATTAAAACGTCAACATAAATATATTAAAGTGGTTAAATTTCTGATATCATTTCAAGTAAGAAGCCATTAGAATATATTATTTTCTATATTTCTTTGTGATTATATATGTAATTGTCTAAAAAAGTAAATGATTAAATACTTCAATTGTCTAGAGTAAAATTAGTCTAGCGAATATGAGACAGTGCACTAAAACAGCCCTATAATGAACGATAATATTTATCATTTCTGTGACCATGCACGAATGCCGAATCAAGTGTTCAAATAAATCAAATTGACTTCGAATCATAGACATTCTGCTATTATTAAAGCAATGATATGTTCACGTAAATACGCATAACGCAAAACTGCGATGTGTCGATGAGAAGCGTTTGCGTCATCGAAAATTGAGCTATGACAAAAAGGCGTTCGATACGAATGCGAGGATGTGATACAAAATGGCTAAATAAAGCGTTTCCACGAACGCATCCTTCGGTTACTCTCATTCACTCTGAAAACTCCTCCGAGCTTTTCACACACATCCTTCCATTCTTCTTCATATTCAATATTAAATATGTATCGTTCTAACCTTTCTTGATGTAATGATGATGAGAAACAATAGAGTGCTAATGATAATTTGCGATCTGTCTGGTGTCGCAATCCGGTGTAGTGTATCGTATGGCTCCTGTCGAGCGGTGATCCGAGCCGTTCACGGGTGTCTGTTTCCGAGCATCTGTCTCCTATCTTGCGGGCTACTAGTTGCCCCAGCGTTAACACCAGCGGAACGGCACGGCGCGCGGCCGGTCGGCCCCCTCTTTCACAAGGGGCTTGTGGAATTCGCGACCCGGACGAGAGTGGATTGTTGCCCAGCAGTGCTCACAATAATACTGAAAATAATATACGGTTAATAAAATAGATAAAATCAATCATTGCAAAATGATTTATTTTAATCGCAACTTTAACTTTTATTATAATCGAATAGTTTTTATTAACTGGCCAACCAAAGCTTATGCTTTCGCGAAAAAATCCGATTTGCTAGTTTTATGTTTACTCGACGATTCAAGTCGTTTTGAATAGAATAAATAACTAATAATAATAAAAATAATATTAATAATAATATAATATACATGATAATAAAAAACCAAAATTTAAAAAGTATGTGTGTGCAAAACCATGTTCGACTTTTGTCGACGATGTCTTAAAAACGGCTGGACACAAATTTCAAAAATTCAACAATAACAACAAACAACAATTGTTGAATAAAAAAAACAAATTTTAACAAAAATTTTAACTGCAACTCGATATAAACTCGCGTTCGTCAAATTTGTGACCATGGGCCAGCCCGTTTCTTCGCAAATCATTATAGAAACTTTGTGTGATGATAGAATTTCCGATCGTTACTAACATACAATAATATTAGATCTAGTTATATTATAAAAATTACGTTATTTATTCATTTATTTATTCAAAGCCCAAGGCAATAATACAATATAATTACATTGTAAAGTGTACAGATTATAAACTAAAGATAATATGAGAAAATTTGAGTATTAAGAGTTCATTAATTAAAGTTTTAATTGTGTATGTATTATGCACGTGTTTGTTTTTCAATCATGTTTAATATTCGTTCGGTTTTTCAATCATATGTAACCAATTGATTGTCGCAAATAAGTAGAACGTTTAAAAATGTTGTCAAAATTGAATAATCTACAACAATTTTTCACATTACATTGCTCTACGGCAACTCGATTTACTTATAAATCTAATATATGTATAGACTTGTTAATGATTAAGTCGACTATTTGCAATTAATTCGGTAAGTAAATGCAACTTTCCTTAGGGCAAAACACGATTTCTCCTAGTGTTTTATTGCAGACGACTCGAGTTCTAAAATTTCTAAAAGAATCTAATATCTATAGTTTCTAAAAAAATCTAATATTTTAATTATCTCACAAACAGGCGATGTGCCGATGAGCCTTTGGCCACCACCTTTGGAATTATCGTACCTGTAAGCAAGTGACGTTGGCGCAGAAGAATGGCGCAAACTTTCCGCCGCAGCGTTGTCCTTGGCACTCGTCGCACATTTGGTCATCGAGGACGTACGGCTTGACCTCGACACGCTTATCGATGTCCCCGTGTTGCAACTGTACAAACCTGGCTGATATCGCAGCGATGTAAGACTGCTGATTGCTGAAAGCTACGCGTCCGGCACCCTGTGCAAGAACAGACACTATTACAATCAATATATCAATTTATGATTAGCGTAAGTGCCTGCAAAACACTCGATTCTTTTGTATAAACTGTATATTTATGCTGCAATTCTTCCTGCAATAATTAATTATATTAAGTGATCAGAAAATAATACGAGTATATGTATACATTAATACGTAGGCCATGATTTTGAAAGTGAACGTAGGCCCTTTTCATCTGTCTCCCACCTTCACTATCTAGTGGTGGTGCGGTATAGTTGATTTACTGTACAGTCTGAGTACCAATATAGTAATAAAAAAATACATCAATTATTATTTATTAATTAAAACAGGTGATGTAAAATACTCATAATTTTATGAACTCAGTGAAGTCATAACCATAACCAAAGCTACTGTCAAGAAATAGAAATTGAAAACTATAAAATGACGTAAAATATTCGAATCCTAGTGATTTACGTCGCAATTATTATGCCTTACCAATGAAAAAAAAACGCTTACCTTAGGATATTTGAGCTCCGGATCTGTATCGATACCAGCATAGCATACTCCTCCATACAGTCTATTCATAATCATTGCCAACTCGACTGAAATATTATGAGTAAAATTTATATACAAATGATAATATTTTAATTTAAATAATGTGCTTGGCAAGTTAATAGAATAATTTTTTAAAATTAATTATTTTAGAAAAATCGGATATAAAAACAGACACGAAACTGATCTGTTGTGAAATTATTTAAAATATTAAAAGTTAAACATCAAACTTTTTGATAAAAAATGCTCAATTTCATACCAAAAGAAAATTTGCAAAAAAAGTTCTAAAGTTATTCTAGTAGTGTAATCCGTTTTATGTACTAGTTATAAGATTTGAAAAATCAAAAGCATTAATAATAATCCAAAAATATAAATATATTGATAAGGATGAAAGTGAAAATAGAAAATACATTTTCAACTAAAGATCATATCATATCATTCTCATTGTAAACCCAAAGTTAATATTTTCAATTAAATTTCAAAGTATTTAAATGAAAAACAAATTAAAATCTAAGTTTCATAACACATGTTTTACCAGTGTGATTTGATATACGGAATAAATAATACTTTATTGGCAATATACCAAACGTTGGCGCTATTATTCTATTAAAATAGCTTAATGTTGTTCTACTTCGAAAGCCAAGTTTCTTGGTGTATTTTTATATGATCATGAAGGATAGGATTGTAGTACGTAACATCTTCATAACCTCAGATTCCAAATTAAATAATTAGCCTGATTCGATTATACATTAACAATATTTGAATCAGTTTTAGATAAATATTAAATTCACCAGCTTTGAGAGGGCGTGGCACCCCGCCGACGAATACAGTTTTCCGTGGGTCGAGAGGCATCGTTGCGTCCAGGACGTAGTCGGCATCGCTCAGGCGCCACGGACGAATCTGGACAGGCTTGTCCTTGATCGTCGGCGAAGAGACGCACAGGTAAAGCTTGTCATCATCCGTAATGCAGGCGTCGATCAACTGCTGCACCGAACTTTCGTCCTGAAATAATAGTAATCATCTTCACTATAATTCTTTAATAATTAAATTACCTTCTTTCAAATATTCCACTACATATACACATTTATGTCTTGAGATTTTATATTAGCCAAACTTTAGCACTGTAAACAGTTATTTGTTTTCAGGTTCCTTTTAACCCAAAATAAAATTGCTAATAAAATTGTAATCGCCTTCAGAGCCAACAATAACGCGCAATATAATAATGTTATCGTCTGACGTAATTATTTGATATTTTTTATACAACGCCTTGACTGCGTGTAACAAATTATTTGCAAAACTCGCATACATATCATTTGATTACATATAGTGCAAAAACACATCTAGACAAACTATCTAAATTTATGTATTAGGTACTAAGTATTAAATAGGATTTATGAATTTCGATAATTATCGATTATGTATAGATCTAAACAAAGTACTTACCTGGAACAAGAGAAATGCATAGCCCTTGGGTGGAAAATACGACTTGCTCTCTGCTTTATGTGGCCAATCTACGACCAATGGCCCAAAACGCAAGAATGACTGTGTAATTTCATCTGAAAAAATGATTAACGTTATATAAACGCATATTAATTTAATTGATCACAAAAGATAGAATGTCAATCAACGTTAATTATTTTTAGTTTTTAATAATATTTATTAACTAGAATGTATTCAACTTTTATGATTAACATAATAATACTTCAAGGTAATATATGAAAAAGCGAAAACAGTGGATATTCAAAACGTACAGCATTGTGTAATAGATTTGTATCTTATAAACAGTATCAGAATAATATCGATATTTCTCTATCTACAAAAATATAATAGAAATCACCATACTTTTAAAATGAAGCAATTAACAAGCTGATCAACATACTAGCTCAAAGATTTTGAATGTTTCAGTATGAAGTACTATGAAATTAATAAGAAAGGCATATTGAAATTTTAATTCGGTAAGTTTCGGTAAGTGTGTATAGCAATAAATCAAGGCATATGCAAGAGACCTGTTATTCCTATTACATGAGAATATCACTCATCTGGTAGCTAGTTAGTTAGTTAGTACCTTCATCGATGTCTGGGGGCAGTCCGCCTACGAAAACTTTCCTTGAAAATCGTTCGCCGCCCTCGCTGCCCTGCGAGTGCGGTGAGGACCGAGACGGAGAGCCGCCCAGAGCAGCAACGCCGGCCGCGACACCGTCACCAGACAGAACACTGTCTTCGAGCATATGCTCCTCGAGACCAGGGAAAAATGGTGATTTTCCTAATAAGACAGATATTAATTATTCACTTATGAAATAGTATTTTAATTATTAATTAACAATTTTCATTTGATTGCTTTACGGGCATCTACATGGCTCATCGTTATACACTTTGACAATTGAAAAATTTTACCTTTAATTTCAATGTTGAAAATTACTTTAAAATTCAAGAAAGGTTATATAAGAAATGAAACTTTTTTATATAATATAAGTATAGAATCAGTTGCAAATAATATATTATTGAACAATTCAATATAAAGCTAGAAGTTTCCAAGTTTTGAATTCAATTAAGTAATTTAATGATATTTATCGACAGTTATTATAAGTGTGTCTCAAAAAATCATGTAAATTGTAATTATTGTAAAGATGGAATAAGAGCAATTACTTCACAATAGACCTCAAATTATATTTAAAAGCGGTCACTCAGTATAATTTTAAATAGCGCGGTATTAAAGCCTACAGTATCGGTTTGGTGCTGCGCTATATGACGCCTTAATCTTGTACGATCTAAAATTAAAACAATGATTTCAAGCTCGAGATCATTTCGAGCACCTGGCTAATTATTTACATTTCACGTAACAACTAAATATTCGAATGAAACTCGAAAGAATAACACATTCATAAACATGGATTTTTTTTTTGAGAATTTGATGAGAATTTTGAGAAAAACATACTACGGAAAAAAAACATTTAAGAAAATATATTTTAGATAAATGGCATAAAATTTATTATTTCTTCACATACATTTATTAATTATAATAAATAATTTCACAAAATTTATATATTTGTCTATTATTTTATTAAAATAAAGTGAAATTTAGAATATTTTCAAGCAATTTACAGTGTCGTGCAAAGGGACGGAAATATAGTTTAGGAATACCAGGCACACTCTAACACACGCGCATATACAATATTAAATAAATAAGTTTATATATGTATATACACACACACATATATATATATATATATATATATATATAATTAGCTCGACTTCAATAAACACATTAGAGATTGTCTATTAATATTCCTGAAGCTATTATGTGTAAATATACAGATTTATAGTTACTTGATTATAATGTTTATCTACTTTTGATAAGATTGAATTTAAATTTAGATAATCAAGAGAGCAGAAGTAGATAGTATCTTAAACAAAATCTTCTGTTGACGGAGCATAAACAATACTGTAGGCAAAGGTGTTTTATATTTTAATGAGTCTTCAACTTAATTCATTGAAACTATAGTTATAGTTTCATTCTATCGTATCTAAAATACAAATAAGTGAAATATTTGATAAATTTTCCTCAATGGATATTGGAATGAAATTCGTCTAGAACATTGAAAATAGTCGTGTAGTCGAAACAGGTGTTTTAGATATAAAACCAAATATTTGTCTTTAGCACGCTCAATCCGTATGAACAGAGCGTGCACATTGCCCGATGCCCGATAGGAACCGATGGCGGACACCGAGCGCGGTATAAGGTGCCGAGCAGATTCTAAAATTACACCAGGAGCAGGACTCCTAAGCGAACCACTGAATCGAATACGACGATTCGTGTCACAAATTAAACCCTATGTACAAACTCACTGAACCGAATCAATCGACTGTAATAAACATCTGAACGATGCGATCAATTAAAAAAGAATACGCTAGATTACTCTTTTTAATAGGCAGACTGATATTTTATTTTGCTAATAGAGAGTATATCAGTAGAAATTCTTGTGATATTAGCTAAGATACTCCACGCCACTTCAGTTAACTCTAAACGACAGCAACGAAGAAAGTATCATTTTCATTGCGAGGCTTTGAATGAATGCGATTTTCACCCTTAGCCATCGTCGAAATTGAAATAATGTATGTATATCTGTATATGTGTTTGTGTATAATATTATATATGGTATACTATTATGTATGAATCGTATCGGCGCACTCGCGGAAGGCACGAATGCCGTAGTTCGGCGCAACCGAATCGCGGGCCGACCTGCGTGTCAAACGACGAGGTTCGGTATATCTGTGCGTGTTAAATGAAAACTACGATTATCGGCATGCACATTGAAATATTCAATAGTATAATAGCCATATCAACAAGTCGTCCTTCGGGACCACTTTTACAGCCGATACCATACAACGATCTAATGTTTATGAACGAGAAAGATTAACGCGACCATTTCACTAATAAACAATTAAAGCTAGTTGATACTTGGCTGATACAATAACCTTAAATCAAATGATGACATACGCATAAACAAAAGTTCAAACAAAAATTATGATATATATATATATATATATATATATATATATATATATATATTCACTAATTGTGCTTAAATAATCGTAAAATCTTATCAAAAACAATTTGGCACATAATTCCATTTCCGCAAAGCGCAAGTCAAAACATATATATCTCGTATAAAATTATGTTTACTGAAAGCAATTTACCCATTCTTCTTCTAAGTGAGAGTTTAGCGCCTCGGATTATTTGATAGCCCAACATCTTATAATCTTGCTGTTTAAAATGTATTTATTATTGATTAACAAAATCGTTTTGATAAATTCTCGCGAACCAATGATTATTGAACTTCTTTTGTCAATTTTAGCATAGATCGTGTCCAATTGATCAGAAATAAATGAACATCTGTATCAAATAGGCTAAGCAATTATTTGATATGACTTCGAACAGGACTTTATTAGAATATAAACTCACAAGTATGCACTTCATGAAACGCTATTTTGCATATCGAATTATTGTTTCTTCTCTAAATGGTTAAATAATAGATTAAGTATTAAGTATGGATGTAATTAAACTCAATATATTTACTGACAAAAGCAAGAAATATACTGCTAATGTCTATATGTCGAAATAAATCACGACTGAAATTTCTACTGATAGGTTTAAAGGCACTTTTTGTTCCGACAATTTTTCTCATTCATCTGTATTTAGTTACATACAGTATTTGTGACATTTTATCACTGTTTCAGTTAGGTAAGAATAAGATTGACCCACAATCAATAAAAAAATACACATAAACAACTTTACATTTTCTAGATATAGATTTAAAAAAACTTTGGAAATGACGGTTTTTTGTTAAATGGATATATCGAAAAATCTTGGATCAAACAATGACGTGCAAGTTATTTCTATGTTAAATTTTATCACTATTTCTTCATTCGTTTATTTTTGTGAAGATTGCAGATTTATTACGTTCTGTAGTGCTGAAGTTTTCCGAATTAATTTTCAACTAGTGCCGGGAATATGATAAAATACTTTAATCGATAATGATAAACATAATTAAAAATAATTAACTTGTTTAAGATACAACACAAAATGAGTTTTAAGTATATTTATTAAATATACATAAAATAAGTAATTCAAATATTATGTCATTAAGAAAAACCATAAAGTAGTTAATTTTTTTATACAAAATATTACATTGGAACACATTGTAAAATTGTATTACCTGTGTTTGCCTGATACGGAACGTATTCAAAATATGTTAATTATATTAAAATATGAACAATGCTATAGAACTGTACTCTGTTTACATAATGTGCGAGTAAAAAATATTTATCAGACCTGAATGGGTGCATTACATCACATCGAAAATTATACATTTCACTATTATTGCTCATACGATAAACGTTACATGTCTAAAATTAGTTTTAATCTAACTTGGCATTAATTTTAGATACCATTATTCAACGAAAAATATTCAAGTTTAATTAATAAAATAAATGAATTGCTTCTGAATATGTAAAAGTATTTTAATATCTGAAATGCATTGAAGAGAATATTCAACGTACTTTTATATGAATTTCTAAAGAATTGAAAAAATAATATTTTAGGTATCTTATATTGAGGATAGTTATTATTGGAGTTAGAATAGGTAATGAAGCCGTTTCAATGTGCTTGTATATGAGAATATTGATTGAATTATTAAGTGTTATAAAAATGTTCTAAGTTCTACACGTTTTTTATGAGATAGGAATTAGAAAATGTTTTATACGGAGACATATTTATTTCCAACATTCTTTGCAAGCCAAACAATAACAAATACCATAATAAATGCTTGAATTTCGTTACATTAATTATTAATTAGTTCACAAAACATAATGTACCGGTATGAAAAATTAAATATTGAGAATGGAAGAATTTTTGTATAAAATATCAGGTTATATGTTAAACTCTGCATAATAAGAATTGCTGGATATATCATATTGCATTTGGATTTGAATTTATACTTTTCTATAAGCGATACTTCGCTAATAATAATTTTGTATTAGATATAATTACATATATAATAAATGTTCTAAAAAATTGCATATCATTGCAATTGAGTAATTTTAGCCTATATATAAAAATTTACATTTTTAGATCTATTAGATTATATCATATATTTCGAGTGACTCGATTTAATCATACAGATTTTAATAACTGAACATTTTATACAAAGAAAATTTAAGTTCTTAAAGACGAGTCAATAAAGTCATAGATCAGGCAATTTTAAAGTCTTCTTTTTTAATATTATTTGAAATTAAAAACCGTTCAGGAGGAAAAATAATTATTAACAAAATTTTGTTAATTATAATAATTAACGAAATGTATGCTATTTTTTACCTGCACGGGAATTTTTTATGATGTAAATATTGAATTATTAATAACTATTCTCAACAAGAAAATTAATAATAGTCGAAACCACTCAAAAACTTATTTGCTTATATAAATAGCATACATATTATTTAAACAATATAAATAATTATTTCCCTCCTCTGAAAGTATTCTGAATTTCAATAATATTAAAAATTAAAAATGAAAAAAAAAACAGAGCTGTTTCTGGAGACTTTCTGCGAGAAACCTTTATTGACTCCGACTATTAATTATGAAAGAAGTGTATAGCTCACTGTATAATATCGACATCAATTATTGCACTTTTCAATATTTGTTTAATAGCGTTAATACAAGATATGTTTTTGAGCAATGTGACTTTAGAAAAGGAGAAAATCGTAGATGTGCGTTTGCGATAATACGACCCATTGTCGAAATGATCCGCGCATGCCCCATACATAATACACTCACGTACATATCAATTTTTAAATTAATCAAATATTTCGTTGTCTAACAGAACAATATGCCAACAATAAAAAATGCAAATTATTGAAAAGCTTATGCCCGCGATCTAATATTTTGATAACTCTCCAAACCCTTGAGAAATTAGTATCCTTTACTGTTGTCGGTCAAACAACGATAAAATTCTTGCGTGACTGTTGGGATTCAAATCAATCGCAAATGTAAACAGAAATATCGGAACGGTTGTTAAATGTCACGGAATAATTCAACCCTCAACATCACCATACTTATGTTTATTTTACGTTTAATGCCTATTGGGAATTATTTTCTTATACAATAGCCCTGCTGGCAATGACGTGGACATTATTAAACATACGTAAATGTTGCCAATTATTATGTTTAATTTTGTATTATAAAACTTGAATAAAGTTTTGATTGACAAAAAAAAAATTATGTTTACTCGACAAAGTGCGTTGAATTTAGGTTGTACAGTATATATATATATATATATATATATATTGATATAAATATTTATATATTACATGTATATAATGCGAGCTTACCACATAACCATATACAAAATATGTAATTATTTACATAAACATTACCATATTCATGTACATGAATAACTATACATATAGTAACAAAATAGATAAAAATATACAATTGCATACCACATGCACGCTCATGATCATACATGTATACATGTATTTATTTGAGGTATTTTTGAAATAAGAATGACTGATGAGGTTTATAGTTTTTACTTTCATAATAATTTGTAACATAATCTTAACAAAATAACGATCTAATAATAAAATATATTATTCAACATAGGATAAATAATCACTTCACCTGATATTCATTGATTTGATCAACGTGATATAAATAAGATACAATTGTGTAGCGTGCTTTTAATGTATACCCTTCATTTTACAGTTGCCAAAAGACAAATTTATTTCATATAAAGCTTTCAGTTTATATAATTGAAGTATATAAAGTTCTCGCAACCAAAAAACATTATTACCTAAATTTATAATAGAATAATTCATTTAAATAGTAAATAGTTATATTGTACATATGAAAAGTAGTTTTTTTAATTTTGTTTTAAATATCTTAATATCAACACACAAAAGGACATTTTTACTATTCATGCACCTACATTTACTTCAGCATATATTCAGTCAAACATTTTAAAAGGCAAGGACACATGTACACTAGATGAAATGTCCGTAATCGAGATTTAAAATTCACAATGATAGTTTTTTGCACAATAGCATGATTCAATCATAAGTACTTGTAGCAAAGGTATAATATTCATTTTAATTAGTTAAATATATTTAAATATGAATAATATAATTTTTATAGAGAATTAGAGAGTTAGATTATATATTTTAAATATATTAATTATATATATATATATATATATATATATATATATATAGAATAGAAATATCTGATATAATTGGTAAATTTAAACTGACACACAAATACTTATAAATGGTGCAAATGGAAAGATCTTTTGCAATCAAAATGGCACATCATTAAGTTTATATTTATATGTATATATTATTTATTATTCAATTTATTCGATAAAAACACCGCCCCATTAAAGAAGAGTCATTCAAGGGTTTCGAAGGCGACGTTTCACATACTGCGAACACACTAGGACGTCGTTCGAGTCGCGCCACCGCCGGTACCCGACTTGCTAGGACCAGGACCTGGTGACGTCGCACCGATACTGTTCTGATTGGGATCCGAGGCGGACGGGCTGGGGGTGTCTTTTCTTGGCGGCATGCACTCGTTGATGGCGTCCAGGCCTTTCGCTTCCGCAAACGTGGTTATTTTGTGATTCGGCGAGAAACCTTGCAGAGCGTTCCGCAGCGATGTCTTGCCGCCCGACAACGCCCCTAGCGGCAGCGCTCCGGTCGGGGTCAACCCCTTCAGCTGAAGCACCGATTCGCTCTCCTCACGTAACACGGAGAATACCTTTGCCATTTTGCCAATCGCTCGAATTTTATTACGTATCGCCTCCTTGCGGACGTTCGCTTCGAGGGCATCATCTCCGTCTGACATTAATTCGTCATCCGAGCATATGCTCAGAACGTTTACTAACATTTCCGTTACCTTTTCGCCAACAAATGGCAACGACCACGTGAACACGTCCATGAAATTCGGCAGCCAATATGGATGAGGAGAACAATTGAACTGTCTGATGTTCATAACGTTATTTTCATATTTCAAAACAGCGGCCTTATTGTTATAAACATCTAGGTAATTCGGTGCCGAAAAGATCGTTATAAGCGACGGAAATCCTGTCGTTTGACTTTTACGATACATTCGGTAGCCAGCGTCCTGGGCTTCGTGCGCTCTAATAATCGATAACAAATTGTTGTTGTGTAGAAAGTCGCAACAAGCGGCGTAACTGTAAAAATATGAACATCCACGAACCGAATTATGCGAAAAGTGATCCGTATTGCGTTCATTACCAAAATCCTCCAGTGGATCGGACCACAGCAGATCGCACATTGGCCCGTAGGCAGGAGGCTCTTTGAATCGATCCAGTCGCCTAATATCTTCTAAATTATGAATTTCGGGCGACAGACCGCCATGCACGCATAAAAATTGCTGGTTCATTAAAGCCGCTAACGGTAGACAATCGAACGCATCCATACACGCATCGTAAACACGTTCAGAGTATTTGATTTTGCATTCTTGTTTAAAGGTAAAATATTCAGTTAAGTGTCGGCACTCGTGATTGCCTCGTAATAGGTATAAAGTTGTGGGATGGCACAATTTCAACGCCCATAAATATAAAACGCATTCTATGCTAAAATATCCCCTGTCGACGTAGTCGCCTAAAAACAAGTACTTGGTGCTGGCCGGCGAACCGCCTACCTCGAACAGCTTCATAAGATCGTAGAATTGTCCGTGAATATCTCCGCAAACTGTAACCGGTGCTTCGATATCAATCATCGTTTTCTCCGACCGTAATAAGGCCGCGCCATCTTGTATAATACGGAGTGCTGCAGTTTCATCGATCCGACCTTCCCTTATAAAGTGTTCTTTGAGTACATCGGGCCTCGGCTTGTCAGTACGCGAATCGAACACTTCCTGAACGGTAAGTCGATTCCGTGGCGGAAATGCTACGGTCTCGATTGTACGCTGTGTCGTCGACGGCTTTCCATTATTCGAAGACATTTTTATACTATTACACGCACTCTACACCACATACATTTGATAAATTTTTTACACTAATAACAAGTAACTGTATCACAAGCTTCGCGCCTTGCACCAAGATGGTTGTTCCCAGGCCCCGATACGAACTGCGCAATGTGTTGCGCACGGTCAATGCAACGCGCACGCTCACTGAACACAAAATCGACCGCGGCCGAAACGCACGAGCACGACTAATCGACGACAAAGACGGCGAAGACGACGGCTTTAGTGCTAGAGATTGTTGCGCAATGTCGCTGCCTTTCGATATGGCCGATATGGGCGATATGGGCACCACTTTAGAATTTCGTCTTGCATCGAAATTTAATTTTTAAACCAAAACAAATTAAGAATGTACTACTTGCGTACGATGCGACAGCGCTTAATGTCACTTGTCAGTACTATTTTAATCTCTTACTTTCATAACCTCTATTTCAATAAACAATCAGCAGACACTGCACTAGGGGCACCTTACATTTTCAGGATGACCTTCACCAGCTATTCATTCTTATCGTTCACGCGCATAGGACAGCATTTAATGTTTTAACATTGATTAATTATATGAACCAAGCAACAACTATATAACACGACACTAGAGAATGAGGTTATTAGCCATGACTTGACGTTCCCACTACCCACCTTACGTTTACGTTACGGTCTGCATTGCATGTGGCGCCTCTAACGAGCAACTACGCTATTAAAATTCAAATGATTATTGACATGCCCGCTGGATAAGACCGCCGGCACACACCACGCACCATGTTTATTCGAGACGTTTTGAAATTGATCAAACAAATCAAAAATTGATGCGAATTTCTTCGAATCAACTAAATATTAATTTTATTCTTTATAATGTATAATAATATATACGTAAATAATCAGACAATTGTGAAATTACAAGAAAATCTTTCTAAATTACAGATTAATGGGGCACAACATTCTAAAGTTTCTAATTATCGAAAATTGTCTGAATTAGTCTGAATAGAAATTATATGTTTCAGAAAGCCTATTTTATAATGGTTAGTAACATATATTTTCATAGACTTTTGCATATTATTAACCTTAAAAGGACAAACGCACTATTTGTAAATAAATAAGCAAAGAAAGGCTGCTAGTTATATTGAAGCCTCAATATCGGCAATGAATTTCAATTTAACGCTTTTTAAAGTACAATTACAAATATGAGTAGTAGTTATTTTATTGCATATTGCATTAATCGTATCGTTCATTAGAGTATATGTAACTGTTGCATTAAATCATGAATTATTTAATGAACATGTAAAATACCATACGATTGTTTTTATATAAAGTCAACAACATGGTATTGCAGGTAAATGAAGCAATGTTTAAATTATGGCAATTTATAACAGCTGATAAATATATAGTTGTTTATAGTGTTTTATTAGTCGTGCTAAATGATAAAATCGTGCGATAAAACCGAAGCAAACGCCTAAATTGGTATTTAAAAGTGTTTCCAATAATAAAAATCACTCACCGTGTAGCTGTGCAAGGGATTGAAGACTGTTACAATTCAAAAGACCTAAAAATAAAAACATGTATTAGTGGATATGTAATGCTGTAAATGCTAATTAATTATCTTGTATATACCAAACAGAAAAAATGCAACTGAAATTGCAAAGCATTTACAGCAGATATAAGGAATGCTGAAGCATTTGAAACATATTTGCTGCCTCGTCAATTTAAAATCAAACTGTTTTGCTTCTATGGTGAATATCGCATTGATTTTCCAGACTTTCATTCTAAATATGTAACAATCTATCCTGTTATTTTTATCTATATATATTATTGAACAGATATATTTGTTTTGTACTAATTAGACAAGAATCTCATCATTGTTTGATTTACCGACCAACAGGGAACATACATATATGTTGTAAAATTTCACCTTTGATGTGCTCCGATGGACCATCTCCACCTCCGCGCATGATATCATTGAGATAGTGCTCCAGCGTTCGCATCGTATCCAGCGGAGAAGCCCCATTACCAGCATGATGCCTATCCTGGAATATCGAAATTCTGTTATAAACGCCCATATCAACTAAAACATTGTTTTTAATGCGACATAAATGTATTTAAGTTATACTAGATTTAAATATCATATGCATTATCTATTGGACTGCATAAAAATTAAAATAGATTAAAATTTCATCGCAAAGTTAAAATAGTCTTGTAATGATAGTTAAGATCTTGAATGGGATATATAGTAAAATATTTTGATTTTCATTGTGTAGAAATAGAAATATGATTATCTCATTCATCACAAAGAAAAAATTGATCTTATCATTGTATACTAGACAATCCACAACAGTTCCAGATAATTTACGTCATTTTTAAACAAAAAACACAAAATATTGTCACATTGAAAATTTTACTTAAAAAATGAATTCTTTAGAAAAAACCTTTCTTATTTCAGTGCTAATGAAATATTTTACGGGACTAAAAATAAATTTGGATATTAAAGTCAACATTAGAAATGATTTTCAACACGATTTATTGGTTGGCCGTGCAAATGTCAATTTTTGAATCAATAATCAGTATGCGCCAAACGCTGACGATGCTATGAGTAATGCGATGCTACTGACTCTTATGCCGAGTGACTGATGTTCTGACCCATTTATCACGAAATTCTAATAAATATTATTTCTAATATTTACCATGATAATCACAAACAGAACATTGATTGGGCCTTCTTCTGTTTTTGTTAATATTCTATTGTACTTAATAAGTACAATAGAATAGTATTTATTTCAAATCCGGGACGGATATATTTTCTTATGTCTTATCATAATTCAAAATATTATCTTAATTGATAATATATAATACATAATAGTAATAGACAAAAACTTTTTAATATAACATTTCAAGCTGAATCATAGGCATCCCACTTTAATTTTACCCTGAAATATAATGCAAATATTATATATCCCATTATTTAAGAATTGCACTATAATTTTCATTCGAAGTTGATATAAATGTATATTTTTTAGTTCAAGTTTGCGATGAGTTAATTAAGGCCCTAGGTAATAAAATAGAAATATAACAAAATCGCTGCTATTTTGAATAGTTTGATTTGATATTAATAAAATTATAACGGCCAGCACTGGTTAAAGACAAGTACATCGGTTTTGATATTAAACGCTTAACTAATGTAAATTAAATGATTAGCATGGATTTAAAATCGAGTTTTTTTTCTAACGCCCCACTAAACATAGAACACAATGGCATGTATATCGATCTAGCGTGGTTCTGCCCACCCACACCACGAAGAGCGCGCGTGACCTAGATTGAAACCTACCCTTGGAGGAGGGTAGTCGACGCTTCCAGCCAACATTACGCCACTAAGGATATGGCCACAAAAAAGTTTCCTACAAAATTAACAACTTCTACTAATAGAAAATAAATCAAAATCATTTCTGTTTGTCTAGTCATTCAATGATGTAAAATTCAATGATTTTCTTCGAAGCACTAATGTAGCCTTTCAGGATAATTTATGTTGAAAACAGCGCCTTTATTATTTAAAGCAAAGGATGAGCTACTAAATTAAAAAATCGTGTTAAATGTTCAACAAAAAAAACAAATATTGTATTAATTTACTAGACTTCAGAGGTTCATAAACCATTTTAGAACCGACCACTAAAAGACTAAATGAAATTAATCGATATCGTTAGGAATATGTAATTGATCGTTCGTAGTAGTAATCAAACAACGTTATTTTGGTTATGCCAATTATTCATTTCCTGGTGTACACTTTAGGATGGGCTAGTCTTACAATTTAATTCATTGTAATGAATTTAATAAAATCATTTTAATTTAGTTACTTATTATATAACTAAGCCTGGCAAGAGCCTGAAATAATATTTATTATTATTAATTACGGCTTGCTTATGAAAAATAAGCAAAAAAAAGATTTATGACATATTAATGTAATTAAAATGTTAACTTCGAAAGTTCCATCTGTAAATATTACCTATGAGAATAAAAATATGGCATGTCAATGTAATGTCTTTTACCTTTTACATAATAAAATAATAATGATATGCGAGCTATCGGCTGCATTTTCATAAAGTGAAGTATCCAAAAATAGGTACACAGGTTGTGCGAGTTGTACAATCTTGAAATCACGAACGTCGTGAATCGGGGGGCAACGGGGCAACGGGGCAACTAATCGTAAGCCGCATGAGCGTCAGTCAAGTCAGTTCAGTACGCATGACTCGTGTGCATTTTTAATGAGGCCCGATTAAAAATTAGATTCGAGGGCGAAGGACGTCCGAGCCGAGCGACCGGATACATACATATTTGTTCGGTAATACGACTAGCCCATTTGGCTAGCCCTAACATCAGCAACAGCTAGAAGAACATTCAAATATTTCGACTATATTAACGGAAACAGTACGGAGATTATCGAATATGAACGGATATACGCCCTTAAAAAATAAAATACAGAAACGCAAAAATCACATCAGACGAAGACAATTCTAGAATAAAATGTATTTAATTTGAAAAAATAAACTACTGGTGCATGGCATCATGCCTTAAGGCAAATTGCTAGATCTTCTCGTAACGTAATTTGAAAATGTTGAAAAAATAGAATTTTAATATAATAAGAATATCATAAGTCTTGGTACGAAGCCCAAAGGAATAGAAACAAAATTCATTCATATAGTAAAATCTCTATCAATAATCAAACGACTTGATGTACATAAGTCTAATTATCATTATTGACCGCGAAATAGACTTTTTTAATTTTGTTTTGGATCTGCAAAACCGCTGGTCCTGCTTTTCCAAACATTTAATCAATTCTTCATTCTGTCAATACAAGTAAAATGCTTCGAATCAGTCAAATTGGACTCTCCGTTCTCTCAAAAACTTAATTACTATTTTTGGCACTGATTGCTCCGTAATTCAAAATGGCTGGACCTGCCTTTGACAAAAACTAATTGGCATGTCTCCCCATTAATAGGAATCAAATGTTTTTTGAATAATTTAAATCGGTTGATTCGTGCTTTCGAATAAGTAGACGAGTGTATCTAAACATATACATACATATATACTACTCACACACACACACATACATCAACATAGATGTTATTACATGCTTATTGTTATGTACAATAATATTGATGGTAAAAATGAGTTTTTCATCAAAGCAGAACAAATGTAATAGCGACATTTTAAGACTTCATTATAATTAAGAAATAAATGTAAGCTAATATATACATATATATATATATATATATATATATATATATAATATAAATTAACGATAATAATTTCGTTTTATTTTCTTATCCTTTTCTTTCTTTCTGTCTTTTTGTTTAGTCATATTTTGTAAAATTTTATATCATTCTCATATATATCAACGCATCTACAATTTCTGATTAAACCGAATAAAATATCTACTTTACTTTTAAATTTTTTTGCTATCAAAATATTGAAATGGTACTTACCAACAGGACTATTGAAGAAATTCAATGGCTGGATGTGCAAAATTGAACAAATCTTAAAATGTCTACTTGTAGCAAGATGTTGTATAGATGTGCAGTAGGATTTAATTTTATTAATGTTATTAACTGCAATAAGAATTTGTAAAGGTTTTTGGAATCGGGAAGGAAAAAACGCGAATAGGAAATAATCAAGTGTAAATTGTCAGAATAACTTCATCAAAGTGAACGTAAAAGATACTACTGCTTTGTTACACAAATTAACAACAATGAAAAAAGACGCTTCTCGCTTAATAAGTGCGACTGAGCACATTTAGGATAATTATAAAAATATTTCAAATTCCATGAATTATTTTAGCCATGCTCAAATAATCAAAACTCAGCTTTCATGCTTCTTGCAGTTGTCATACTCAGGACATGAAAAAGTTTTATGCAAAAATGATAAAATTCTTATTATTTTCAAAAATGAATTTTATTTATTAAGATTTTTATTCATTAAATTAGATGTGTGGATGTGCTTCCTTAAATGACATAGTTTTTTAGTTTCACATTGAACGGAATCTCGATCCTTTTCAATAAACTGCTAATAATTCAAACAAATGACATTTTCAGAAAACTAACTAATAATAGCCCCGAAAAATAACTGTTTTAGATATTTTTCTAGCTAAATTATGAAAATTTCACATTTATCAGTAAATAGGACTGACAATGCCGCCTAAAAAGCTAACTAACGCAATTTCTAGGTGATAAACTTGAACTACATCAATTTCATTGGAGTGGCAAAGGATTGGGAACTCAATTACTTCTCGCTGAAGCCACATTCTTATTTTTTTACTAAAAAAATATATGCTTCGTCTATAAAGAAAATGTTTCTTTTGTCTAACAAAACAATTGTAAGCATTACTGATTGATGTAAGTATGTTGAATGTAAATCATATTAGACACAAAACTAAGCTAGGAAATAAGTAAATGATTGGCGTTAGATTCGATTGATATTCGATGCATACGAAATCATTTATATTTGCATTAATACAAAAAAAAATGAAATGAAATCAAGCAAAAATGGATAAGGGAGGAAGAAGAAGGGTGAACGAATAAAAAACACATCACAAAATTCACAGCACATTTATTGTGTTAATCAAAAATAAATCTGAAAAAATTAATAAAAAACATATAGTATTATCTACAAAACAAATTAAAACTACTGCTGCAATCAAATAAGGGATCATCGGCCACTACTCGGAGCATATATAGTAAGAATAAAAGTACATAATCATCACAAACACATGCTTCGTGTAGCGATTCGGGCAATCTCTTACGAATTGCAAACAAAATTATAACTAATAATAAGGTGTTTCAAATTATTGACAATACTGAAAAGAGCAACACAAATGAATAAATTAACAATAAATCAAAACATAAACATAAACACATAAGTTGTATTCATCAAAATGCAAATCTATATAGGAGTCGTGATTAACCAGTTAACTGTGGCGACGAGGAGATTTGTATCGTCAAACACATAGCAAGCAGCGAGGTTAGGTTTACAAAATTTAAAATTCCACTACTAAATTTTACTTCTTTGCCTATCATAAGCATATAAAATAAAAGGTATTAAATAAATTCAAATAAATATTATAGACGTGCACATAAAAGAAAGATTTCCAATTCTTTCTTCGGAGTGATACAGATATTCTAAAATGTAATTGGCCCCTAGACATACACGAATATGCGATACGCGAATAAAACTGGTTCAATTATGAAAGTTCATTAAAATTTTGAATAATGATTCGAATTAGAATGTGTCTAATAAATTAATTTAATAAAATTACATATGTCATAAGTTTCTTTGAAATATATCAAAGCCCTATTTTCGAAATAAACAATTGAAAACTACCTGATAACTAAATATCAATTATTGATTAAGTTATTTACGCACGTCGAGAAGTTCATGCAAGTTGTCTTAAGATAAAATACCACTTACACAGTTACACCTACTTTTATACTGCTTATGAATAGACAAAATCCTGCACTTCTCCATGACGAGTATTCTCGTCAATGACAGTTAACTGGTTAAATCAATTTTATATAATATTATGCAATTGATTTATATAATTCAGGGTGCAAGAAACTCAGGATATATATTTCACAGGATCACGTCTAATGAATTAATTGACTTTAATTGATTCTGAATTTTCACCTCTGTTGTTACATCAGCATTTATAAATTAGTAATTTATGTCAATCTGCAAAAAGTATATTATTACGCGATCATAATTAAGAAATCTTATAACACCTTTTCAAGGTGTACTACATAATCTACTATCCAGCGGAAATTGTTTAATACGAATTGATTACTATTTATATATCCAGAATTGGTTTCTATTCTACCCTGTTTGTCATTTTGAAGTAATATATTCTTACCGGGTATTGTAGTGAAATAATTGGGTTTCAATAACGACAAGCCTTTTTTACTTGTAAATTATTATCACGTATCCTTAGCATATACCTGTAAATTGATCCGTCGTTGCATCTATCTCGGAAAATAACAAACACGAGACGGTCTCAAGAATACTCTAATATAAATCTAATATTATCTGTAAATAGTAGCCGAAGGCGCCTCAAACTTTCACTTGGTTCGGTAGAATATTTATTAGAATTATTTTCGGTTCCTTCGAATATTTTAAAATCACGCTCGGACACGCTCGGATCATTTTGATCAACTTTGAGAATTAAAAAATTAAATAACACGATAAATTCCAATTGAAGAAAAAATTGAAATACTTCAATTATAAACGTGTAACATGAAACATCAATAAATTATTGGTTACTATTCAGATTTTAGAATCAATAATTCTTTGGGTAGAACATATACTTAATTTGAAACTAATAATTTATAAAAATGGTTCAGGCTAATCCGTAACATTGTGGAAAGTTTCCATAACCAATTTCGCGCTCAAATAAATATATATGTCAATCATTTGCATTTTAATGAATTTCTATAATTGTACCTAATTATCAACATACTAAATCTCTACATCAAAATTTATCACAGTTTTCGACGACCACAATATATTTCTATTATGGCTGAAAAAATTAACATAAACCCCTCAGGAAAATTATTAAAAGTTAAAAAAATAACTAGTTTCTTTAAATGTTTAGAGCAAAATGTTTATAAAGTTTATATCGCACGATTTAGGAACTTAAAAGCTCTCGCAACAGCCAATGTCAATATATACCAGTACTATTTTATTGATTTGTACGATTACAAAAAAAACTATTCCATTAAAATCAATAACAGATTTGGATCCGAAATTTAATTCCCCATTTTAGACAATAAAATATTATAATTTCGTACAATATGTGTCAGGAAAAATGCGAATCCAAATTTCCAGAAAACCATCAAATGAAAAAATTTAACAAATCTACCACCAACTTCATACAACAAATTGAGAGCCGATGTGAAAATGATCACTGGCATTCCAGTTAAAATACTTTCACAAAGTATTCTTTGTAAACTTGCATCAAAACTGTTATTTATAATCTTCATGAAAAAATAGCCAAAATATAATATTTTCATATGTTTAGTTTTAATTAATATTAAACAATATTTAAAATAAAAGAGGGATTAAACAAAAATTATTTAATGATTATCTCAAATCTTTCCCGTGCAATAATAAATATTTTTCAATCATAAAGTATTCTAATATTGATCAGTAAAACTTTACTCTTCGAGTAAAAAATAGAAAATGTTACAATACATTATTATTAAATTTAAAATATATAAATTGTTTCCAATTGTTGTCACAAATGGATGAATATAGAAAATAATGAATAATGTAGTTATGCATGAGTATATTAAAGACATACTTAATTGATTTTAGAAGTAATTGGTTTTTTTATATAGAAATATTTATGCTTATTGTTAGCTAAACCTATTTATAATATACGATAAGTTGCAAAAACTGTATGCTTCAATTTATTTCATTTAAGAATCATAGAACGACTATTCTATTATGAATCTTGGCTTCCCAATATAATCTCATACTGGAATAATATTAGAAAGGATATGACAGAAAAATTGAACCGTAATATCAAATTTAAATATGAATATTGTATGTTGATAAAAAACATTTTTTTATTCCTCTTTCGATTTTACTTACATATTTTGTTAAGTATCAGGTACAGATCAGATAATTTTTTCATAAGCCAAAATACACAGCGTGTGTACTAAATATTATTCATTTAAATTTAAATAAAATTCAGCTATAATTTCGGTTCGGAAATCTAGTTACAGTTGGAAAAATTCTAAATGACTAAATTGGTATGTAACATTCAGATTAAATGTGCATTGCTTAGAAAATAATCAAAACAAATGTTTCTTTCATTATGCAAGATGAGCGAAAGACCAAGAATTTAGATTTTTTAACAACAGTAATGTAATAGCTAATGTCTTCAACTAATCGAACAAAAATTTTGAAAATATTTGACCAAAAGTCAATTTTTCCTAATTAGTGAAAACCAGGTTAAATAGCTGAGTTTCAGAAAATAGTGTTGCATAGTTGTAGGTTAAATCGGTAACGGGTCGTGACCTAGTTTTCATAAAATGCACTCTACAATTATATAGGTCAATAGGTCAAAGGACACCTAGATGTAGGTTAAGTTTTTCCATAGCTAGTTTCCTAGATTCACGAACACGAGCTTTGTCAATAATGTACCATTGAAAAGAAATAAGTTACTTTTTAAAAGCTACAATCGTCTTTCAGACGTAAACTGCAGTTGTCAAGTAAAGAATATAGATCATTAATAGTAGTTGATGGAAATAATTTAATCAATATTTTAAAATATTTCTTTGTAAAAATAGTATTTTTTCTTCATATAAATCTCGCTTTGAATTTTGTTTGATATAAAAACTTTTATTGACAGTACATAATCGTAATAAAATTACAAAGAACTTTGTGATGTTCCGTATTAAAGAAATAATTAATTATTATTTATTGCAATAGAGTTTTCCATTTCGAAGCCAAATCTGCCCGTAAAAAACATGCGTGCGGTTTTCATAATTTGGGTTTGTTATAAATATATATAAGTGAGTCAATATTTAAAACAAATATAACAATTAATACTTAACTAGGAAAGAATCTACTAGACTCTGAGCATAAATAAAATTTACAACAATTAGCCACGATGAGGGAAAACGTAGTTACGATCGATTTTTTCAACACTTTTGCGTTATTAACGAGTACAAATTAATTTACTAAATTTAGTGACACATATAATGGGAATATAGTGAGTGATTTATTTCAAATTTTATAATTGATTATAAAACATTTCCAGCAATTGCTGCAGAAATATCTACTTAAAAGGTATCCTAATGAAAAAATGTTGTAAATATTACAATTATCACGAAAGTTTTCCAATGTAATTTCATAGTGGAGTAAAATTAGATCAGATTAGATAGGAAAATTAAAATGCAATAATTTCTACCTAATGTAAATATTGTGTGTATGAAATCTTCAATCTGGTGTACTTTTTAAATGAATTAGATAGATAGTTCGAGTATAATAAACGGCATAAAACAAGATTCATACAACGGTAACTGATAAGCGTCACGTGACAAGACGCCGAAGAAAATTAAGTAGCAGCCATGCTAAGAAACCTTATCGAATCTTAAATTCTGTAAACAGAAATTAGATGAACAATTTCAATTTTATAGACTCGATGAGTTTCGAAGTATGTAATAGGTAAAGGAAATGATTAAAATACGGTCGGAGTCTAATCAAGAGTCGATTCGCATTTGTGCAGTTAACAAATGGTGTTTATTTTGAGTGAATTAAGTTTACAAGTTAACAAGTTAAGTTAACTCATCTCTATTGTTAACTAAAAAGCATTGCTTTTATTCAGGCATGCAATCACATACTCATACAAGGATAAAGCAAACATATTTGGCCCAAATTATGATGATTAGAAAATTTACTCTTGAAAAAGTAATAAGAAATCAATTAAATAACAGGCCATAAAGAATAAGCACGTCTCATTATTAGTCTGATAGTCTGTTACATAACAGACATTATATTCATTTAGTGAAATTCACCGTTTCCATACAGAATGATAATTTATAAGTTTACATTTTGAATTTCTAGTGAAATATTCAAGATTTCAAACTTTCCTGTTTACATGCTAAAATTACTCCACTAAAAAACAATTATTGCTAATTAGTATGGCAAAATAACAAAGTGCTGTTGACAGTGTGCTACGAAGACGAACTTTTCTAAACATACACACAATTATGCTTAACTCTTGAACGGGTACATGATGCAATTATTGAAAATGATATTTACCTGATAGGGCATCATGTCGTCTAGCACTGTCGACTCGAAGGGTGCCTGCTGCGGTTGCTGGTGGAAGCCTGGAACCTTTCCTGGGTAAGAGGTGCTGCGTCGGAATTTAACCGGAGATATAACCGGATGTTGAAGGTAAGCGGCCGGTCCAGGTGCTGGTTTCCGCGCTGCAAGTGCAGCCATCGGGTTTAGGTTGGGCACGGAGCGACCACGATTCCAGGATGCCAATACATTCTGATTCTGGCCGGAGGGCCAAGCGCTGGGCTGCGGATTTGACCAGGTCGGATAACCACTTTTGAAGGCATTATGCTGTTGAACAGAAAGACCGCGCCCGACAGGGTGCTGGTAACTCTGCGTACCCGTCACCGGACGTCGTTGGGCCGAATTGATGCCGAGCGAACCGTTGAACAGGCCCCCCGATTGGAAGTTCTGGAAGGAGATCCCGTTCATGGGCATATGTTGTTCCTCAGGCGTCGACCATAGCGAACCGCCACTGGCGTTACTGCTCGCGTTCAGATTCGATTCGGATGTGTAAGGTAACGAAATCTGAACATTTAGCGACGGGTCACTTTGTGAAACTTTTTCGTTCGTATTACTGTTTATTTGTTCTTTGTTTGGTTGTGAAGATCCATTATTGTTATTGTTTACTATCGCATTCGTAGTAATTTTATCAGATGAGATAATAGACGAAACGGTTGTGGTTTCGGCGTTCAATTCATTCTGCATCGTTAAGTGACTCGTCGGCACTGATTTTGCTGGTGTATAAAATGCTGAACTCGATGTCGTAATTGCCGACGAGTCTGCCGTGAATTCTATAGGTGCACTTGCATTCCCTAAGCTGTTCGCAGTAGTGAACTTGAAATCCCCCATTTAAAGATTATACATGGACTTACGATGTCGATATTAAATCGTATACATATATGGCACAATCACTACGTTAATGTTAATTTTAATTGATGTTCAACTTGTCTCTAGAAACAGACACGGTCACAAACACTTTCAGCTTTTCCACTTTGCACGGCACTCGAACGCATTCGGGTCGTGAGCCGTCGCAGCTGATGGCAAGCAGCCGCGTATTCTATTGGCAGTATCTAAAGTTCTAACCTTCGCGCATGACTGTCTACACTTTTTCTATTCGATTCAGATGTGCCGTAATCATTTTTTAATTATTCATTTAATGATCATTCACGCGGCTGCCCTCCCACTAGATCACGTACTAGACTTTGATTAGAGAATTCTCTAACAGCGTAAAAAAATATAAAATTAATATCACAGAAATACTTATGTCGCCATTACATTTGTCTACTACTTAAATGTCACTTTTCTATATTGGTACTATTAACATGTCATGCGCATAACAGATGTTCGATAATTCAGAGGCGGCAATTTAAAATATTCAAATACACAAAATCATAATGTACTCTCAATCTTGAACAAATTACTTTCTGATTTATATTATAAACAATGTCACACATAGATAAATGACTATCAATTTTATCGAGAGTGCATAAGAGTATATTAACCATATTTAATAAATATGGAATTCAATTTAAAATAGATTTAAATGATGCTCTATTATAATACTGATTTTATTTATTGTTTAAATTGATTTTTTTATAAACAAATCGTTATACCTTGAAAATAACAACTTTTATTTATTACACATCCTTTTGAGTTATTCAAATCTTATGAAACCTAGTAATTAGTGGATAAAGTAAATTATACATTTAATTGTTCAATGTATAAAATATGCATTTTGATGTGAAAAGTGGTACTAAACACGGCATTACTGGTTTCACAACACTATTACACACATAACAATCTTGACGTTTGCTATAACAGACTTTGAATCACCAATTTTTACAACTAGCACATTTGAAATTAAATAATAAATATAAATGAATTAATAAAAGTGTCACCATAAAGAAACTTTATTACTTAACATTATATGTTACTGTAATCAAACACAGTCAGGATCTTCCACAAGACCATCAGAATAATGTTGACGTCCAGCCATCTCCAAGATTGCTTTATTTTCCTCATTTCCCATCAATACACTTTTACCTTTTTTTTTATCAGAACGTTCACCCTAAAAAGTAAAATTGGGATAAAATAGAAATATATTAATGTCAAATGTAATGTATAAAATGTGAATGTGGACAATATAAAGTTATGAAGTTTTATTTAAAAATAAATGTTCAAATGCAACATCACATTCATCAATTCATCATTCATTTTTTGGCTTTAATGGGTTCTCTTCCATATTCGTAGCCATATCTTTAATATTCTCAGAAAGTTGAGGTTTTCCAGCCATCTCCAGCAATGCCTTATTAATAAAATTCCCATCGAGAATTGTATTTCTGTTAGAATATTTGCTTCTTTCTTTCTGTAATTATCCACTTTCACTATGCATGCACGCAAAAATTGAAATAGCGAAATAATTAAGTAGTAAGCTTATCATACCAATTCTTCAGCTGACAATGGTTCTTCGTCCACTGCCCAAACTTCTAAATTCTTAATTTTAAAATCTTTGGATTTTGATAATTGTTGATAATCTTTATATGTTGTACATGACTCACAGCTTTGTCCAATTCCGTAATCATTAGACAAAAAGAATCCCCAAAAGTTAAATTGACCACCCATTCCCTACAATAAAAATGTTAATATAGCAATGTACTCTAGGAGTCATTAAACTTTCATAATAACTCACTAATCCATTAGGCATTGTCTGTTGAAATGTGTTTAAATACTGATAATGATCGTTATAGCTTGTTGAAGCATAAATCCTCATCTGAGGTGCTAAGGTAAATAAGAAACTAGTGTTTTTACCTGAAAATGTAACAAGTAATTAATTTTATACTTTTCATCTATTAAACTAAAAATAAAAATGTTATAGACCAAAAAAACGAGGTCCAACCACCCATGAATCTGTGGCAAAGCCTCCAAAAATATGACCATCCTCATCTTCAACTATTAATACTGTTGGCCCTTGCTCTAATATTCGCCCTAGTATTCAAAAAAATATTATATAAAATATTTGAACTTAAATCTAAAATTTAAATATTGAGATTTGCAACTAAAAGCTTAATATAAATAACTCTAAGATTTCTTATGAGAATAAGATGCAATTACTTGAATTAAAGCTTATATGTTGAACATTAAAAAAAATACCTAGTAATGTGTTAAAACTGTTTCCATGAACACGACTAGAAAATAAGAATCTCCATTCTCTTTGGCACTCAATTGGTAAGTTACTGCTAATAAATAATAATTGAGCTATGTCAATGATTGGTGTATAATCAGGAACAATCCTCAATCCACTACACAAAGGCAACATATCAGTATTAAATGCATGAAGATTAACAAAGCTGCTAAAACTACTTTTCCGACGGCTATGTGTGCTTGTCATAGAATTTGATTTATTTGGTTGAGATGAGCCTGATCCATGTTCGATGTAATTGTACACGTGAGTGAAAATATGTGACATCATTTTTATTATAGTGGGACTATGATTGAACCTACAATAATAAAATAAAGATTCCTCTTTATATTATAATTTGTATAAGTATGAACAAAATATCAAACCATTTAAATAGATCCGCATGTCGAATTCCATTTCTTGGATTTCCAATTGTATGTGCCAATCCTTCGCCAAATCTGAGTAAACATTCATTGTGAATACTAAAACCACCGGCTGACCAGGAATGGTAACCAGGACTATTCTGAATTTTTAGCACTTTAACATAACTTGATACAATGCACTCAGCATACTGCAAAAATAATTATTTTAAAGTAAGTTTTGGACAATTTAGAGTCTTTTGTAAATTTAGGTGATGATTTTAATCCTAACGTCGTTAATTAATGAGATGTTTCCAATTAAGACATCTTAACACAATGAATACTGATGCACAAATAAGTACAGTGAAACTTTTACTTATTCAATCTTAATTTTATATTCAATATGAATTTTACCTCTTTAATAAGTGGATATGGCACTTCAGCTTCTTCATCTGCATGATCTAAACTTTCCAGAAAAACAGATACTCTTTCTTCAGGTGTTCCTGTACAAAAATTACACCAGCAAAGAGAATTACTTTATTTTATGTCAATATTAATTAAGTTACCTCTTACTGAGTACACAAACAGTTCAGCAAAATTTTCAAAATTAGTCAAATGGGTTTTACGTTCTCCAGTTCCAAATAAGTAATTGGATACATATTTACAAAGTTTAGGATCAATTTGTGTACTCCAAATTCTCTGATAATAATAGTTATTTTATTTTACAAAGATATTTATTCAAATGCTATTTGCTATTGTCAATTGGAAACTTACAACTAAATCATCATCTTTTATTTTCGAAGTGTTTTTGCTAATGTGTTTGAATGATGTTTGAACTACCTTAATTTCGTCGTTTGTAAGGAGATTGAGCTTGCTTTTTAACTTTCCATTTCCGTTACCCATTTGGCTTTCTGGTACTGCGATTGACTAGTGTAAACTATAAATTTCTTAGTAACATATATATATATATATATATATATATATATATATATATATATATATATATATATATATATATATATATATATATATATAGATTAGTAATTAACATTCAAACCAATCACCTTTAAAACTTATCAGTTTATTGTATAAATCTAACGTGCGTATAGTTAGCGTATATTTCGTAATATTGCGCAAGCACAAATAGGTCACTATGATTGTGGCTCACATTTTGCAAAGAGAACACAAAGGAACATAATTGACAATAATATTAATAACAAATAAATATTCGGAGCACGCAATCGTCCGCAATCGTTTAGCAGCCCATTTTGCTTATCTGTCATATTCAATGACGTCCAGGTGCTTAATGAGAAGCATCTACATTGACGCAAATTTGCACATCCAAATATTTTGCCGTCTAGTGTTTGATATTGTAATAGAGTCGGCACACAATCTAAAACAGTTAAATGAAACACGTAATATGGGCATATGGATACTAATGAATTTCGATAAGATAAAAAGTAAAAAATTCAGATAAGATTTAATTAAAACAGTTATGCAATTATAGATAACTGATTATGATAATAATTTTTTCAGAATTATTTAGAAAATCTTATTATTTTATTCCGCATCACTAACGTTCAGATTATTTTTTTTTAATATATACTCTTCCAAATATTTCAATTTCCTGATATTAAATATTAAACACAATTAATAGAATTCATATAAAATTCTCATTACATTCCACTTTTCATATATTTTCTAATCTATACATTTTAATGTCTATAATAGACTGACAAGATGAAAACATTTTCCAAATATAATACAATCTATTTTCAACATATTTTTGCTTATATACATTTATATTGCAACATTTTTAAGAGATCAAAATCTTTTATTAATAGACATCTCAAATGTCACAGAGTTGATTTACCATTACAATTATCTAATTCAATACATAATTTATTATCACTTAAAAACAAAATAATTGAAAAATATTTATATAGTAGGTTAATATAATAAATATCTTACAGATAATAAACTATATCAAAACATTTTGTTTGTAAATATTTATTAATAATTAAAATTTATACATGATAAAATTTGGAATTTTTCTTTAATTATAGCTCATTTTTTCACTTAAAAGTTAGTTACTAATAGTTAAATATATTCATGTTGATTCGTGTAATCAATCATATCAATTTGAGCAATTTTCAAACTTGAAATAATTTCCTTGTTTTAATCGTAGGCCAAATAAATTTTGATAATTTTTAAGAAAATTGTAATTTTTTAATTTGGTATGCTAGAACTTTATATATATTAGGTTGTCAAATATCTCCCTTCCGCTTTTATATATATATATATATATATATATATATATATATAAAGCGGAAGGGAGATATTTGACAACCTGATATAAACCAAAAATTACGCAAATATATTGAAAATTTCATATCATTTTTTTTTTAGGAATTTCAGTTTTAAAAAATGTAACATGGAAGAGTTTAATAAATAGTAAGTTTAATAAATAGTAACTGCACAATATAATTGCATGCTGATTTTAATATTTCAAATTCTCTGTCTATGGATTTACATGCATGATTTTTTTTTATAAATCAAAACTTGGTTTTCTAAAGCATAAAATGAATATAAATTCTTTGAATACATTTTCTAAATTAAAAACTATATTAAACATATACCAAAATATATTAATGTAATAAACATTAAATACAAATAAATATAAATATTTTATACAAGAAGTGAGAAAACTGATGCGCCCCATATATCATTTAAAAAGAAATTATTGCCATATAATGACACATTTGGAAGTTTCTAAGAACACTAAAATTAGTTCTGGCTATTCATAATTCATTACTTTTTGGTTAAACATTCATACAATATTTAGTGGTTTAATCTGTTTCAGCTCGCATTCCCCTGACTTCGCCTTGATTACGTTGCTTGTCCAGTTCTTCCTTAGTTCGATCTTCTATTGCACGAATATCTTGCATCGTTAATCCATGCCAGCGGTCCATCCAACAGAACACTTGCCTATGAATAAATAACATATAAATAAGAAAAATTAATAAAAAAAGTGATCAAAAATCAAAAGGTTCTTTAAACAAAATTTTCATGATTATATATATAAATGTGATGTGTGCTTTGATTTGTCGCTGTAAAAAATTATAGTTGAATAGTGATATTCGCTAATGAAAGCTTTGGTTATGTGACCATTGATTTAAATAATAAGAATATAATAAATATAGCTGAATCTAAAAATGTTTATCATTTGTTTGTAAATCTTATTAAAAATGTTAGTTACCTGTGAAAGTTTGTGAATAACCTTCGTTCTGACTTTTGAATGAAATTTTCTATCCTTGTCTAAAAAATTAAAATTATATGAATGAATAATTATTAATAAAAAAAAACTATTGAATATTACTTCATACCTGTAAACCAAACCACTTAAATTCAACAGTGACTAGTTTATAACAGGTCATTACTGGATTTTGATTATTTTTCCATCCTGGGCCAACTAGAGGCCCTCTGCCTGTTTTCTGAGATTTGAATTTAGTGGGATCCTCGTCCGGCTTATAATCTGCTGTAGTGACAGGATCATTGGCAATGTCTATATGTACAACTTCACGATTCTTTAGCTTGTCACCAGTTAACTCATGTACCTAAAAAATTATGAAGCTCTATACTTTCCTCAAAACAATATTTGATGATTTACTACAAAATTTATAAGTCATATACTACATCAAAATATTTAATTACTTGTTGCCTACATAAGTATTTTATGCTTACTTACATTTTGTTGTTCTCCAGTATCACCTACATGTAATGACTCAATGCAGATGACAAAATTTTCCTTCATGTAACCAGGATTCTGCAAAAAAATAATTGTACATTAAAACTCTTTCCAATATTATAGTGCAGATATATTACAAAATATTATTACAGTAATAACAGTTCTGCAATATGGATACGCATTCCAGGCTTCTTCATGAATTTCTAGAGATCCTTTTGGGGCCAGTAATCTTATAAATGCAGGTACTTTGGATGCTAAATGATAGATTTTGTATGTGTACTGACCAGACGAATACTTTCCACCTAAAAATTTGTTTTATCACACATCCACAATGATTATATCTCATAACAACTCCAATATGAAACACAATTAAAAGACAAAAAATAGGTAAGTTTATGTATTACTTATTTTAATTCAAGCTTACCAAGAAGTGGAAAGTCTGTGAATGGTTCATTTTTCAAAACTTCTATTCCTTCTCCACCACCTGTTTCATTCTTTGATGCTTCTGCTACAGAAAACAACTGTGCAACTTGGTACTAAAAGAGTAATGAATTATGTATTACTTATTTGAATAATGAATGATAAAATTATTAAACAATTGTGCTTTCGATTGGACAACTTTATGCAAACAAGATAATAATCGATATATGCATTAATTATTAATTGAATCATTTGCCAATATCGAATGATTCGACATATTTATAATTAACTTGAGAAATATTTATACTAAATAACATATTCATTGCTTGGCAATATTACATTACTAAATTGTAGAGTGAAATGTAAAAATGTATGAGTCATCCAAATACTTACTTCTTCGACAGTTAATGGTAAGGTTACTCGGCTGTAATTTACAATAGATATTATTTATATGCTTATCAACATATTTGAATATTAAATTAATAGAAAAATGAATTTTAGTTGTAGATAAAATGTTTAAACTACATAGAATAATAATTATATAGACGAGTGGAAGGTTTAGATTTATTATTTAAATCTTTTTAAAAAACTAATTATTTGAAGAATTAAATTCATTGGTATCCGAATTGAAAAATGGTTAGCAATAATGATTTTGCATGTATTGATCGACTTTTAGTCATGCTGCCACAATTTGCTCAATTTTTATTCGGAGTGTACTTTATTCACTAGCCCGGCTGAGATGTCAAACATTTTTAAATCAATTATATACTTGAATCATAACCCATGTCACTGTATTAAAATTCAACACTCTTCTTTGGATACTCACAATTCTTTAATAAGCATTATAAGGTGGTTTACTTTACGGATAATATATAATAACTTCAAATGCACATGGGGCGGACCGAGAATTGATCTATCAACCGAGCGGGTAAAAAAACTGACATCTGCCTGAAGTTCGTCTCTTCGTTGTCAATGCTCCGGGTCACGCCAACATTATAAAACGAAGTTTTGCCAACACGTATTCAAGAATTTCACAGTTTTTGGCGGTAATTCAAACATGTGTTTCTAAAGAAATAACAATTATTTCATAAAAACTAATTTCAATGGTTGAATGAATGGAATTTACATTTGATTATTAGTGTTACTTTCACTTTGGCAGCTATAATCATAATGAATTAGAAAAAATATCATATATGGAAAACATATAAAACATATAATAAAAACTTATAAAAGTTTAGAAAGTCTTTTATTTAAAAAAAAATTATCTTCATACTTTTTTATTTAATATTGCACTGCAAGTATGTAAATTTACAAAATACTTTATAACACATAATTAATTTAATAAACCATTTATTATATATTGATAAATAAATATACAAACTAAATAAACAATATTGAACTAATATCATAACATATACAGGTGTTTTAGAATATTTACTACATCAAAAAACACATTTTTTACAACACATTTGGTTATACAGATTATGAAGTCACTTCGATCAATAAAGTACAAAAATACACTCTACATTCAATATTTGTTACATACCTATAGTTTTAAAAATTACTTGAAATATTTTTATAATATAAGTGATGAGGCAATTATGAAAAGATTTAAATTTATTAAAATAATCATGACAAAATTATGCCCGTTATATTTTCAAAATACTAATATGAGCATATTCTATTTAATGATTTTCAGATAAGCTTTTGATGCGAATTTAAATTAAATTATTAAAATGGCAGTAGATAGGAATTGCAATATACATGAATACATGTGTGCATATATTCCGATTATATATATATATATATATATATATATATATATATATATAACAAAATCTAGTAATGGTGCATATATATATATATATATATATATATATATATATATATATAAACCTTGATAATTTTATTAACTTCAGATAACTTGTCAGAAAACAAGTATTTCATATTCTATGAAGTGAACAGATATATCAGATAGAAAGAAATTAAGATAAAAATTTTTTTTTGTTTTACTTCTTCAGAGCTGAAATTAATATTTTATACTTTAGCTGGTGTAGCCATTGTTGCACCAGGCACTTTCGACAATACTTTGGATAAATTGACACCTGTTAATGCCTGGACAGCTGGTGGCAACTGCCCTACTAATCGAGACACTTCTGATGTGACACCGTCGCCACCGCCCAACAGAACAATTTCTTCTGTCTTCGCCAATGGAGCCGCCACTTCAGCAGCAATCTTTAAAGAAGACAAATCTCATGATGAAATGAAAATGAAAGGTTTATGTTAAGATAAATATAAAGTATACACACACACGCACACGCACACACTATATATATAAACCTTGATAATTATATATATATATATATATATATATATATATATATATATATATATATATGCATAGCGCCGTACAGCGTTTTAAGACGTATCACTTTTATTCCAAAACCAGTTAGAAGTTCTTTATTCGTGGATGAGAAAAATGCGACCCAATTTCTATGTTCGCGGCAGGATCCTACCTTTGGCAATGCATCCAGGACAAGGGCCATGATCGCTGCGTCGCCATACTCTTTGTAAACGGCCGCTTTCATACGCATGCACTCGGCATCGGCCTTGCCAACGCCGGCAATTGCCTGCGCCTCGGCTGCTCCCAACGCCTTAATGCGTTCCGCTTCAGCACGGGCTGCTTCCACAGTTTGTGTCCTAAAATATTTTTTGTTGTTAGCTCAATATATATTATACCGTTTATTTGCAATGTGAAGATACTGACCTGCGACCTTCAGCAAGCATTTGAACTTTATAACTTTCGGCCTCTGCCGGGAGCTTGACTGTGGCGTTCAATTCACGTTCCTTACGCATGACTTCCTGCGCCTCCACCTCGATTTGTTTGCGTCGTTCGACTACGTCGATTTGAATTTCTTCATTTCTTATTTTTTGCCGGATTTTAGCCGCCTGTAATTCGTACGCCAATTGTGCTTCAGCTTTCTGCCGATGAAAAACAACAATCGATAAATTATTCCACTACATTACAATTTATATAAAGCTTTTTTCATTTCCTCACTGAAAATTTTAAATTAATAGTATAGTATCATAAGAGGCAATATATTGTAAAATATTTTTTTTAGATTTTTCGATTAGCTATATTTGATCCCTCAATATAATATCATTTTCATTTGACTTACGGCAGTGTTAATTTCTTGATCAAAATTGGCCTTTTGCAATTTGTACATTCGAGAATTATCTTCGATTTTCGTGTCGGTAGAATATTTAATATCCATAGCAGATTTTTCGCATTCAGCTTCCTAGAATATAAAATCGCATGAACAAATGTATTTATTTAAAATTTATACAAAGGTAATAGGTATGTGTCTCACCCTGATGCCGGCATCCCTGTTGGCTTCAGCAACGCCAGCGTCCGCGTCGCGCTTGACCATCGCCGTCTGCGCTTTGCCGAGTGAGGCCAGGTACTGGACATCGTCGTATACGTCCTTTATGGTGAACGAAAGGATCTCAATGCCCATGCGACCGACATCAGGTGCCGCCACTTCGCGCACCAGAGCCGCGAATTGGTCGCGGTCTTTGTATACTTCTTCGACAGTAAGAGTTCCTACACAAGATGAAAAAAAAAACACACTCACATTAGGCGTAATGGAAAATAATGATCAATTTTATATACTGTATTACGGTCACAAGCGATTATAATAGCTTTCTCGTCTTTTGGTGTTTTGAATAATAATCGAAACTTCATTTTAAGCTTATAAGGCAAGCTTATAAGAGAATTATATACATGGATGCATATAACAATAAATTAAAATATTATTTATAAATTTAATATAATAATAATATTATTAATATATATATATATATATATATATATATATATATATATTAATAATACAATATATATAGATAGATAGATAGATAGATACTTGATTATTGTTATTCACATACTAACAAGTATTACTAAAATTTTAATAATAAAACAAATATTGTATTAATTTGTATTGACATGATTACATTATTTATTCATAATCTTCAAAAAATCAAAATCTTTAAAAAATATTTAGATTAGTCTTAATTTAATTAACATATCGAACTTAAACGTCACGTCGTTTTTGTCCTTGATGTCGAGCGACATGTGCCAGATTCCGGAAGAAAACGAAGAATAAAGTTATAGGTAACCTTAATAATTTATTTCAAATTATATATATATATATATATATATATATATATATATATATGTATATATATATATATATATATACTGTAGAATCCGTTTATAATGTCCAATCATTCAAATAGACGTAATTACACTTCTAAGTTTGGTTTTCATATAAAATTGTTTATAAAAAAAAGTCGGATATGATGGATGTACAAATGTTCCTTATAATAGTGACATGTTACTTATTATCACGGTTTGTTTATAGCAATATCGCAAATGATGTAGCGATCTTTTATACACAACAATAAATTTCTTTTATACACATATCTTAGAAATTACGTTAGTATGTGCATAATGTATGTATTAATTACTTACAACATTTATTTTCCATTGATGTGTGTATACACATACAGTCACTGTTTTCTAATAAAATACTTAGGTACATACATGTTTACATATAAAAGATTTTTTGTGTAAATATGTGAAGTATGGTGTTTTTGTTGTGTCCCTTCGATGCCATTATAAACGGATTCAACTGTATATATATACCAGATATATTTTATATTAGAAATTCTATAATTAAAATGAATTGCGATAAATTCAAATCAAACTACGTGACATATTTTATATACATTAAATTAAAAATAATATTTTCTTTGTTGTTACTTACACACAATTCAATCGATTATTATATTTAAATATGCACATTACAAAAATAACTATTTATCGAAAATTAAAATTATATAACACTTCATAATTTACCTTTTGACTATCGCCCAAGTCAGACCCAAAGTAAAAATGATAGGAATTGTTTTGAGACAAATAGTTAACATTCGAATCAAATTTTAAAATGTTTGTTAACCCAGATAGTATTTGCAAAAAAATATTTCGAAAATTGTATTGCAAATCTGAAATACGTCTCGCGACACTAACAATAGTACTGGACTACTGATCGTACTAATGATTTGCACAGATATTGCGAACAACACGTGTTGTTTTAGAACAAGACTTTATCTCGGTTACACAATTCTTGTATATAATTGCAATAATTCCTTAGAATACCTACTCCAATTGAAATTCATTAGCCAGCCAAGAATCCCCACCAGCGTTGCTGTACATATATTTGTCTCGTACTTTTATCAACAGTCAAATGATGGAATTAATTTGTTTAATATCAGTAGATCGAGACGAGATAGCGTTGCCGATTAATTTTACGTATTTTATTTCAAATGTCAAATATGTAATTTTATCTACGTGCATGCTTGTTGCTTATTAATGCTACTCTAGCATGATATATTTACGCAGACTCATCAGAATGACTAAAGACGATTTTGTTTAACTGCAGACGATTTAATTGGCCTATTCCAAATATATTTAACAATTCACTTTCAAACTATACACCTCAATGGCGATTTTACACAATTACTTAAATTTGACTCACCTAAAATAGCACGCAAATGTCCTTCCAAAGTCTGCAAAATCGTTGATTTAATTTCCTTGACGGATTTTCCAAGAAATTGTTCTGAAGCTGTTCCAAGCAGTTCATCAGCCTAAAATAAAAAATAATAAATAATTTGAACTGATAAGTTATAGATCAAAATACAAAATAAAATTGTTCTAAATAAACAATTTACCAATTTACAGCAGCTCAAGAATAATTTTAAATGTATTGTAAGTTTTAACTAAAAGTTAAATGAACTAAAAAAAACACAACAAATTACAATTTTCATATTCAAATAATTTATCATAATAAGTATATCGAAATACTGGTAAACCGCCCGATTTTTCGGCGGTTTTTGATACATATTACACTGAAATTTAAATTTCTCGGAACAAATTTATATTTAAATTCCATAATTGCATACACAGCTATATCTTTAAGCCATTCTATAGGATATACAAATGTCATAATATTATCTCACCTCGTCATTAAACAGAATATTTATTGCTTTCCAAAGGGCCTCATATCGTGTTACAATAAATAGAATCGGACTGATAGAAAATGAAGTTTATTTCATCTTACGTAAAAATGTAATGGTTTTTTAGGGTGTCATCAGCGCCAAAATATTACAGATTGCCACTGCGTAATTTTTACTTTTTTGGCTTCATACATATTAACCATAATAATTACTAAATATTTTTGCTTTTTGTTACAATTGTAAAATATTATTTTACTTAAAACGTATCGCAGTTTGAAAATAATATAGGACCATTATATTGTTTGAAATAAAAATACTCTATAATTATAGTATGTTATTATTTATCTTCATAAAGTATCGGATCTTAAATTAGTAGAAAAAATCCTTTTTTAAAGTCTTTAAAATATTGGAAATTAGGCTAATTTAACACATCGGACACAGATAACACAGTTTATTATAATAATGTCGTATAATTTTTTACGAGTTTTTGGTCTTTCCTACTCATACGTTTAATTTTGGTAAAAAGTACTCAATATACTCAATATACTGGATATAATTTTGTTAAATTAATATAGTTGTAGTCGTATATATATATATTTTTATATTTGTACTTGTACTAGTAACTTTCAATGTTGTTTACATTTGTTTGATAATAAAAATACCAGTATTCTACTGGTATTCCGGTTTTAAAATAAAAAAATACCGAAATACCGGTATTGGAATTTTTCATCGGTATTGCATTTCCTAATGCCATGTATACGCCATCGTACACACAGGTCGTGAAGCGGATGTCGCTACATTTAAGTAAGTTAATATCCAAACTCTTGTAAATCAACCCTTATAGTAAGTATGCAAATAAAAAGGGTGTAGATCGCGACCAGGAAAAATCAGTAGCTATTAAATAGCAGATCAAATACTAATATAAATATATTAAAATTAAATAATATATAAATAAAAACACCAATAAAAACTATTTTTTTAGCTCCATTAATAATTATCTATCCATTACATTACCTTCATTATCTTGCACTGTGCTACACCTGTGACAGTCAAAGGAACGCCCTGAGCGGTCTCGACGCTTTCGCACATCGGATTCAGTGTCATCACTTCCAGCGACAGCCTCTGCACGTCCGTCACCAGGCACCAGGCCCATGCCCAGCCGCCGACGATTGTACGCTTCTTTGTCGAGCCGCAGCACCCACCTGAATAATAGATAAATGATTGGTAAATAGTGAGGGCAATCTGAAAAATATAATAAAGGTCATATGAGTAAGAAATATTACATTTTTCACAGTAAATAACAAAGACATTTTTGCAAAAATCCATTACCTCACTATTAACTTTTATAGTTTTGCGCTAAGTTTGTTTTTAGATGATTTTAGAAGTTTACAAGTAACAAGTGACACATAACAAATATGTTTGTTATGACGATTTTAAATATTTGTTATGACGACTAATATAAATGAACATCCTTAAATATTAAAGGCCGGCAAAGAGTGGTTCAATTATAACAATTCATGATTAGAGGAATGCAGTTCGAATCAAAGGTTCCAGATTCGATACCCATCCCGAACAGATTTGGGATTGATGTCAAACAGCAGTGACATCGGTTTTTATTTGAAAATATAGATAGCAGTATATTTCCAAGTAGAAATAGTCTTTTACCAAGCAATTCATGTGTATTACAAAAATTTTAATAAAAAATCAGCAAAAAGAGATGGAACAATCGATTGGATGCCATATAAAGCCTCTTGGTTTGAAGTCAGCACCAGTCGTTAAGTTCTGATTGCTAATAAAAATAAGTATAAATATGTAAACAAAACTTTATTAAGTAGAGTAATTGATGTAGGTAAATGAATCACTGAATTAGCCCTGATAAGGTAGAAACATCCGTCAGCCATTTATGAAATTCTCCATCGCACGTTTCAGCTCGGCTGTCACTGACCGCGTCTTTGTGCTTGCGCTGGTATGTCTTTTATTCATTACACGTAATTTTTCTAGGTCAGATAGATGGATAGCACCGTCCACAACGCCAATATATTTAATATATATAATAATGATTCACGATGTTGTGCTGATGTGCCTGGCTGAATCAGAATTAGAAAATTCCGATTCTGTTTCGTTCTTTAGTTAAACATTCTTAATAAAGAAAATAAAAGTAAAAGGAGCGAAAGTATGTAGATAACTTTTCTATTCACACTTGCCACATATACATGTTTGTAAACCTTAGATTGATGTTGAGGCTACAACAGGAGCTTCAAAAATATCTTTGGAAATGCAAACCAAATTGATAATATATAAAATACCAAATTAATAATTAAAATGAAATAAATATACTACTAATTTGTAAGCTTTAGCTTAATCTTAAGTCTACTAGTGTTACTAGTCGTTTCAAAACCAGGTAAATCGTGAAAATAAATATATTATTAATTATTAAGCTCTACATATAATAATTTGTAAGCTCTAGTTAGGATATTGTTAATACTTTACCAGTCGCTTCCAATGAAAAATATTTCACTGAAATAAAATGATAGGACACAATCTGCAAAAATCGTGTTGATATAAATAAATATAAAATACAAATGTTAATTTTCTGTAGCTCTATTTAAAGAAAATGTTAGTTTTCGCTTAACAATACTGATAATTTCTATTTTCCGTAAACTAGCCGGTGACAAACAAATCCATGCAAAGTTAAATTTGTGATAACATTGGTAATTAATATATGAAACAGAACCCGGGAACCAATGGACCGAAGATGAACCAATAATAAGTTGTAAATCACCGAATGGGCTGATTGTAAGTTGAAATTAGCAACGACCGTTTAACTCCCATACTATGATGACTTTGTTCTTTGATCGTTTAACGGTAAATGATGAGTTATTCAGAAGGAGTAACGAAAACGAAGAAAATTGAAGAGCGTAGAGATGGTAGATGGTTAAGTCGCCTGAGTAAATGAAACTCGATGGAAACCAGTCAGGTCATCGAATCAGACGGACTGAATTCCGCTCGACAGTATTCGAATGTTGCGCAGGTTATGTGGAACTAATTTCAAATCCATAAACATAAAAATTAAAAATATATTATTTATTAACAGTCAACAGTGACAATTATTATCAATGTGATAGTTATCGGTTTATGCGATATTAATTATTTTATAAATAATTGTTTTGTGTTCGAAATGTGAGGATAACGTGATAGTTAAACAATTTCAGTGAGGTAGGATTTCAATAATTTATTTTCATTTTTAAAATAACTATAATTTAATACTTTAAAATTTAGCAGCTTATATTTTATAATAATCTTTAAAACAATAAACTTATAAATTAAAATTAAACATTGCACCTTAAACATAGCGATTAAACCAGTTGAAATGTTATTTTTCAACTATTCATTTTATACCGACACAGCCTCAAAATATTCTACAAATCTTGAAAATTAAGTTTATGTTTTTTTTCTCATTTCAAAACTTGCAATATCAATAGCCAATTATCAAGGATTCATATGCATGACGAGTATATTCGTCAATACACAGAATTCTGCTTCTTCTCCATGACGATTATACAGTTAACTGGTTAAAAAGCATGATTACACACATTATAATAGTATCAGCAGCTTATATTTACGATCTGCGAAATAGATAATAAATGACATTAAAATAATTTATATGACGCCGCTGGAGATTGCAATTTAAGTACAGTTATTCGTTGTATTTAAACGTATCATTTCTTTCACAGTATTATTGATTGACATTATAGGAACCAGTAAAACCGTTATAAAGCATAAAAAAATCATAATATATATGTTATTATAGATTTTGTTTAGTTGAACTATGATTTACAGTTATGAATGTTCATGAATATAATGAAACTTGAATTATTTGTCTCGGATATGTGTAATTTTTGAAAATTGCACTAATGACACTCAAATGTTAAGAAACTTTATCCTATAAAAATAACAAACGTTTTTAAGATGAATTTTGAAACCTTATCTGCAATAAAATCGCAATCGGGTTTCGTTGACAGCAGAAATTTCTTAATTTTTATCATCCTGAGTCAATATTAATATTTATAAGAGTCCGTTACGGTGGCCTCATTGTGCGACAGAAATGTCAATCGAATCACGATCGTGACACCAAAATCAGGTGAAATGTGTACCTATTGAGCCTAACAATAATGCTAAGAGTCGGCCGAGTCGATCGTCCGGCGTACGTGCAGCGCGCACAGATTGGTCGTGCTCCACGCTTCCACGGCACCTATTATGTCGTGAAAGCAATCACCTTAATGAACCGAAGAAAGTTAAATGCTTTCACTAAATCGTTTTTAACAATATTTGTTTATCTTATATATTCTGTGCATACTCCTTACTCACAAATAAATATTCATATGCCGGCAAATAGTAAAAATCTAAGCGTAACGACATGAATGACAAAAATTGCACAGTAGTTTAACAAAAAAAAGAAAAAGTATTATTTTAAAAAATCAGGTTTAAATTATGATATAATTATTGCATTAGTTTCATATATAAGTCAAAATCGATTAAAATTTATTGGACAATAATTTCGATATACACAGAATTGTTTTCAGAGATTTCAAAATCAAAAACGATTATTTTTAACTTCATCAACATTAAAGATTACGTGTTGTTATAGAAAAGATTACATTTACCGCGTTAATTATACATATTGTAAGAAAATACATTTATTGAGGGCAATTAATAATATATGTATAATTCCAGATGCAGGATAATACTATTAAGCAGACTTAGTCAATATTGAATATGTGAGAAATCTCGTTTGTTTATCAAGAAGACGAATCGAGATGAGCGCCATCGTAGGAGCCGCGAGTGCCATCGGCGCCGCAACGGTCAGCGCGGCAACGAGCGTCGGCTGGTTCATGCCCATGCTGGTTGCCGCGATCGCATACTTCCAGTACGAAATGATGGACCCGGAATCGAGGCCGATAGATGTACCTAGCGATGAATTATTAAGCGCGTATGATTTTATTGTGGTCGGGGCAGGATCTGCAGGTATTATTCACGCATATATTTATAATCGAATAAATGAAAATAACAATTATCTGTCGACAGGAGCCGTTGTTGCCAACCGATTGTCAGAAGTTGAAAACTGGAATGTTCTATTACTAGAAGCCGGTGGTGATGAGACTGAAATATCGGATGTGCCACTACTGGCTGCCTATCTGCAATTGAGCAAACTTGATTGGAAATATAAATCTGAACCGCAAGGAACAGCATGTTTAGGTAAAACCTTCATTCTACACCACGAAAATAATTTTTCATATAACTGCAAAAGATGTAATTTTTATTGTTACCGCAGCAATGAATGGAGGAAGATGCAATTGGCCGCGCGGCAAAGTAATCGGTGGCTCTTCAGTTCTGAACTACATGCTTTACGTACGCGGAAACAGGAATGACTATGATAATTGGGAACAACAGGGCAATCCTGGATGGGGATACGATAACGTGCTGAATTACTTCAAAAAGTCAGAGGACAATAAAAATCCTTACCTCACAAAGACTCCTTATCATTCTGAAGACGGATATTTGACAATTAGTGAAGCACCCTATCATACGCCATTGGCCGCGACTTTTGTGCAGGGTGGAGTAGAAATGGGCTATGTTAATAGAGATATTAACGGAGAAAAACAAACTGGATTCATGATAGCACAGGGTAAGTATTTTTATGAAAAAAACTATTTCACAAAATCAGTGTCTATAACAGTTTCAAAAACTTGAAATTTTCAGGAACGATTCGTCGTGGTAGCCGTTGCAGCACGGGAAAAGCGTTTTTGCGACCCGCTCGTCTTCGTAAAAATCTCCACGTATCCATGCATTCACACGTCACAAAAATAATGATAAATCCTACAACTAAGGAAGCTTATGGCGTCGAATTTGTTCGTGACCGCAAATTACACAGAATAAGAGCCACTCGCGAAGTGATTGTTTCGGGCGGATCCGTCAACTCTCCACAAATTTTAATGCTATCTGGAATAGGACCACAGGCTGAACTAACTAAACATGGCATACCGGTCATTCAAGATCTACAGGTTGGCGAAAATCTTCAGGATCATATAGGATTAGGCGGTCTCACGTTTATGGTTAATAAACCTGTATCTATAGTAGAAAATAGATTTCATTCCATATCTACCGCCATGCAGTACGCAGTATTTGGAGAAGGTCCTCTCACCATTTTAGGAGGAGTGGAAGGGCTTGCATTCGTCAACACAAAATACGCAAACACGTCAATGGATAATCCAGATATAGAATTCCATTTCATATCTGGATCCACTAATTCGGATGGAGGTGGTCAATTAAAAAAAGCGCATGGCTTGACGGACGCGTTTTATGAAAAAGCATTTGCTCCAATCAATAATATGGATACTTGGAGTGTGATACCAGTATTGCTGCGTCCAAAAAGTCGTGGATCAATCAAATTGCGTAGCGCAAATCCTTACGATTATCCCTATATATATCCTAATTATTTCTCCGACGAACAGGATATCAAAACACTCGTAGAAGGTGTGAAGATAGGTATGGCGTTGTCGAGGACTAAAGCTTTCCAAAGATTTGGTTCCGAATTGTCTCATTATGTATTTCCGGGATGCGCACACATACAAAAATATACCGACAAATTCTGGGAGTGCATGATAAGGTATTATTCAGTGACAATTTATCACCCAGTAGGCACGTGTAAAATGGGCCCTTATTGGGACCAAAATGCCGTCGTCGACCCCAAATTAAGAGTGTATGGAGTAAAAAGGCTTCGAGTTATTGACGCTAGTATTATGCCCAATTTAGTGAGTGCGAATACTAATGCGCCAGCCATAATGATTGGTGAAAAAGGCTCCGACATGATCAAGGAATTCTGGCTCAAACACCCAACGTTCCTTCGATATCACACCGAATAATTGGAATTCAGCATGAAAAAGACTTTTTAAATGTTACTAAAGTGTCATATGATAAAAAAATAGTGAAAGAACCAAGCTAATATGGCCATTGAAAAATCAATAAATCAAGTGATAAAATAATACAGTGGTATTTTTAAGAACTTTTGTTTTAAAGTTTTATAATACTCATATGAAAACTATTAAATTGAATTTATTTTATCAAAATATATGTCTGTAAGATTTATATATATATATAGAGTTAAGTAAATTATTTTTCATATTAATCATTTAGTTTTTTTTATTAATTTTATATGAGTTATCAATATATAAACTAAAACATTTTTTAATTAATAAGATGGCTATTGACCCGTCGATGAATAGATGAATATAAAGCATATAATATACCTTGCAAAAAATAACTAACACAAACAATATTGCTACAAACTTTGATAGTAATTTGAATAACTTTTATCATATTACATTGAATTAGATTCTTCGTGGCTCAGAATAAAAACGATAAATCGCCGATCCAGCACAACAGACCTAGAACAAAGGCGGTGAAAAAGCGCAAAGAACTTGTTACTGACGTAAGATTTTGCAAACGAATCGTCACTAAATGTGCAGTACACATTTAAAATGTGTATTTATTTTTAATAATGTGTGAACGTTAAAAAAAGTGATTTTTCATTGGATGATTTTGACAAAATATATTTAATAATTATAAAAGTGTGATAGATTTTCTACAGATTGTTTTAATATCATAACACTTAATAAAATTTTGGTAAGTTTATATTTTTTATATATCAACTAGTATTAGATCATTTATTTTTGAAATGTGGTATTGCAATAATCGAATTAATCATTCTAGAAATTTTATTTCTTCGGGACTTTTAATAAATTCATTAAAAATGGCCGTGGAAGGGTTATTCTCTAGTATGCGCATTTTATTATCAATGGCCCCAAGTTTTGCTTTCATGTTGTTATTGCACAATTCTATAAATCAGCAAAGACCAGATATAGTAGACCCTGAACATAGAGTCAAAGACTGTGAGATACCAAATCTCAGGGAAAAATATGATTTCATAATAGTTGGAGGCGGATCAGCGGGGGCGGTCCTCGCAAACAGGCAAGTACGAAATAAGTAACTAAATCATTTTTGACTTCGGAGGTTATTGCAAATATGCCAGTATGATATTTGGTACTATACTGTTATACTATAAAATATTGGTAATAACAGAATAACAGAATTTATTCAATTTGTAACCATACAAATCTAAATATATCATTGTGGGTCAGATTATCGGAGAATCCGCATTGGAATGTGCTTTTGGTCGAAGCTGGTGGCGACGAAGGCTACATGTCGGACATCCCATGCATGTTCGCGGCATTGCAGCAGACGCATATCGATTGGAACTTCAAAACAGAACCATCGGACAAATATTGTTTAGGCAAGTTTGCTCGGCATGAACAATAATAAAATAAACTCACATTCCAAGTGAATATCAAGCTCGATTACAGTAATATAAAGATGCGATACCATGCCATAAATCGATTTGGTATAATACAATATTAAAAAACTCCAACCTTCACAAAAAATAATGATATGAATGTAAAAATATATGGTATATTCATATTGGCATGACAAATTAATACAATTATAATTCCGCATGTTTGCCTGATAAAGTCAGTTCGCCTGGGTTATGTTGACACTCTCTACACATCTAAATAGTATACAAAGTACTGCACGAAGTTTATAAAAAAAATTATATGTATCAGATGTAATGTACTCATTGATAGATATAAATAAATAATAATGATATATAAATATAAATAATTTAGGTATGAAGAACCAACAATGCAATTGGCCTCGCGGTAAAGTGCTCGGTGGTTGCAGCACGATAAATGCAATGCTGTACATAAGGGGCAATCGAAGAGATTACGATAGATGGGCAAGCTATGGTAAAATAATTGTAATAGTTTATTGTGGGAATAATTTTGAAATAATTACATGCATAAATTAATTACTTGGTTCAGGAAATCCTGGATGGGATTACGCAAGCATTTTGCCATATTTCAAAAAATCTGAAGATATGCGAATTCCTGAGTTTCAAAATGAATATCATGGTGTGGGGGGCGAATTAACAGTCGAACATTTTCAATATTGCACTCCGATGATGGAGGCTTTTCTACAAGCAGGCAGAGAAATGGGATACCCCGTAAGAGATGTCAATGGAGAGTATCAGACGGGTTTTACACAAAGCCATGCGACTTTAAGGTGTATAGAACATATTGAACACTTAGGGTTCGTTCAAGTATTACGTAAGCAGATTTATTATAATTATTTACCCCCCCCCCCATCCTCCTCGTCAGCAAACACCCCCTTATAGTGCTTACGTAATACTTGAACGGCCCCTTATATAAATAGAAAAATAAATAAATGAATATCAATAATTTATGTTTAAATTAATTTTAGAGATGGTCTCCGATGTAGTACAGCAAAAGGTTTTTTGCGTCCGGCAAGCCATAGGCCAAATCTTCATGTTTGCTTAAATGCTCATGTCGAATCTGTTCAAATCGATCCTTATACAAAACAAGCCACAGGAATCACGTTCCGTAAGCATTATATACAGCACTCGGTAAAAGCATCCAAGGAGGTAATCATATCCGCTGGTAGCTTGCAATCGCCGCAGTTGCTGATGCTGTCAGGAATAGGTCAGCAGGAACAGCTCCAGAAATTTGGCATTCCCGTCGTTCATCATTCGCCGGGTGTTGGTGAAAATATGCAAGATCATGTTGCCATGGGCGGAGGGACTTACCTCATAGAGTCGCCACCCGATTTAGAATACGCATTTATTGTTCCAAAAATGGTTAATGAAGAATCGATTTACAATTTTGTTAGAGATAAGAGCGGACCACTGTACTCTTTGCCTGAAGCGGAAGTAATGGCATTCATAAACACCATCTATGCAAATTATACAGATGACTATCCAGATATACAAATGTTTCTTAGTTCCGTTAGCGATAGTACTGACGGAGGAATGTTTGGTAAAAGAGACAATGCCCTCACCAATGATTATTACGCAGCGGTATATGAAAATATTCTATACAGGGAATCTTACTCGATAGTGCCATTATTGCTAAGGCCGAAAAGCAGAGGCAGCGTAAAATTGAAAAGTAAAGATCCAAAAGATCTACCTCTAATCTATCCAAACTACTTTGACCACCCTGATGACATAAATACCTTGGTAAGTCACATAAAATAAATGTTTTATATTTCGGTTCTTAAGATGATGGAATGAAAAGTATAATTAAATAATTTAAATCATCTGAAAAAATATTATTTTCAGATTGAAGGTGCAAAGTTCGCTTATGACATTTCCCAAACACCTATAATGAGAAAATTAAAAGCAACATTCAATCACAATCCCATACCGGGTTGTGCTCACTATCCGTTCGTGTCGGATGATTATTGGCGATGTCAAGCCAGACATTACACAATGACAATCTTTCACCCTGTTGGCACTTGCAAAATGGGCCCCCATGAAGATCCCATGGCTGTGGTCAATCCGCGGCTGCAAGTTTACGGAGTGAAAGGCCTAAGAGTGGTGGACGCCAGCATAATGCCGACGATTGTGAGCGGCAACACGAACGCTCCAACGATAATGATAGCCGAAAAGGCAGCGGACATGATAAAAGAGGATTGGGGCTACTATCAGTATCCGGCGCCCCAACAAAATATTGTATACCCGTACCCATTAAATGGGGTATATTGAGAACATGATGAATTATCAATAGAATCATATATTAACGAATGTAATTAACATTACTGATTAAACTAATTATAAATTTTCGAATAAAAAAGTATATATATTTTAATAGTGTTTTTACTACCTTCAAAATATCGAGTAAATAATAATCGAGTAATAATCGAGTAATATATAAATATAGTAGAAGTAGCTTATAATTACTACCAAAGTTGCTTTTCATATAAAGTTTATTGTAAAAAAACAACCCATTATTAGTTAATCTGGGCATTATGGCCCATTATTAGTTAATCTGGGCTGCGTAATTATTATCACGATTTGTTGATAGCAATATTGAAAATTATATTTCAAGCATAGCGAACAATGAGATACTGCTTTTACATTGCATAAGAATATTAATATAAATACTATAAAAATGCTAATAATAAAGATCCTGGTAACGCCAGGGTGCGAAACAAAAAAAATGTTTAATTAATATTATATATTTCTTTAATGATATTTTGTTTAAAATGCTCTTAACTGAGATAGAATGCAGTTGTTTGAGTGCAAAAACAATATACATTTTTGTAGAGTGCCCATTTGTTTTTTATTTTCTTGAATTTTTATAATAACTCAGACAACATTTTGATAAATACCTTGATGAGAATAAGACTATAATAAATTGTTTTCGTCCGTAGCATATAAGACAAAGGGGTCTAGGTAAGTAAAAAAAAACATACATATATGGAACATATATATATATATATATATATATATATATATATATGTATATATATATATTTATAAATAGATCCCCACTCTGAAGTGCTCGGTAAGAAACATAATGAGATAACAACGCAGCGTTATAGTTTACCAAGCGAACTGTGGTGGCAGATCAAAATGCAAACACTCTGAATAAATATTGTAATTATAAACATACAGTGTCAATAGGTTGTTCAGGTACAACACAATTAGAATTCGAGGTAGAATATCAATTGCACACATTGTATCGTGGCGCATCGTTCAAACCGGAATATTTGTTATAGAATTGTTTGAATTGATGTAGTGCAAGGAGGTTCATTGTTAACGATCGTTCCACAAAAACGGAAACAGTGCAATAGAAGGTAATTAGAATTAATTTTAATGATAATAATGATGTATTTATATATATATATATATATAAATAAACATTTATATATATATATATATATATATAAATAAACATTCATATATATATATATATAAATAAACATTTATATATATATATATAAACATAAATAATAATATAACAAGTTTTTTTAAACATCCATCCAATTATTAAAACATGTTCTGCTGCTTTATTAATTGTATGGATTCCAAAACATATATATGCATGACTGTATTTTATATTATGATACCTACCTTTATTTTTTTATAATAATGTTATATGGTGAATATTAAATACAAAATTATAGAATAAAATGGTGTGATTAAACATATCATATTGTTTTATAATGGTGTAGAAATTTAATTAATTATAATCTAAACTATTAACTGATAAACGATTACTTCAACAAGTCATGGTTAATGCGTGTTTTCACCAGATGCGATACTTGACATAGATATATCGTTGGAAATATATGAAAATTGTTTTTTTCTTCAAAGTAAATTCAGCTTAATAATGCTTCATGTAGAATGTAGATAATAATATTAATACTATGCATAATTAATGCAAATGATATGTATATCATTTTCTACATATTTGTAAATATGAATTTTCATTATAAGCTATTGATTAATACTATTTACATTTATTTAAAAACATTTAATTTTCATTTTTTGTGCGATTAGAAAAAGTTTAAAAAAGTGATCAAGTATTAAAAAGCTTTTTAATGTTTTAGTTTATAATGAACATTATTTTATTTGAGTTATTTATGTATTTAGTTATGTATTTATTTATTATTATAAGAAATTAGGCTAAAACTACCAATATAATAGAAAAAGCAAAAGGTTGTATGTCCAATTCTCAAATATTCTCACCCTTGAATTTTTTTTTATATTTCTTCAAACAAATGTTTAACGTTTGACGATTGTTTAGATTTCAAACCAAGCTAGAATACATTGAAAATAAGGGCCGAAATGGATATGTTGGCCGAGCAATGCCCAGGGCACAGCACCGGAACGGCCGCGCATTTATTTATGACCTTATTACAAGCGCTTGTTGCATCGCAATGCGGCATTTCGAATCCAGAAATGTGGCCTGAAGATTACGGACCAAAGCTATCAGGTTCATTGACAAAATAGATGCTGAATTAATACCATACTTAATCGTCGAGCTAATGCAATCATGTGGTTTGTTCTTGATCATTTCTAGATGACGCGGAATACGATTTCATAGTAGTTGGGGCGGGTTCAGCAGGCTCAAAAGTCGCCGGACGGCTGAGCGATAACCCCGATTGGAAAATATTACTCGTCGAAGCCGGAGGCAATCCGCCAGTTAACTCAGAAGTAATATACACACACATTATATCTGATTAAAACATAACCCTTGTTACTTATATCAAAATTTCAGATTCCGGGACTTCTATTCTCAATTCAGAATACGAAAGATGACTGGCAATATTACACAGAACCAAGTCAAGACTACTGCATAAGCTTCAAGAATGGAAGATGTTTTTGGCCACGAGGAAAGATGCTAGGAGGATCGTCTGGAATGAATGCAATGCTTTATATTAGAGGAAACAGAAAGGATTACGATACATGGGAAGAACAAAACAATCCAGGCTGGGGATATGATGACGTAATAAAGTATTTCAAGATGTCGGAGGATTTTAGGGCCTCCCAAATAACAGGGGCAGACCATGAAAAATATCATGGAAAAGGTGGCGGACTGAAAATCGATGTCTTTGATAATAAGGAACCCTTTAAAAAGCATTTAATATCAGCAGCGGAGGAGCTTGGCTATTCTTATTTAGACGATATAAACGGAGATGTACCAATAGGATTTTCTTCAGCTCAAGGTACATTAGATCGTGGTACAAGATGCAGTTCTGCCAAAGCTTTCTTAAAGCGCAAAGATAATTTGCATATAGTCAAACATGCACAGGCAACAAAAATTCTTTTCGACAAAGAAAGAGCTACAGGCGTAGAACTTATTATCAATGGAACGGTTCGTAGCGTCAAATCTAGAAAGGAAATCGTCATAAGTGCAGGAGCTATAAATTCTCCTCAAATTTTACTATTGAGCGGTATAGGTCCAGAAGAGCACTTGCAACGAATGAATATAAAATTAAAATTAGATTTACCAGTAGGAGAAAATTTGCAAGATCATTTCATAGTTCCTTTATGGTTATCGGTAAATAAAGAAAAATCTATAGAAATTCCACAAGAAATGATTATTGACGCCTTGTATATGTACTTTATGCATCGCAAGGGTCCACTGGCAGGCACAGGCTTGACGGATCTAGTCGGTTTTATAAATACTGAAGATCAGAATGCAAAGTATCCAAATATACAACTACATTTCATGTTTTGCAGGAAAAAAGATCCTTTGCTGCTTCCTGACCTGATCAATAAAATAGGCTATCAAGATGATGTAGCAGAATTATTATTAGAAGAAAACAAAAAAAATGATATCGTCTTAATAATACCAACGTTACTAAATCCAAAATCTGTAGGTAAAGTTCAACTCAAAAATAATAATTCTACAGAACCTCCAGCAATATATCCAAATTATCTGAGTCATCCCGATGACATGAAAACTATTATAGATGGAATTAAGTTTGTACAGAAGTTTGTTACGACGGAGGCACTACTTGAACAGAATTCTGAATTGATCGATTTAAAGTTATCGAACTGCATAAAAACGGTTAAATTTAGCGACGAATATTGGCAGTGCGTAGCTCGTAATACAGGAACGACCCTATATCACCCGGCTGGAACGGTCAAAATGGGTCCGAAAGACGACCCTAGCGCTGTTGTGGACAATCAGCTGAGAGTGCACGGAATCAAGGGACTCCGGGTTGCTGACACGAGCATCATGCCAAAAATTGTCAGCGGAAACACTAACGCCCCGGCGATAATGATTGGCGAAAAGGCGGCGGATATGATCACCAACAGCTGGACGATACAGCATTCAGAACTATGACACTTCATTTATACATCATATAAATGAAATATTAAGCTTTATATACAGTGGTGTTGTGCTAATATTTTTTTTGCCGGAACGCTAAAATTTAAAATCCGGTTCATAAACCGGTTCAAAAAATTTGATATATTTCGATAAGAACTCACAAATCTAATATATTGACTTTTTATATAATTAACTCTATTATACACAGCTAGTCTATACATTAAATTGTACAAGTATGAGGGAATCATTGAGTACATAATTTATATTCTTCAATGACATTAATCATATTTATTCTGGTATTATTTGTGTTCATTAATACCTACAGGTATTTATTATGATATAAAAGTACTCAAAGTAATCAAGATTTATTGCAATACTTTGTAAGACTTAACCTAATAATATGATAGATAACCTATTACCTATCATACTATATTATATTATTGTATATCATCGATAGATATCTATTATCTATCATACCGTGAGATACCTATACCGTCATTAACTTATTATATACCTACAGACCTTTTACTTCTTATAAATACTACTGTCTAATTTATATATTTACCTATATTATATAGGTTTACTTTACGCCCTATGTATTATCTCTACTTATTATCTATTGTCTATACCGAGAATTGAACCCGGGACCTCCGCGTGGAAGTCGCGCACCTTAACCACTACCCTATCGGGTACCCCCACTAATAATATAATATGGGACGCACTGTTGTTTCCGCGGGTCATTTTCTAATTAATTAGGTAATTAATACTAAGGTGGCGCGACGACACGCGAAAAAAGACGGTTGATTGTAGCGTTACGGTGGTGTAGTGGCTAAGGTTGTCGCGTGCCACGCGGCGGACCCGGGTTCGATTCTCGGTAGGGTTAATGTAGCGTGTAAGAGAAATTATAGCTAATAGGATATATAGTAGATATAGATTAGGTGTATTCGGTATACAATGTAGGGATTTGAGAGTATATAACGAAATATAGCGTATGGTACAGATGTAAGGCGTGTAGTATAAAATGCAACGTATAGGCACACGTAAGGCTATAAAAATACATGAATAGGAACCTATGATGTAGATGTTAGCGTATAAGAAATGCGAATGAATGTAAGATTTAATTTATAAATATTATTTTTTCTATAAGAAGTTCATACACCTCAATTTGTTACTAAATTAAAAACGACTTTGATAAAACCAGTGGTTTTGTGCTAATATTTTTTTGCCGGAACGCTAAAATTTAAAAACCGGTTCTAAAACCGGTTTTCATGTTTTTCCAGTTCCGTTCGAAAAGGAAAGAAACAAAAAATTATTACAAAACCCATTTTGTGCACATATATCTATGTTTATTACAATAATAACATTTAATAAAAATTAGTTGAATAATAACGTATAAAATTTACTTATTAAATCATTTTCTGTATGTAGCGATGTTTTTATATTTTTTCTTGCCGGAACGCGTTCCGGCTCAAAAATGATTTGCCGGAACGACTAACTTGTGAATAATTTTTGAATAAAAAATAAGATAAATTTGTCAAAATTTCATGGCCTACATTTAACCATAATTAACTGACAACATCCACGTAAAACCATCCTAATCAGTGTTCCTTTCTGTCGGATCTTTTCATTATAAAACAAAAATACATAAAAAAATGAAAAATAGTATTTTGAAACAATTTTATAATTGCTGTTACTGCAAGACAAGTACATACATATATTGCAACGCTACATATTAACGAGTTATTGGTCTTATAATATGAAGTCATATGATATTAAATTGATTGCAAGTGTTTGGAAATTTGTAATACTTGTACTGGCATGAAAGAGCAAAATAAACATGTATATATATATATATATATATATATATATATGTGTGTGTGCGTATAATTATGATGTAACGTATAAAAGTTGAAAGATTAAATAGCTATGACAAACAAGATTGATAAAATAAAATTTGCCATAGTTTCACCAAGAAATGTCTTGGACATCTTTAAAACAATAAAAAATATAATGCAGCGTAAATAAATTTTATATTTCCTTTGGGATCTAATATACGTTATTTCAATTGTCGTTTGATTCACACGATGATAAGTTGACATATATTTCCAAACAGTAATTACCACAATTTAAAATATACTAATTAGTTACTAATGTTGGTTTACAAATGATGAAATCAAATGAGGCAATGACTAACCATAATCACTAATAATTGTTGTGAAGATTATAGCGATGAATTGCATATAATACACACTTTCATTCTCATGCAATTTTACGGGCAGTAACTTAACAGTTAACATATATACATATATATATATATATATATATATATATATATATATATATGCAATCTGCAATTAGTTTTAGATTTTTATAAAAATGAAAGTTAAAACTCACAATTTATTACATAAATATCGAACCACTACCCTGAGAAAGTGTATTTAACAATTCGTTCGAAGTCCGTTTTTCTATTAATATTAATAAAGGTACTAAATATCTACCAGGTGTAGCCGTTAGAGTAAGCAGAAATTATTAAGGAGTAAAACAGAAGTAATGCAAAATATCTAAGAGAAGTGAATGAGACCTGAACTATCCAGTCATACATGATTAATTCAAAAGATAAAGCTCGGCCAATTTAACTTGGTAAAAACCACAAACTGGGATAAAATGTTCCGTTTGTTACGTGTGATTATTTGTTCGTCTTCTTGCTCCGAATTATTCAGTGGTGTAGAAATTTAGAAGGAAGTCTATCATTGGATATTTCCTCGCTTACATAAATGTGCCATTTAGCATGCATATGGGGATATGGCAGATTGGGCAATATGACAATATTTCCACCTCCTCCATTGATAAGTATCGACCGAGCGCAACTTTAACATTTTAGTGTAACATCAATCGCCGCAGTGCATCGAACACGTGCTCGATACAACAGACAACAGACAACAGGCAACGGTTTTACATTTCGAAAAGTTATTTAGCAAAACCCAATAATAAAATCAATTCAGTGAATTATGAAAATATAATAATAACAGGTGAAATGTGATTAAGTTAACGTAAATGCTTCAACATTTGGCACATATAATAAGGATATTTGTTTAACAGGTAATTATAAGAATCACCGCACCAAATATATAATTAATAATTATTGATACTATAAAAACATATTAATATGTTTGTGCTAATATAATTTGAACAAAAATACAATATATGCACAGAAAATTTTTGGAGACTTTCTACAACATTTTTGATGAACAACTATCAAAAATTAAAAAAATAAGAATGACTAAAGATTTCAACATGTACTATTAAATTTATTATTTGCATTTTATAATAATTATTAATGACATTTTTGCAAATTGAATATGTACAGTTTAACAAATAAAATTAATTAAGTTAAAGATATACAATAATAAGAAATAAAAAATAAATTCACTATAATTAAAGTCAGGAATCAATACTAATTTTATATATCACATATGAACATAATTTATATTATGAATTACGATTGCCCATCTCTAACCAGATATATAAGATTGGCGGATTTTGAATCATAAGCTCTTCGAGCCGATAAATGCTAAATTGATTTAAAATATATTTATGAAGTAATTAAATCATTTCAATTAGTAAAATATTGAAAATAATTTTGTATTAAAAATACGCCAAATAATCGGTAAATGAAAAATCAATAGCTCCATAGAGTAAGACGGATCATATCATATTTTACCAACATAAATCCGTTGTTAATTATTTTGGAATTAGTAATGATTTTAGTGAATACTAACATTATGCGAGAAGTCAAAAAAAACTTTACAATTATATTATCCTTAGTTCACCGTTAATTGAAATAAGTACTAATTTCGAGATAAATTTAAATAAAACGAATGATGACATTATTTCCGCTATTAAATATGCCATAACCGGATGATTTGCATATTTCAAGTGATAAAAAATTACACGAATGATTGTTATATAATTGAATAAGAATATCTGACACACATTCTCGAATTTGGGTAATTTTACGAGAAATGCCAGCGGTGGACTACGTGACGATGTGCAGACGGTGCGCCATGGACGAATTTCCCAATAGCTTTCTAGCACCAGTGGGGATGTCTAAAACCATTTCGATTTGCAAATAACAAGTTGCCTAATTTGTTTGGAGGTAAACGGAAATCATTTCGGAAGCAGTGGAAAAAATATATGAATCTGTAATTGTAATAACCATAATATAAAAATCACTTTACAACATAAATCAAAATTTTTAATGACACTACTGCTCGTGTTAATTATATTTTCCATTTTTTTCGTTAGTAATATAAAAATCTAATTCCAATTCTAGTAATACCTATTTAATATTTTTTGCAAATTTTGAAAATCAGTGTTGATGTTATCTGTATAATGCTACTGACTGCTACAGCAGTTTTGTAAAATTTAAAAAATGAGGGTGTTTTTCCGATGCACCGGTACATTATTTGCAAAAAAAGTGATCTAATAGTTGCTAATTAAGTGAACAAATATGTGTTTCTGGATCTTGCACAATTCTAAGAGCGATTTGTGGAGAGTGAAAGGCGGTCCTGTGGCACGTGGTCGTTGTCGTGGTCGCGTCTCTTCGAGTCTCTCTGTTGTAATAAAAGCCCAAAGAAAGCGAGAGCGAAACACTCGGAACTGGGTCAACGCATAACGATACGGGTTTAGAAATGTGATCGATGATTACTACAATATATTATACAGGTTGATGATTATTAAACGGATTATGGTAATAGTAAACAATAACAACATGAAACGCAATATAAACTTTAAGGAACCCCCGACACGAATAACGACTACAAGCAAAAGATGTCATTAATCAAAAACGAACCCACTTTTCTATGGTGTTAGGGGGCGTCCGTTAATCACGTGAGCTTTAAAGGAGAAGGAAGGTTTGACAAAAAATTACGAAATTACACGTGGGGGAGGGGAAGGTTTAGCAAAATAACACGTGTATTTATTTTAAACCTCAATTTTAAAAAAATCTAAAATTAAAAAAATAAAAAAATACAAGAAATTTACGATTTTTTCTAGTTACTAAAAATACACGTGATGTTCACCAAGTATCACCGAGGACCCAAAAATCCTTAGAAATCGCTCACGTGATTAATGGACGCTTCCTTATCACTTTGCCACATGTTTAATTATTATTTTGTGAAACTAATATCTTATTCACTTGATATTGAAATCGTTAGTGCTGTTTATATTATCGCAACAAAAAATATTCCTTTCTTTTTTCATTTTTTTCTAAACATTTTCAAAACATACATGTTTTCGTACGTGAATGAATTATATAATTATTTTTATTTAATAATTAGTTCACAATTAGAAGGCCTACCCCAGGGTAACATTATATAAAAAGTTATATACTTATAATTACATTAGCAGGAGCAGATTGCAATGAATGTCGTGAAATAGAAAAAAGCTTTTAAAAACTTTATCAAATTCTATTTCGGATGCATCATGAATTTTATTATAATAGCGCCGAATAATAAACCAATATTTTTTAATTAACTATTTAACAACAAAAAGCGACAATGCAATCCTATGCATCATATATGTGTCAAGGTGTTACAAATGTTCTTGCCGTTGATTTATTCCAAATAAAAAAACATTATTATAAATAATTGAATTCAAAAACTTTGTGAAAATAGTTGTATACATTAACCTTGAATCGTAGAAAGTAAATTGCTAGTGTATTACGGGAATTACCACATTACGAGTTCGGTCGTAATAATTCGGGATTTGTTCTAGAACATTAGTCTAAATACTGTTTTATGACCATGCAGATTCAGTTTAGTCAGTGAATAAAAATTGAAAATACCGACTCATAGGAGGACTTCCATCTATAGTACTTCATTTTCTTTGAAAAAGAAAAATACTTCATTCCAGTAAAGCCTTGTAGCCTTCAAGGCATTTGCAAGGATTGCAACTATCATATTAAAAAAACAACTGCAAATAAAAACCAATGCTTTTACGAACAACTTTTTGCAGATTGTCAATGCTGGTCAGTTTCTACAATTAGCGCGAGGATGAACAAATGCATAATTATTAATTCATTTTTAGACCTATTTATTTCGATGCGAGGACGTGTTAGATGAAATTAATTTTATTTTTTTGTTCTTATAATTGCGCACTACAGAATTATATAATATAATAAGTATTTCATTAAGAGATGTTTGCGGTTTGGTATGTTATATCATACATTACCCATACATGTTCAGAGTGAATATTAAGGTTACTGAACGTGTTTGTATTTTTTTTTTCAATTTTTAATATTGAGTAATGTGGAATTAGATTCTTGTTAAATGGATGTATATATGCATTACCCATATACGTACATCATTAGACAGGTTTATAATTAGAAGCAAAAAATAATCGAACGATTAAGTAATTATTTTTCAAGTAATACTTCATGGGTTGGGTACATCCTATTTATATGGAAAATTAATTTACAATTGATTGGCAAATATCTGATGAAATGGCTACATATAGGTGGAAATGATTTCTGATTACATCAGATGCCTAACGAAGCGAAGTAGGATCACTTTCTATAATCTAATAAGCTAACTCTACTGTGAAAAACGTTAAAATAGTTAAATAGCATATAGATACATTATAGTCTTTAAACATTTTAAAACTGACAAATTTATTTAATTTTCCAAAAAAATCAATTGGCTGCTCTGATTAAAATTTTATACAAATTAATATCTAATAGTCATCATAATCTTCTGGTGCATTCATACATACATTATATATACAAATCTCTTATACAAATAATCAACATCGCTTTTGTAATATTTTTCAGATTTGCCTTCATTATGAGTAAAATAGCAAAAACAACATAATACACATAACGGAAGAGAAACTCCATTTGTTTTGCGCAATTTACCAAGGCGTAAAATTTAACTGCATACAGCAAAAATAAATATTCTGGTAATTCAAGAGTCATATGCCATAAAGAATTCATCATCGGTTGTCATTAAATAAATATGGCAATAATTTATAAGTTGCCAGTAAACATCATCAAAGAAGTAACCAAAAAGATATTAGAGACTTGGAGTTCGTCATATTTCAGAAATGTTAGAGAATATTGCTCCATAATTTCTAGGTACTGAAAAGTTGGGGAACGTATATTTTAATTGAAGTCCAATAGAAAAGTAAGTTAGTAATTAAATATATATATATATATATATATATATATATATATATATATAAAGTGGATCCCTTGTGGGTGTTTTTATTCTAAACCCTACTATTTAATATTAATTATATAATTTTGAATTTATCCATTGCAATTATTTACATTTTTTTAAATATTATTACAAATTAGTAGAATCAATTTTAACAATTTGGTATTGCTATCTAGAAATTCAAAATATTTCTGTCGCATGTGACAATATTAATTTGTCTCTTCAACCGTGACTGGATATTTAAAACTTTATATATCATATTTAACTAAATATAATGCTAATAACAATAATCCTCCATTATAGAGAATAATATTATTAGTTTTTTAGAAGGAGATTTTATCACTAGCCAATACAAAACGTTGGACAATAAAAAGTAGAAAAAATGGCAATAGTGACGACGATCGTTTCGGCAATAAAAGCCGCCACACTATTGATAGGAATTGGAAAATTGTCAATTCTTCCTGTGCTAATAGCATCGCTGGCATATTACAATTACGACCTGTTCGATCCCGAGAACAGGCCGGCGGTCGTCACCCAGGAGCAGATGCTCAAGACCTACGATTTCATAATCGTGGGGGGCGGAAGTGCGGGCTCCGTTTTGGCCAATAGGCTATCGGAGAATCCCAACTGGAATGTCTTGCTCCTCGAAGCTGGTGGACACGAGACCGAAATTTCTGATGTGCCCATTCTATCGCTCTACTTACATAAAAGTAAAATGGATTGGAAATACAGGTAACTGAATTTATTTAGAAATATTAATTCGGTTCCCCCATGAATTCGTTTCCCATTAGAGCTTATATTGTGGCAGGGCGTAAAGTTCATAAATACATTTAAAGCGTCCCAAGCTTCGAACATTCTCTGTTTAAATTTGACTTCGTATCGAAATTTAACAATCCCTGTTATTATGGATTAATTCGTAAAATATTGCAAATATTAAAATAATACATTATAGAAGTTATTGATGAAACTATTGCACTGCCGAACAATAAATTTTCCATTACATATTGAAATATTATTAATTAAATTTGTTGAAAATGTGTAGTAAAAGATATAAAAAATAAAACTTATTATCTCACGTGATTATAATTTTCAATCGTTTCTCCTTTTTCGTGTCTCTATTCAATTATATAAATAATATTCTTTCATATATTTTTCAACTTCTATTATCTTTTAAAATAAATAAAATAAAATAACATAGTTTTGAAAATTTTAAATTAGTTATTAATATTTTAATGCAATTGATTCTGAAATATATTGAACATTGTATTGTTATATTTTGTTTGTATTTATAAGCATATTCAATATTTTAAAAATAATATTAAATATAAAAAATATGATTCTTTGTTCTATTATCTTATGAATAAATATATAGTACTCAAAATAATTATTAAGGACAAAAAATAGCTAAAGTTACTTTATAGTTAATTATACAATAGAAATATTATTAAAGTGTTGATTTCTCCATGATTTGCTTCAATTGGGTGATATAACACTAGCATATTGGTGGACCTTTGTATTGAATTAATCAAAATAGTAATGTATTGATAATGTTTCTATTATAATTATACTACTAGTATTATATCATAATTGACTATTTATTAAATTAAAGATTTCATTAATGTTAATAAATGCACTGATTTCATAATGTAAAATGTTTCAATTATAAATCAAATTATGAATGGTAAAATTTTTCAAGGACTCAGCCTCAAAAATCGGCTTGCCAGGCAATGGAAGACCAGCGCTGTTGCTGGACGAGGGGAAAAGTTTTAGGTGGATCCTCAGTGCTGAACACCATGCTGTATATCAGAGGAAACAGAAGAGACTTCGATCATTGGGAAGCTATGGGTAACACAGGATGGAGTTACGAAGACGTATTGCCCTATTTCAAGAAAAGCGAGGACCAAAGGAATCCCTACTTAGCTAACAATCCATATCATTCGACAGGTTTATATTAAATTAATGTAAAATTAATTGTGATACGTGTCAATCGTTTCTAAAATAACATTTTCTAGTTTAATTGAATCTATTAATTAATTAATTTACTGAATTTCGATTATTCAGGTGGATATCTGACAGTGCAAGACGCCCCGTACAACAGCCCCCTCGGCGCCGCTTTCCTGCAAGCCGGCGAAGAAATGGGATACGACATAATTGACGTCAACGGGGAAAATCAAACTGGTTTCGCGTTCTACCAATATACGATGAGACGCGGAGCGAGATGTAGCACATCCAAAGCTTTTTTGCGACCGATTCGATTACGTAAAAATCTGCACATTGCTTTATTCTCGCATGTAACAAAGGTCATTATGGATCCCCAAACCAAACGAGCACTCGGAGTGCAATACATACGCAACGGTGAATTACACAAGGTGTACACTAAACGAGAGGTCATATTGTCAGCAGGTGCCATTAACTCTCCGCAGTTACTCATGCTGAGCGGCATAGGTCCGGCTAATCATCTACGAGAGGTCGGAATCGACGTAATACACGACTCACCGGGCGTCGGACAAAACTTGCAAGATCATATTGCCATAGGTGGTATAGCCTTTCTCATAGACCACCCTATTAGTATTGTTATGAGAAGATTGGTGACAATTAACTCCGCACTGCGATACGCGATCACGGAAGATGGACCGCTCACGTCTTCTGTAGGTCTGGAAGCGGTTGGTTTTATCTCCACCAAATACGCCAACCAATCTGACGACTGGCCAGATATAGAATTTATGTTGACAAGTGCATCGACAAACAGCGATGGTGGTACCAATATTAAAACTGCCCATGGGTTATCCGACGCCTTTTATAAAGAAATGTTCGAAGATATCAACAATAAGGATGTTTTTGGCGTTTTTCCCATGATGTTACGTCCGAAAAGTAGAGGAGAGATCAAGTTAAAGTCTAAAAACCCCTTGGAGTATCCACTACTCTATCACAACTATCTAACTCATCCCGACGACGTCGGCGTACTACGAGAGGGCTACAAGGCAGCATTGGCCGTGGGCGAAACTCAAGCTTTGAAAAGGTTTGGGTCACGCTGGCATAGTCGCCCGTTGCCTAACTGCAAGCATTTACCACTTTACACAGACGAGTATTGGGATTGCGCGGTGAGACAATACACGATGACGATCTATCACATGTCCTGCACCGCCAAGATGGGCCCGGACAGCGACCCCATGGCCGTATTAGATCCTCAACTGAGGGTTCGTGGCGTCAAGGGGTTGAGAGTGATCGATGCCAGCATTATGCCAACAATTACCAGTGGAAATATCAACGCACCCGTTATAATGATAGGAGAAAAGGGCGCCGATATGGTCAAAGAATTATGGTCCCAGAGCCCGACGAAACGAAGAAAACGACGAGCATCTGAAGTATGTGAAGATTTCAATAAAACTATTTCTATTAATGGAAAATCTTAGCCAGAAAACAAATAGTCACTCATTCAAATTGCAATTTCATTGAAAATTTATTTACATTCAATAATAATATTAATTGAACAAAATTATTCGCAAAATCTCAATTTAGGAATATAAAACTAAAATCTATTTCGATGTTAAACGTTTAGGACCATGGGTAGACTATATAATATACGATTTATAGGAATATGTTGTATAACATAATGTGTACATTTTGTTATAGTTAACAAAAGTTAATATAATGGTCAAATAAGATAAGTGCAATAGACGAGTGAAAGAATAACTTGCCAAAATAGAATAATACTTTACATTAAGAGTACAAATGAATGTAAACTAATATTTATAAAATAGTATTGTATGTTGTGGGTTGAATGTATACGGAATATTATTGTAAGTTATTATATTTATTATTTAAGTTGTAAAACGTGTAAATAAAATGGTTGACTTGTTATAACGTTATTGATTAATTATAATTAATATTATAAAACATAATATCAATAGCACTTAATCTAAAAAGTAAAAACATTGTCAATATTTAATTGTTGATCGAAGTGTTTTGAGTATAAATATATTCACTATTATGCGAATAATTAGTTCTAATATTATTAATTCATATTCGCATATATTTTGTTTATAATAAATTACTAACGCCATCTTAAGCTTGAACATTAACTTTCACTACTTCAAAGAATTTATGTGAGGTGTCTCACAGTTTTGCTGTGCGATCGATAATAAAAATATTATTTAAATCATATTAAAATCAATAATTATTTCATAAGAATCAATTATTGTAATGATATGTAAAAACATTCTAATGAATCACAAACTTTATCCGATTTTTTTTTGCTGTGTCGTTTAGCAAAACTTGTTAAGTTATTCAGATTCTTCAGAGATTTATAATATTAGAAATACGCAGGTTATTTATATATTAAATCTTGAATTTTTATTAAAAGTTTTTTAAGCTGTAGTGTGAAATTTGGAATACTTATATTATATGTTTCGGAACTATCACCATACAAATTCAGAAAATTTTAGAGCACTTCATTATCACTATCTCTATTAGTTCAACACAAATATTACAAATGCATAACATAAATTATTATTTAAGCAGTAACTAACAAAATTCAATACACATGTAATTAGTTACGATATAAACAAATAATACATGTTTGTTTACTAATTCACACTTGTGAAAGTTGTTGAATAATTCCAAGTCAAGATTGCAAATAACTTTGTAATTTTTCGATCCGCAATAGAATCAATCTCTTATTCGAATTGAAGAATTAATGCATATTTTCACAAACCGTAAATAACAGAAAAATGATTAAAAACTATCTAGAAGACCATAAGCTTTAACTATATACATTGAAACCGGAATTTTTGCATGAATTAAATGAAATAGAAAGCCTATATCATCGACACACATAGTCGTATTTAGAAAACTGCAATAATTACTTTTGAATCGTTTACGACTTTGACATTAAGAGTAAAATAAAAATATTTTGATATTGTTTTTAGAATTCATTATTTCGAAGTGTACGCATTATACAATCCTAAGGTTTCAATCACAAATTAAAAAAAACCGAAACACAGTTCCAACTACCAATATTACCATTTCTGAAACAGGAATGGCAGTTAAGGGCTATTTTCTCTTGGAAACATATTGCTATCTATATTCTATATTTCCTAATAAAAACCTGTGTTACTGCTGCTTGTCATCAGGCAGGAAAGTATCGAACCTGGAACTTCTGATTCAAATTTCATAGCCCTAATCACTAATTCACGTGTAAGCTTTTTATATAGAAAAGTGCAAAGATGAACAATTATTTTTGTGAGTAGAACAATTATTCCAAAAGATTATGGATTAGGAAATAGCTAGAGGATACTATTACTTCTGATTTACTCCAGGAACATTTCCTTTACTACAAGGATCAACACGTTTCCCTAAACTTGACAAATAGCCATAGGAATAAATATCGAAGATAGACCAAGGTGCAAAGTAAGGAAAACGAAAGTGCACGAAGCCAAACAGAGTACAATCAGCTAGTGAAAGTAATAAGTACGCTAAATTATTCTCAGTGCGTTCGTTACGACGGCTTTATCAATTAGTTGAGGAGAAGAGTTATCATAACAAGCCTCTTCAATGTACTAATTCACTATTTTCAGCTGGACTTGCATAATAAAATGAAATTAACTTAATTTCGTGTATCTCATTAGCTATTTTGGAAGATATGTTAATAGATGACCGTTTCCTTCAGTTTATCGTCCGGTCTATGTAAATTGTAAACGCCACTTATTTAAACCTGTGTGATCGATCTTGTTCTATGTCTTATTTATGACATCGAGTCCGCGAATCAGCGAAAGTGACCGGCCGCTCGCCCGCAAATGAAAGTGTATACATGATACATGCGAGTGTGCAGGTACAGAATCGTAGAGAGAAGAAGTGAGGAAGAGAGCGATCACGCGAGCGTTCAAACCAGAAACAGAAACATAATGACGACGCGGACTCGCCGTCAGTCGACGACCGAACGCAGCAGCGCCTGCAGAAGATTAATAGGTTACACCAATTCAGATTATTTACCAGCGGTTTGGATCACAACAACAGCGCATCAATAAATTAAAAAAAAGTTCAATCCCCATTGTTAGTTCATATTTTGTGATAATTAAGTGTTGTGATTTAAATGCAAATTTAAAATTGTATCAGTTATTATGGATTACCATCATAAGTATTACGCTGCATCAATGATGTGAGTAATGTGATTGATACTACTTTTATATTTTAGAACTTGTCATCCTGAATTGAATTTATTCTATATTTTTTAATACTTTTATGCTATCTGTCCTTTGATGTATTAGAGACATTTGAGATATTAGAGATAGTTATTCAGACTTGAAAACACTATGGTCAAAACACACCAATATATGTAACTCTACAGGGTATAAAATCAAAATTTATTGAAATAAATTCTAAATCCTACAACAATCCATGATTTGAAAATGGATTTAAGAAACTATATTGTAGGTAATTTTTTGAATTGATAACGAATTCAAAAATTAAACTTTTAATAGCTAAATAAAGAACAACAAATGTATACTATGAATGTTCACTCACAAAAAAAAACGTAAAATATATTGCGTATTGCGAAGATTATTTTTGAAGCATTTAATGAATAATTCATATAGAGATAATTTCTATTTGCCTTTCCGCGTTTAACTTTCAGAAGCGCTTTCACAAATAATTATTATATTTTAATAAACTCAAATTCGTTCTAACATAAAACTTGAATATATTAAAACCACATGAGTAAAATAAATACATATGCTATTAAAAATACATAAAATGATTCAACACGATATAGAGTTAATTATTCGTGTAACAATACAGTATAAACTATTAAATATATAGATCTTTATGAATAAGTTTATGAAGTATAGAAATAATAAAGATTTTGTAGGAAAAAACCGTATTTAATGACTACGTTTCGACATGGCTTCAGCCTATTTCACATACGGTTCATTATGTTTGCTTACGATTGTACAATATGTGAAGTAACTTTCAAAACAATTATAAATCTCAAGAACGATATATACGATATATAGTTCTAAAAATACATAATTAGACGAACAAATGACAATGATAATAGCGAATTCTGCAAAGTATAAAACAATTAATTTTTTTTTTAAATCAACGCCTATCTATTTCTTTTCAGATTATTCTGATTAACTGAGGCAAGCTAGAAATGGGACAGGAGAAGTCCGTTCCAGCACCAAAATACAACGAACGCTTTCCTGGACATCAATCACAAAACAACTCTGCTTCCGTCCAATACTCGCAAGTGATCAAGAGACCTGCATCATTCGCCAGCCATTCGCAAAACCAATTACCGACCCAACAGTGTCTGTCCTCCCGAAAACAAAAGAATACGTCTTCCATATTATCAAATCGGAAATCGACATCATCCATTGTCAGTTGTGCAACAGAGAGATCGACACAGACTAGCGCTTCATCGAGCTCAGAGAAATCGACTAAACAACAAACAAAATACCTCAACGAGCATCTATATATTAAATCTTATTTGGACATAGAAGAGGAGAAGACACGTAATAATAGGGTTTTGAGTGAGAAAAGCAGGTCCGGATTAAGAAATTACACACCGAAAATATTAACAGCATCTCCAGGAGGCGACGAAAAAGAGGTCGATGTATGGATATGACGAAAAAATCACGAATAAATGAAATAGTGCATAGGCATCTGGTGAAACAACTACTTGATCAAAAACTTAGTTAAATTAACAATAATATACCGTTTTATTGCTTTGTCTAATGAAGTTGGAGTGCATTACACATTAAAAATTCAACAAACCGATATTATGTTGTTGGATGTACGAACATCTGTGGATAACAGTTTATCGGCATTTTATCGTGGACATCGTAGCAGAAACAGAGAAAGAACATTCTTATATCTTAATTACAATAAGAAAGAATTACATAATCTCGAAGACAATACGGGAGATGTATAATTATAGAAAATATATTTGTTGAGAAACGATTGATGAAGCAAAAAATATTAACACACAATAAGAAGCGGAATATTTAATGCCAACGGTAAAATTTAATGTGTCGCGCTGATTTTAAAAAAACTTTTAGTAACGAACTGTTGTGATGATATATAGTGACAACTCCGGAATATATAAAGATAGTCAGTATTCTACGAGCTTGTGATTATTGTTAACGTTAAAACCGTTAAGGATTATAATAACGCATTCAGTGGTAAGTCTCATTTATTAAATCTTATTAAAATTCTATCCAAAATCCGCGATCATTCGCGAATGCATAACATTATTTACAACTCTTGAAAATATGCCCTCTATGTGTGTAATAATATTTATGCTCATTATAAAAAAGTAGAAAACAGTCAAATTTCAACTTTCATGTGCAGTTATTTGTATTTTAATGTCTGCATTCCAGATATATCGACCCTGAAACATTTCAAAACAATTTGTTCTAGACGTATTCATTGCTAAACCGTGTCGTAATTGATCTTTTGTTGTATTACACTGGAAAAGAATTTAATTCGTTTTGACGCCTGTTCTATAAATTATTCAAATGAAATAAAATGAAACCTCTACTAAAGTGCTTACTAAAAACTTTGCTAATATTTAATTATCTTATTGTTAGTTAACGCTAATTGTAAGTATATATATACAATTAGTTGTGGATGATCACGAAAGTCTAATAATTGTAAGATGGACTAACAGAATAGTACATAACCAGCAATAAATAGTTTTGATTGAAATGCAATTGTTTAGAAAGTGTTTAATTGCTAATTGTTTATTGCCTATTGTTAATTGTAAAAGTGTGTGATTCTATAATAATGGTGCTCAGCACAGTTTCGTATGCAATTTAAAAATAAAGCAATAAAAATTCAGTTTGGGAAAAAATGAAACGCATTTCGAATGAATTCAAGAAAATGTAAATTCTGTGACACCAATTGTACTCAAAAATAATTAATTAGCAGATTATTTAATCTTGCACAAATTTAACAAACATGTTAGTTATATTCGACAAATAGTTTACATATTACACATTATTCAAAAACGAACACTCGCCTATATTCCATACATAGAGTATTTTCTATATAAATCTAAATTTCATTGATATTTATAATTAAACCAATTTTAGGCCTATAATATTTTAGTATGTTCATTGAGACCAGACAGGCTACAAAGTTTCATTAGAATCACCAAAACAAAATTTTTTTTAACAATCAATTACCAAAAAACGTTTGATCGAATAGCTTAGCCAAAAACTAATCAGCGTGATTATCTAACCATATCTTTCAAACAATTTTTAAATTTTCAAAACAGATTCAGAATTTTTTAGTGTTTGGATGTAACGTATTGAAATGTTTCAAGCGACTTATTTTCGTAAATATATTATAAAATAATTCGCATTTCGAAAAACAAATTAAAATATTATTTAATGATCAAATAGAAGATATGACGATTTAAATTTAATAAATGTCAGTTCGAAATGCATATCACTGCATTTTCACACCTAACACGCCGTCGATAGATGAAGAGTCATAAAATGCCTTCGAGAGAATGTCTTCGCAGTTTCATAGAAATTAGTGATCGCGCTTTCATAATTTTTCTTGTCGATCCATCTTTATGTCGAATGCGTTTTCATCCTTCTAAGAGTCATCAATTTGACGCTTTATGGAGTTGACAATGAAAGAACGACCTACATTTGTATCGGCTTTAACTTTCATGATAATTTTCGAAAACGAGAAGGAAACAAATCATTCCAAACATATAAAACGAGAGAAACACATTTATAAGTTGAGTGACTTCTAAGCTCAAAATCACGGGGAAACCAATCTCACACGTCATTAACTCTCTCGATGCAATTTGAAATATGTAAATATATGCATCATATATAAACATATATCAACGTCGACTATCATCATATATATATATATATATATATATATATATATATATGTATATCTCGATGTTATTTCAATACAAAAAATGATGTTGATCGATTTGGCTTTCACTAACTTGAAACTATTATTAATGGAAAATTTTGAATTTATATTCATTATAAAATATGTGTAAATACAATTAGTTAAACATTTTCCACATTTGATTTTTTTACTTAAAATGTATAATTCATATTAATTATTTAAATGGTTTATATTGTAGAATAAATAAGAGCTAAACATGGCACCACCGTTTTTGGCAATGTTCAGTTCTCCTGTAACAACAATATTGGGTATTGTGCCGCTTTTTGCTATGGGTCTCACCTATTTCCGATATAATAGTGTGGATCCAGAATCTCATCCAATCGATGTTCAAAATGTAAGTATAATAAAATATTATATATATATATATATATATATATATATATATATATATATATATATATAAAGAATTATTTTACAGAATTAAAATTTAGATTTTTATATACAAATATATTACTTAATGAAGGCTTTATCAAAACACAAAAGAACTAAATACAATTGGAATACGTATATGTTGATATTGTAAGGTATATAAAGAAATCGTTTAAATCTTTTTCATATATTATCCAGTTCCCTTTCCCGATTCATCGATTATTAATTATGTCAAAAAAATCCTTTTCCTATAGAAGAATTCTCAGAGTTTGATTTCAGGCGACTTACCGCAATGAGTTGAAATATTATCGTAATATAAATTGAATCATTTTATCATGCGCATTTGATTCGAAAGAATGTTCGGTTTTATTAATTATTCATTTAATCGAATTTAAAAACCGTGGGACGTAAAACTGCCGTTAAGATAATCTATGAAGAGAAAACAGTGATGCAATCCCGTTATTATTTTTAAAAGAGTCTGGTTTGGAAAACTAATTAAATATTTCGAAAGATCAGACAAGCGTGGTTGATGTTATAATCGTGTTTACGCAATAACCATTAGATAAAGATAATGTACTGTAAAAAGTTACTTGAATGTGTACGGTTTACAAAAAAATACCGTACCGTTTTTATTCCAATAATGGAGAAAACTAAATTTAACGCTTGCATTAATATATTTAATTCGTACACGAGACAAAGTTAAGTATGAAATACTGTTTTACCAAATGGCAATGTTTATAGGTGCTGCCATACTACGACTTCGTAATTGTGGGTGGCGGTTCAGCGGGTGCCGTATTGGCGTCCAGGTTGTCGGAAATAGCAAACTGGACGGTGTTGCTGTTGGAAGCCGGCGGAGATGAAAACGAAATATCGGACGTGCCCGCTCTCGCCGGATACCTGCAGCTTTCCGATATGGATTGGCAGTACCAGACGATGCCGCCAGGAGATCGCGCCTACTGCCAGGCGATGGTAGGAGACAGGTGCAATTGGCCACGCGGTAAAGTATTAGGAGGTAAGCAATAATTTTAACTAATTCGTGCAATATCAACATCATAAACAATTCATTTTTACTTTAGTTAATTTTAAGAAGTATCAAAAAACATACGCTAACATCATCATAATCATTTATATTTTAATGAAGAAATTTTTACGCAGGTTCCAGCGTTTTAAATGCGATGGTATACGTGCGAGGAAATCGCAAAGATTACGATCTTTGGGAATCTCTAGGCAATCCGGGATGGTCATACGATAACGTGTTACACTACTTTTAAAATCAGAAGATAATCGCAATCCTTATCTAGTGAAAACGAAATACCACTCCGCCGGTGGATATCTCACAGTACAAGAATCCCCATGGCATTCGCCTCTAGCTTTGGCTTTCCTCAAAGCCGGCGAAGAATTAGGATACGAAAATCGAGATATCAACGGCGAAGAGCAAACGGGCTTTATGATGGCTCAGGGAACAATCAGACGGGGAAGTCGATGCAGCACGGCCAAAGCTTTTCTGAGGCCGGTCAGGTTACGAAGCAATCTACATGTGGCCATGCACTCGCAAGCGATGCGAATATTGTTCGACGCAAACAAACGTGCTACCGGCGTCGAATTTATGAGGAATAAAAAACGCCAAGTCGTAAAAGCCCGACGTGAGGTTATTTTATCCGCAGGCGCCATCAACAGTCCACAGTTGCTCATGCTGTCGGGGGTGGGTCCGGCCGAGCATCTGCAGGAACATTCGATCAACGTTCTCTCAGATTTAAAAGTCGGATATAACTTGCAAGATCATGTCGGATTAGGCGGACTGACGTTTATAGTCGATGCGCCGATTACATTCAAAAAAGCTCGATTTCAAACCGTTCCTGTAGCTATGGAATATGTAGTGAACGAACGCGGACCAATGACCACATTAGGAGGAATAGAAGGTTTGGCATTCGTACATTCAAAATACAATAACAGAAGCGAAAACTGGCCTGACATTCAATTCCATTTCGCGCCCAGTTCTGTAAATTCAGACAGTGGAGAACAAATTAGAAAAATTTTGGGTTTAAGAGATAGGGTATACAATACTATGTACAAGCCATTGGTTAATTCGGAAACGTGGACCATTTTGCCTTTGCTGTTGCGACCAAAGAGCACCGGATGGGTCAGATTAAAAAGTCGTAATCCTCTACACTATCCTGCAATAGAACCAAATTATTTTGCGCATCGTGAAGATATTCTCACCCTCATTGAAGGAATAAGAATAGCGCATGCGGTATCAAACTCGAGTGCTTTTCAAAAATATGGATCGAGGCCGAATTCATTAGCTATGCCAGATTGCAAACAACATGAATTTGATAGCGATGCATATTGGGAATGCTGCTTAAGACAATTTACATTCACCATATATCATCCTACAAGCACATGCAAAATGGGACCGCCGGACGATCCTGATGCCGTTGTCGATCCGAGACTGAGGGTTTACGGAGTTTTAGGCTTGAGAGTCATAGATGCCAGTATTATGCCCACAATAGTCAGTGGCAATCCGAATGCTCCCACGATAATGATAGCGGAAAAAGGAGCCGATATGATAAAAGAAGATTGGCTACAAAGATGATAAATAAATCTTTGAGTGCTTGTCGGACACAAATAGAAAAATATTATTATTATAATGAAATAGTGATATATAATGAATACAAACAATAATCTCATTTTTTTAAGAAAATTTATATGGAATTTTGACCTAACAAAATTCAATTCAAAGTTGACATCTTACTCTTCCGTAATTAATATATATTTTTATAATATTTTAAAATTTCTACTAAAAAATCATAATATTCTGTTTTTCGAATTGAATTTAACTTAAATTTAGTCAATGTAAATATGTATATATTTCCCAGTGAAGCAACATGTAATTCCACGTAAATTTGTTTTTATTTTAATAAAAAAGATAAAAAAAATGATGAACAAATAAATCAAATATTAGGTTTGAAATGTTTACCCATGTATATATATATATATATAATTTATTTAAATAATTTGATTAATTGCCTTCTTGTATTACTATCTATAAACTGTTTTCTTTATCTGTTTTCAAATACTATTAATTTTCGCATATGTAAAACAGTAAATTATTAATTATTTTGATTATCTGACAACCAAATGTTAAATATTAAATTTATTTATGTATGTGTTTAGATTTTTTGTTCATGGTTCAGGTTTTGTTTATTTCAGAGTAGAACAATGTACAATAAATATATGATTCAGACTTCGGTTACTAATTATACATAATCTTCAGAAGAATCAAAAATAAATTGGATTGCTATCTTATTTGTAACAAATCTAATAACCCCACTAAATATTGAATACTTAAAGTTTGCAGATAGTTTGAGAGAGAGTACTTATATAAAACAAAACATTATATTCAATAGAAAGCTTTTCAGCAACCGAGCACATAGAGTTAATGATGTTCAGACAGTACATCTATAACAAAAATAAATGTATATATATATATATATATATATATATATATATATATATATATATATATGCACTTTAAGTAGCATTTGGAAGATTTCATTATAATGACTAAAAGCTTGGAGAAAATTCTTGTAAAATATCGGGCAAATTTTAAATGAACATAAAGCAAAAAAAATAAGCATTCATCAACATTACGTGTTTTAATAATTTATGTAATAGCTTTAAATAAATGAAATGCAAAAAATTGATAGAATAAAGTATAACTTTAAATCATACTTAATCGAAATTATAGAAAATATGCCGGTGGCTAATGAATGAATTAGTTTCCCTGCATCTTAACCACACCAAGCAACCTCCTCCAAATTCGTCAAAGAACTGTAAGACAGACAGAAATTTTAAGTCTTACAATATAATAGATTATTTTACTTGAAAATGACTTTTTTTGATGACTGAATTTTCACTTCCATCATCACTCAAAGTTCTATGGAAACTAATTCAAAAATAGAAGATTAAGATTTCAATAAACTCTTGCAAAAATCTTGTAAAAGGTATCATAATAAAAGTATATTAAAATATCAAATGTACTCTGAACTAAATATTTTAGAAATGGACTTATTAAATTTTATTTTTCTTAAAGTGTCCCAAATGTGGTATAATAATGAAAAGATTAATTTTTATTATGTTTGAAAGTATATAATTATGATAAGATCAATTCATACTGAGTTTTATAAAGTTTCAATAGTTTTATTAATGTTAGCGCATTAAAAAGGTAAAAAAAATATTATTACATGAATTATGTTCCAATTCAATCAGAAAGATGCGCTTACAAAACTGCTCCGAAGTGATTTGTACCGGAAACGATAGCGTTAATGAATAATCGTAAGCTGCACTAGAAGTAGAAGTTCACTTTCCTTCCGAATGCGATTTACGGCTAGTGTTATAACGATAGTATAGAGACTAAATAAGTATCGAAACATTACTATATTGAATATTTGCGGAATTCAAAAATATGTTGCCAGTGAGTTTATACCGACTAAAGTAATGAGAGAAGTTGCAGTTAAAGTTCATGCTTATGAATGCCTAATTCGTATACACCGAATAACATAAGAAAAAAAGAATTCTTACAAAATTTTAGTCAATATATCGTTTGGTATATAAAAAAGTGAAACATTATGGGCATTATGCGCCGGATTATTCTAATACGAATATTTGTTTCGGATTCTGGTTTTATCTAATTAATGTGTTGTGATAGTCATTCGAACACTTCGCCCCGATTCTTCTACCACTAGTTCCGGCGACTCCCATAAACCGTTCCGCTGAGCATGTCTGCGTGCTGCATGACAGCTACATTTATATTAGGGAACATGCACGAAGAAAGTTCACGATTAAATATTAGAAAAAAAAGGCCACGACAGACACAATGCTATCCGGCGCACACGTAACAGTGAAAGAACGATGAATATTATACATTTAAAAATTACTCATGCTCATTATAGTATGATACGCTTTGAAATTAGTTTTGCAACGATCCGTTCGCCACGTTTTGCATCCATTTCACACGTAGTCATTAACATGCAGGAAGGTTCTAGTGCCACAGTCGATGAAATAAACACAGCACACTTAAAATATTAAGGGCAAATATATTATCCGAATTAAATATTTTCTTTATTCGTCGATGTAAAACAAATTCACAATATTGATATAAAAAATCAATATCAATTAGCATCTTTCAATATGCATTAAACATGGTTTCAATGATATAGTCATATAATGATCATTTCAGTGAGATATGGATTGGATTTTAATAAAACAAAATTTAAAATAGCTGGGTATAATAGAGTAGGAATCTTCTTATTGTGGAGCGCTAATCGGATCAACTGAACACATTATCTAGAATGCAGTGTATTAGAGGAGAACAGGACAAAATTGTTAATGAAATTGTACTTCATGAAAACGCCGATCAAACCCTTAAATTTGTTTTCATTATTACAGGATTTACATAGTTATCCCTACGTAATTAGGTTTATTAACGAAAGTAAAGATATAAGTGAATTATATTGTTTATATGTGTCTTATATATTGTATATCATGTATGTGGCTAAATATTTATCAGATGCCAATAAAAGAAATTAAAAAAAAATCTGCATAATTTTCAACAGTGAATCCAAGTGATAAAACAGATTTTTGCATTACGTGATTATTTACTATATGTATTACGAAATATTTTTAATGTATTAATTATTCAAAATACCATAGCTTTTTAGTATGATGAATACAATTCAACAATAATAAGAAAGAAACCAGCATATACTATCTCTTCATGACGTAAAAGTTGGCGACTGCAAACTTGACGTCTAGCACGTAGGCACCGCTTCTTTATTAAATAATTTAGACAGGCTTCATTTTATATTCAAAGCATGATTTAAAGCCAAACATTTCCATTTTTTTTATTATACGTAGTAAAATATATATAGTTTAAAAAGAAAGTTATGTAGAAATTATCTTGAAAATTGGATTCGATTACTTACTTGCTAGATACTTTAATTAAATGGTTTACTATGATTGAGGTGTGCGTTGTGAGGATGATACAGCATTTTTGCTAATTCATTCATGAAAGATGTATAAGCAATTTCTTAAAATACTGTTAAGAAAGTGTATGTTCGGATGGCTTTACGTTTTACAAACTTAACTTTACGAATCATAAAGGCCTCCCACATTAGGATTATTCTTATAAAGTTGAATTTATTTCTATTATTGATCTCTATGTAAAACAGCACATATTCTATACAAAAATGATAATGAAAATTAGATAAAAACTTCTGTTATTATTATGCGAAAAAATCGCAAATGATTGGACTAGTGAAAATAATAATAGGCGAGGTGATTATTCAACTCTAGCTTATATAACTTGAAGAAACCCTCGATAAATCTCAAAACTAATTGAAAATGTTCATAACGTGTGATCTATAGGTGACATCTTTGTCAGTCATAGATGTTAAATCCCTACTCGAGTTCGAATGATCGAACGTTTCCTCGTCGAGCAAAACGCGAAGGCTCCGGCAGCGACCAGCGACCGCCCGTTAGTGTAACAAACGCATTCGTTCTCTTCGGCACAGTCGCCGTCACATTTACCTGCAAACAAAATGTACTACATTAATTATTTACATCGATAATCACTTGTCAAGTATTTTACTATATTCGAAGCTATTTTTAAACATACGAAAATCCAATAAATAAATTATTACGATAAAATAATAACTGAATATATAAGTGAAGTGCATTAGTTGCGAAAGTTTGATTGCTATAAGGTGTGTTTTTGTTTCGTGCTCAGGCATACAAGTATTCGAGATGGACAAGGATGTATTAATGTGGATTATTTTCAAAATGTAGGTAGAATGATTTTTTATATGACAAAATTATTTTTCAGTAATTTAAGAAGGCTGAAACTTTAATATGTTGCAAACTACATGCTCGCTGATACTATAATACAAATAGGTTATAAATAATTTATTACAGAAATTAATATAATGTATTAAGATTAATTAATTTTAAGTTAGGAATTTTATATCTCACAGACAAAAAAAGTGAAACAACCGAAAAAAGTAAATTGTGCTGTACAGTAAAAATAACGAACTTTGAATGAAATGCTGATAGCTATGTAAAATCAGTAGTTTTTTTTGTATGATAATTTCCAGGGTTTAATATTAATTTAATCGGAATATAATGCGCACAAAAAGCAAAATCCTTTTTTGATTTATCTCTTTTCTTGCGATGATGCAATATGTGTATATTAATTTTTAATATTGTTTGCCATTATGCATGCGAATTAATTATAATTAAAACTAAGTATAGCAACAAAAATAGATCATATGTTTCAGATTATTATTAAATCAATGCCAATGCACCATTTAAGAGCAGCTAATGTAATTCAAGGCATTCAATTGATCTTTTATAATTATTTTGATCTACATGTTTGGCATTGGCGGTTTTCTTCTGTATTCCGATGTCCTTGCCGTGTAACGGCAGCCTATCCGTTTTGTGAAAGTGTGCAAATCATAATGCAATCGATGCAAATACTATTCCAAATCGTGACTCAATACGTTATACTAGTTGGTAGTTGCCCTTGCACGACGCGCCAATTTTAAGTTATTGACATTTATATTTCACATGAGGATACGTTTATTTTATATGGCAGCACGAGTGAAAGTTTGAAGTCTTGAAAGCTATGCTATTACGAAATTATTAAATAAATATTTCGCATACTTTAACTATGGGCGAAGATAAGAAGCCACCATTGTCCATATTGACGTCTCAATTTATCTATTACTGAACAACTTGAAATTATTGAATGTATCACTGAAATTATATCACTGAAAGCTATTGACATCAAGTATATAAAATGTACATAATTATCATATATTTACAATACATGCCGGAGAAATTTTGAGCTAAAGCTCGTGATATAACTAACCGATTGACATACATGACGCAATGAATAAGGTGAATACGATTAAAGACTTTCATTTTTATTCAACATTGTACGCTTCGCAGATAAGTAAGTCTTCTTCACGGTTCGACGTGCGACGCCGCGGCTATACTAAAACATGGGCCAATTATCAATTTGTTACCGGTATAATTACATTAGATGACCTTTATGACATACACCGTTACGAATTGTGGAAAACCAGCCAGACATTATCCGAATAAATTGAGAAATTTATAATTTTCTAAATCCCTTTCAAATAATTTAGTATCATTCTACAAATTAATTTATTGTATTTAATTCAATTCTATTAAACCTAGCAGTATTATGTACAAACAGATTATAGAATTAATTTAAAATGAATAAAAATTAAAAAAAGTATGTTATTTTTAAAGAAATATTCTGTTAAATTTTTAAGAAAGTATACCATAAATACATGATGCAATTTTATTTGGTTATAATCCTGTCGCTCTGAATAAACTTTTTTTTAGTATGAAACTAACAAGCATCGTATCATTATTCAATCATTTTAGATTTAAATTGTACTTGATCTCTCATAACTCATTATGGAGTAATGAGAAATTTAACCAATACTGTCACCCCGTTTCGGTTTGACTAAAGTAACTATCTAAGTAGCTTTAATAAGTAAATCAAATTTTGAAATGAGTAGCTTTAATAAAATCAATACATTTTCTTGTAGTATATTTCCTAGTACCGAAAGTGGCGAAAGTTTTCCCAAGGTCGTCAAACGACACCGAAAGTGTGACAAGTGTTGTTAAATTAAATATTACATACATATATAAGTAAATTGCTAGCGCAAATGTGTCAGGTGATTCAAAACTTCTTCATTCATGGTTTCATAAGAAAAACACTCTCAGCCTTGTTCTTATGTTTGCACAGAAAAGATGTGTAACAGTCTTATAACAGAAACAATGCGTTAACAGAAGTGAATTAAATTATGTCAAAACCAGATTATAAAATTATGATGAAAAGCGTAGAAATAATATACCCATAGAAATTTTTTGGCGTTTATATTATGCAATATTACAGATTATTAATCAACGAAGTTAGATTTCGTACAAAACTACAAAAATCTATCAGAATCTATATGAAATCTTTAGACAACAACGATTGTACGTGAAAGTTCTAATGTAACATACACTAATGTAACAGATCTAACAAAGAGAATACTATTACATGTGTTTGCATGTTACTTGTAATCATTTTATCAATAGTAAAAATCTATCTAAATTTAGTTACACAACTGGTAAAACCAATATTGCGATGTAAAGTAAATATAAAAGAATATATTTGAAAATAAGTGTCGAATAGACGTAATTAAATGAACTACGTGATAAAAAAATACACACGCACACCCATATATACATTTATTTTTTTAACTGCAAGATTCGATGTAATATTAAATCAAATCGCTTAAATATCTTAAACAATCTTGACGGCTTAAAAATACACATTAAAGTGCTTGACTATGTTTTTGAAATATTCAATCTAATCGAATTTATACAATCAAGTTCGCAAATTCAAATTTAAAAAAATTTGAACCAATAAACAAAATAAATTATATATGTGTGTAAATTATAATATCGTGTGTTCTAATAGATGTCAAAAATCACGACTATATATTATTTTATATATTTATTTATTGAATTATATAAAAGAAAACCGAACGTGAAACAAATTACTTTTATTTATTATTTATTTTATTTGTCTGATGAAAGAATAAAGCAGTTTTAACTTATAAAAAACCTGATTAGTTTTTATAACAAAATCTATACCCCATCTACTTCGCCTAAATCAAATAATTCAACGCATTCTAATGTGGTATAACATATGATTTAGACTTCAAATTATCTTGGTCTTGGTCTTGGCTTTGGTCTTTGACTTGTTATTATCAATGTGAAGTATTGTTTTCTGCACATAATAAAATCGCATTGCTCGGTGTGCGTGAATGATTACATGATCAGAACTTTCTTCGCGGCTAAATGGAAAGTCTTTCGCTGCAACGGAAGCAAAACGGAACACATAGAACGTCGTATGATGTAACAGACGACAAGGAATGTATAATAAACAAACATTATGACTATTTCAATCTATTTCTAATAATATTTTTAAAATAAAGCAATGTGGCAGTTTAAAAAAATGAGGCTGAGGCAAAGTATATTGCATATAATAAAGTTTAACCAAATATAAATAAATAAATATACACATTAAAAATCCAATAAAAATAGAGCAAATAGTTCGAAAATATTACAAGTATAAGGAAGCATATTTTTTTATTTTATCAATTTTATTAGAATTAATCATAATATTAGTCGATTTTGAAATACGCAATCAAACAACGTAACAACTTTATACGCACATATATTGAATATTTTTAATTTAGTTCTATGATAAAAAAAAATTCTATTAAGATAAATTATAAATGAACACAGTTGAAATCTAGTATTTTGCTGATTAAAAAATGCAGATTGCCACGTAAAATAACCTTTTTTCGCTAATGCTGCGGTAATATAAATTGAGAAATTGGCGATTTTAGCTTCCGGTTTGTTTATAAACGTTTAATAGAAATATGATTATTGAAAAGAAAATTATTTTTATTCAATAACGCATAAAACAATGTCGAGAATAACGAGATTGAAAAGTAATCGATATTCAATTTATTAGTTTTATTAACATTGAAGCTTGAAAAAAATGTTTTGATCACACAAGTGATTTTTTATTTAAAACTTACAAACTACGCTACCAATTATATCTGTACTTATTCTGAGTGAGCAAAGTTGTTTAAAAAAATAATATTATTAACTAAAACAATGTCTCAGTTATGTCTCAATAAATTATTCATACGTGCAAAATAAATATTTATAAAGTCACCAAAGATTAATTTTATTATTATCATTTCAGGTAGAACAGTATCGCTGAGATTACTGAAATAATTAAATAATGGTTTGCAGTATTGTATTTTTGGCAAAATCAAAAAAACTAAAAATAATAAGATCTAATCATATAATCTGGGCAAGACCCCCGGACGTAGAAATCACATATTTAGAATTGAAATTAAATAATTATGGCACTTCTAGTCGCAACTTCAGCTATAAAAGCCGTAGGGCTCGTAGGTTCGGGCTTTTGGCTTATTCCACTGCTCATGGCAGCTATGAAATATGCGAGATACGACAAAGTTGACCCAGAATCTCATCCCATAGATCAAAGACATCTAAATCGCGAGTACGATTTTGTTATCATAGGCGGAGGCTCCGCCGTGCCGTTTTAGCTAATCGTTTATCAGAAATTAAAAACTGGAATATACTGTTACTAGAGGCCGGAGGCGATGAAAATGAAATTTCGGATGTGCCCTCGCTGGCCGCATATCTTCAACTGACAAAAATTGACTGGCAATACAAACAGAACCTCAGACGACTGCGTGCTTAGGAATGGTCGGCCGAAGGTGTAACTGGCCCGTGGTAAAGTACTAGGAGGATCAAGCGTATTAAATTATATGCTGTACGTCAGAGGGAATCGTTACGATTATGATCATTGGCGAGACCTGGGCAATCCGGGCTGGGGATACGAACACGTATTGGAATACTTCAAAAAGTCAGAAGATAATCGTAATCCATATTTACAAAACTCAAAGTATCACAATAAAGGAGGGTTGCTAACAGTTCAAGAATCGCCATGGAAGACGCCGTTGGTCGCTGCATTTGTAGAAGCAGGGACTGAAATTGGCTATGAGAATAGGGACATCAACGGTGAGTATCAAACTGGCTTCATGATTGCACAAGGTACTATTAGACGAGGCAGTCGATGCAGTACTGCAAAAGCCTTCATTAGACCGGCAAGATTAAGAAAAAATCTGCACGTAGCTTTGAGATCACACGTAACAAAAATGATTATCAACCCTATAACAATGCAAGCGCATGGTGTTGAATTCATTAGAAACGGAGTTAAGCAGGTTGTTTATGCTAAGAAGGAAGTGATACTCTCGGCAGTGCGATCAGTTCTCCACAACTCATGATGTTGAGTGGTTTTGGGCCAGCAGATCACTTGCGAGAGCTTGGAATCCTCTGCTTAAAACCTGTCAGTTGGAGATAACTTACAAGATCATCTAGGATTTGGAGGATTACTTTTAATGTTGATAAACCTATCTCCATAGTTCAAGACAGGTTTCAAGCGATGCCGGTTACATTTCAATACGTCCTAAATGAGCGAGGTCCTATGACAACTTAGGTATTTATATTCATATTAATAATATTATCTTTGATATAAAAATAATATTATTAATATATTCATAATTATATATTATTGTAATACTATTTTATGATAAAGCACATTGATTATTAATATAATTATTAAACTTATAATCGTATATTTATATGAGTATATTTCAATGTAAGTACTCAAAAATTTATTATCGCAGGTGGCGTCGAAGGCTTGGCATTTGTCAATACCCCTTATGCAAACAAATCTGGTCTTTGGCCCGATGTGCATTTCACATGGCTCCAGCTTCTATTAACTCCGATGCGGGAACTCGAATTCGCAAGGTTTTGGGATTGACTGAGGAAATTTATGACAAAGTTTTTCGTCCTATCGCTAATAAAGACAGTTGGACGATAATGCCTCTGTTATTAAGGCCAAAATCGCGTGGGTGGATAAGATTAAGAAGCAATAATCCTTTGGAATATCCAAGAATTAACCCAATTACTATACACACCCTCACGACATACCGGCCATCGTTGAAGGCGCAAAGATTGCTCTCAAAGTAGCCGAGCAGGACGTTTTTCAAACAGTTTACTCTCGCCTGTACATGAAACCCTTGCCAAATTGTAAGCAACACAAATTCCTTTCTGACGACTACTTGGCGTGCCAGGCAAGAACGATATCAATGACGATTTATCACCCTGTGGGCACGTGCAAAATGGGCCCTTCGAGTGACCCAACGGCCGTCGTGACCCGCGGCTTCGTGTCTACGGAGTCCGCGGTTTGCGGGTGATCGACGCGAGCATAATGCCCACGATCGTCAGTGGCAACACCAACGCGCCGGTTATAATGATCAGCAAGATTGGCTAACGAACGGATATCGATGAGAATCCCACGTGACACACAAATGACGAGGATCTGGATCAATTCTTGTGATATTAATGTGAACTTAGTTAAGAACTAAATTATAATATTAAGTTAATTAATTAATTAAGTTAACAGTAAGTACATTCAATCAGCGACTAGAGTGTAATCAGTTATTTAAAATAGAAAATGTATTGCACGTAGTCAAACTATGTCAAATAGTCAAAGTTTTTAACTTCACGTTTTCAGGTTAATCATAAGTTAGTATTATATAGAGTGCGATGGGAGAAAATGTACGATTACATTTAATAAGCACTATAAGTCGTTGATAATATGATGATAATTTCAATACTGTTCATACATATTAAATAAGCAACCATGTACATAAAACTAAAATAAAGTAAATGTAAAAATGAAGATAAGAAAAGATTATAATGATCTTACGTATGATAAATTAAATTTACAAGATTTGAACAAAGCCCATTTGTCGCCTTGCCTTAAGGCACGATGCCATAATTGCCTCAGACAGAATTCCACTTACAGCTATTTATTTAATCTATACTCGAAAATGCTAGTTATTTAATCTATACTCGAAAATTCGTTTGTGTTCATATTAGGATAATATATAGCACAATGTCAGACGAGGCGTTAATTAGTTGATATTGAGAAATATTTGACTAGTATTTGTACAAATTTTATAATATTTTGTAGTTGCATTGATAAAATATAAGTCATGTACCAATAAAAACGAATTATTTTCTATTAGGATAATATATAGCACAATGTCAGACGAGCGTTTAATTAGTTGATATTGAGAAATATTTGACTAGTATTTGTACAAATTTTATAATATTTTGTAGTTGCATTGATAAAATATAAGTCCTGTACCAATAAAACGACTTTATTTTTTTGTAAAGAATTAAAATATTAGATTTGTTATAGTTATTAAATTGAAAGGATGGTATTATAGACATTAACAAATGAATGTTCACGGAATCATTCTTATTTTTTTTTGTTATGCATATTGCAAGTAAATCTACAATGATTTAGTACACTGTTGTGTAAAGTATCATTCAATATAAATTTTAATAGACAATTTTAGATTTAATAAGTAATAAAATTTTTAAAATAGTGATCATAAATTAATAAAACTAATGATAATTTATGTCTACAAATTGATATAAAGATTTGTCGAAGTACAAACAAATTAGATGCATGAAGTCTCACAAATAAATTAAACATTATTTTTACGTGAAAATACATTTGCCACATATATAACGCACACAAGAAATAAAATATGCTACATTCGACTTACTTTTTTCCACTACGTAGCAAATTGTAAAAATGTCATTACCTCAATTTGAACAACAAACATTTCAATGCAATGCAATTTGATTTTCATGTAACCAAAACTCTTATTAACTTTAAAATAAAAAAAATAGTTTTCATTTAATATAATTTATAAATTGATAATTTTAAATTATATTATAAAATACATTTGTACAGCTTATCAAAATAATTACATATAAAAAATAAGTATCATCTGGCACTTCGCAACTGTAATTCTATTAATTAATTAATGACACTCGATATCAAAAGTAGAGTAAATAATAGTTTAGTTAAATGCAAAGTGTGCAAATGTTTAGTTGCTCACAAACTGCAGAATTTGTATTATTAATATATGATTGATACACAAACATGGAAAATGGCAAATAATTTCGAACACAAAACGAAATAATACGATTATGTCCACGTATTATAAAGGGGATTAAACTTTATTGTATTAGTAATTTTCTGAGATAATTATGGAACCGTTCGTGGTAAGGTATGTTACAATTCATCTGTTCGTGTGTATTGTAATAGTGCAAGGGAAGATTGATCCAAACCAGGCCTTTTTGCAATTCATAAAGGACAGCGATCGTTTCAACAGCGCGGAGGCGGACGAACCTTCACAACTATTAAAGGTAAATAAATAATAAGGATTTTTTAAAAAATATTTATCAATTAACAAATCACAAGAACAAAATCAAAATAATAGATAACATAACATATATAAATTTTTAAAATCTAAATAATTTTGATCCATTTATACTACACGTATAAATTTCAAAGCAAAATGCTTATAATATCTTATAATAAATGTGAAATAATTTTAATGATATCTATAGATATCTAATATTGCTTTCTTGAAAATTCGAAAAAACGTAGAAAATACATTAATTTTGAATTTCTGTGTACTAGGAATATGATTTCATTATCGTCGGAGCTGGTAGTGCAGGATGCGTTTTAGCAAATCGTCTTAGCGAAATAGATAAATGGAATATCCTTCTAATCGAAGCTGGAGATGAAGAATTGCTTATAATGGACGTACCAATACTGGCCACGATGCTTCAATTTACAGATGCCAATTGGGGATACAGAACAGAACCGCAAGTATTAATTCTTACAGCCTATCAAAACTTTGCAAAACAAAACAGTTATTCAAACGTTTGATATGATAATAATAATGCAGTATCTAATTGTATGATAAAGAAATGGATGCTAATTGTTGCTTTGTGATTAGTTAAACGCTTGTCTTGGAATGAAAGAAAAGCGATGCAATTGGCCTCGAGGAAAAGTGATGGGAGGATCGTCCGTTCTCAACAATATGATACACACGCGAGGCCACCCGGAAGATTATGATCGCTGGGCTTCATTGGGCAACCCCGGCTGGGACTGGAACTCAGTACTACCCTACTTTCTTAAATCTGAAGACATGCAAATCAAGGATCGCAACATTGACAAAGAGTGTCATTCGACGGGTGGTTATTTAACACTGAATCACGCCGCATGGTCCACGCCTCTGACTGATGCTTTCATAAAAGCAGCGAAAGAACTAGGAGAAGACATTGTGGATTACAATGGAAGACAACTTAATGGATACGCGAAATTGCAATTCACTTTACGAAATGGTTCTAGACTCAGCTCAAACACTGCTTTTATACACCCAGTATCGAAGCGAGCTAATCTAGATATATTAATGAAAGCCCATGTCTCAAAAGTATTCATAGATCGAAAAACAAAGAGGGTCGAAGGAGTAGAGTATATTCGGAATTCCATGAAGTATACCATCAGAGCAAGGAAGGAAATAATATTAAGCGCAGGAGCCATTAACAGTCCACAAATACTAATGCTAAGTGGTATTGGACCTTCGGATCATTTAAGTAAGTTGAATATTCCAGTTATAGCTGATTTGAGCGTCGGTGACCACCTTCAAGATCATATTGCTCTAGGAGGTTTAACGTTTCTCGTAAACGAATCGATTTCCATGAGAACCGACAGACTATTCGAAGAGGTAAATAATATTTTTGAATATATGATCCGTCATAGCGGGCCTTTGTCCGCACCGACGGGGACTGAAGCTATCGGTTTTATAAACACGAAAAATAAATCTTCTTTATATCGTCCCGATCTAGAATTACTTTTTACAGCGGGGTCTTATGTTTCGGAAAGAAATTACAAAGACGCATTTGGAATTGATGACAGAATATACAATTCAGTATATAAACCTATAGAAAATAATGACACTTGGATGATTCTTCCAATGTTACTACTGCCAAAATCTGAAGGCTATATTCGTTTAAGGGATTCCAATCCTTTAAATCCGATGCTGTTGTATCCGAATTATTTAAACCATACTGAGGACTATAAAGTGATATTGGAAGGTATACGACGAAGTGTAAGAATATCAAAAACCAAAGCTATGCAAAGATATGGTAGCAAACTACACGATATCCCCATACCACAATGCCAAGAGTATCCTTTCGATTCAGACAAATATTGGCATTGCGCAATGCGTCATCTGACGCAGACTATTTTCCACCAATGTTGTACATGTCGAATGGGTTCGCAAAGTGGAAATTCTGTGGTCGACGAAAGGCTTAATGTGCACGAAATAAAAGGGTTACGAGTTGCCGATGCCAGTGTCATGCCGGAGATTCCAACGGCGCACACGAACGCGCCGACGATAATGATTGCGGAAAAGGCCGCGGACCTCATCAAGGAGGACTGGGGCGCCATCGATATGAATGATATAAAAAGGTTCAAGAGAAAATCCAACTGTAGGTTGCATATTAAAGCGTCCAAGAGATACCCACCGCCTAAGCCTTACAATTAGTTCAATTCGATACATACATACAAATATCATGTATATACATATACACATCATTAGAAAATAATAAATTCAACATTTTACCTAAATACTTTTTAGCAATTATGTGATCAGAATATATATATATATATATATATATATAATATATATATATATATATATATATATATATTATACTTTAATTACAGAATTGAATGATGTTATATGCAATAAATAACTATAAGTTTTTTTTAGAAATATTCAAAGTAATTTTTGTGTTAAACTAGATATAACACCTCACATAATTTTAATATTTCAATTTTGAGATAAGAAAGATCTCGGCTCAATAAATTATATGAATCTTACAATAGATTAATGATTATTTTTTATTTTTTCATTTCCTTCCTTCTAAATCTAGAGTATTCTAATTACTATTATTTTAAAATGCAATCTCGTAATACTATTGAACTAATAAAATATTGTAGTGTTTTTGATTATAATACTCTACAAGAAAAAGCTAAGCGCGTAACTGACTCTTTTTTGTCACATTGCTCATCAGATCCCATACTAACGCGTTCAAATCTGACACATGAACCGGGGTTTATCCAACACATATTCTTATGTATAATATTATGTTAATGGGAATTACTGTATCTTCCAACAGGTATAAAAATGTAATTTAAAGAAATGATTAACAAATTTTAATTCGGTAATTTATTCTGCTCGACGCTGTCGATAAATTGCAAGAAACAGTACTAAAAACATCTATATGGCGATTTCCCTGAGTATCTAAATAACAAGATGTAATAATATAGCAACAAAATAATATTCTAACAAGTTGTGAAACAATCGATCTAACAAATTAATTCACATATATAAGATTCAGAATTCCATTAACAATACGTATTTCTATAAAGATACTAATCAATGCATATAAAAAATCATACGCCAACGCGAATAGTGAATTCCAATGCCATAATCCCCATGGAAAGATATTTCGACGTCAATAAATGTTTAAATAAAAATGATAAACTCATTATTCAAATCTAATATAAACGGGTATCTGAATAAACTTTATATTTATTGCCAAAAAAATATGATAGACGAAAGACACGTGCCGACGAATATTATTTGCATACGCATAATGATCAAGTGCAAAACAGTGATATAAATAAAAATATAAGCACTAAAATAAAAAATGCACTAAAAAGTGGATTTAACGAAGTAATATAAACAATCAAAATTTATCGAAGTCTAAATAGTGGAATGAATTATTTTCTTATAATACCTATCTATATATGTGTCTATGTAGTCTATTCGAACTTTAAATTTAAATTTATAAGAACTTTTGAATTATTTGCCGTGCAGGCAAATGATATAAATCCCGAACTAGTCACTGTTATTTACTAAACAATATCTAGTCATACAAATATTTTAAATCGAATTTTCTTTTTGCAATGATTTGAAGATTGTTGAATGGTTCGCAATAGACTTGTATTACAATCTGGAAAATTATTATAAAATGTCAGTCGATTTGTTAATAAAATCATATGAAATAACAATAAACGATTTATAGTAAGAGCTTATTGCATATATCGAATAGAAAATAGAAGTTCGTAATCGATATTGGCCGCAACATCCAAATGCATTTTGCGTGTTGCATTTGAGGAGATTTCGATTTATCGCGCAGCGCGCCAGTCCAAGGACTAATTTAGAAATGTGAAGCAGAATGGGTTGCGACAAGTTACGTGCACTGCATTTATTTCTGTATAGAAAAAAACGTTTCTATCAATATTGCTCACAAGTGCTAATAACAGACTTATTTACAGAACAGATCAGTACACAATTACCAAAAATTATCAATTTATCGATTTTACTATAATAACAAATAGGCTGAAATTTCAAATTATTTGTTAGCATCGAAATGGAACAAGTTATTTGGCCTATTTCAAGAAGCATAATTCAGTTTACAGATTAATAATGCAAAGCTTAAGAGCATACATTGATAAATGATTAAAAGCGTTGAACGTTTCTCAGCTATACGTTATCAAATTAACGACATTCTTGCAAATTAAATATTTATATACACTTCACTGATATCTGTTTTCACGAATTTCTTGATTTTATTTTATAAACATAACGTAATTAATACTCATCATATCATACGTAATCTTTGAATTCTAGTTATCAGAACTATCCCAACAAGATGATATAGAAGAATTGTCATTATTATCTTAAATAAATAAAAAATATGCCATCCGTATATATGCAATAATGAATATATATATATGAGTGTGTGTTTGCTCTTGCCCTTCCTTGAAAACAAAAATGTGGTACAAAACTACTATATGCAGAATCTGTGATGAATTTCGGTTTTAACAATTATTTCACTAGAACCAGTAGTTAATAATTATTGAAGAAGCAATTAATCAAGCTTTCAGTGAAATGTCTTCTGAACGGAGATTTATAATAAACTTTTCCAAGAAACTAAGCAAGACCTTGTGCAATCAGTATTCACGACGAAAAACTAAAATCAAGCCTTGCAAGTCTGTAGAACGATAATTACAAGAGTGGGGTTTATATTTTCATTGGTCTTCTTGATGTAACGACAATGTCGGTTGTCATGACGGTTGGTTGGGGCTTTTAAACCCGCGACCGTGCGACGACAGTTGCCTAGTTTGAATATAACATTCGGCGGACGAGCCATCAGGATCACTGACAATACTGAGCAACAAATGATACAGGGATAGTAGTGAACGTGAATAAACAATTCTACGCCAATTGGAAATAGTTATTAATAATTTGAAAATTTAGTGAAAATAAAAATGTTTAATTAAATATTTTCAAAGCTGTTTTGCATATATTAAGGATTGAATGTAAGTGAAATTTATGTTAAAATACATATCTAATTCAGAAATTAAATAAATCAGGTCCTTCCATACAATTCAAACATTTCATATTTACAAGATATACATACATATTATTTTAAAGTTTGTGTTTGTGAAATAATTTTGAAAAAACATATTTACAAATATATTTCAATACACCTACATATAGTATAGTATAGTACTGTTTGACCTTAAAAATTCTAATGAAAAAAATCGCGAATATTAAAGATGAGCATATGAAACAAGGCGAAATAAGTGAGTACTAAAAATCTTAATAAATATATAATATTTTCGCTGTAAAGTTTAATACTTTATTTATATGCTTTGGTCGTATTGAACTTTCAATAAAAAAGGCTGAATTTTAAATTTCCGAATAATTTTCAAATGAATTTTAAATATTCAGGGTGAATAAAATTGTATCCATAAAAATAATGATTTATTATTTACAATAATATGAGCAAAGTGCATAAAATTTCGAAATGGATATGTCTCATTATCGGTAGAAAAGTTAACATCGTGTTTTTCGTTTAATTTTTTTTATATCACAAGACTATATAAAAATAATATGCAAGAATATTGACTAAAAGAATCCTGGTTAACCGCAATGTCTACGATGCATTTGTTTCAAAGTGTGATTACATGACCTTATTTGCATTAATTTGTTGCATCTATAAAGCAGCTATGCACATGACACGAGAGGACGTCAAGGTTCCGACTTTTGCGCCCGAAGCAGATGCATCTGCCCAATTAGTTCGACTACTACCATCAAAGAATAATGATCAACTGATTTTTCCTTTGAGATTACTTTCAATTTGTAGTAATTATTGATGCAAATGAGACGGTTTAATGACATCAGCAAAAAACAATCATCCCACGGCATACACGATTGTTATTAATACAATCCTCATCTTTTGAAACATAAATAATAAACTGAAGGGTTACAAACGAATACTGTTCTAAACTTTTACTTTGTGACTTCTAAAAATGATATTTATAAATTTCAACTTTATTTCTCCAAAAAACAAACCGGCATTAGGCACAATAATAATTGATTTAGGTCATTAATTACAAAACCAGAAATAGCAATGACTCATTTCATTTACTAACAACAAAACAATTTAATAAACTACCTAATATTTGTTCTTTGTGTTGTATAAATAATTTTAGAGCGCGATTTAAAAAATTGAAGGAGATTGACTGGAAAGAAACGTGAAATTAATTAAACAAACTAAAAGAAACGGTCTAGACGAGTAATATCAGCATAAGTAATTGTATTTACATAACGGCAGTGCAATAATACATATTTTGCATAATTAATATTTCACGCATAGTAGAAAATCTAATTATTATCCTTATAGCATATGAATGATTTTCAAATTTCTGAACTAAAAGCTTCCTTTTTTTCCTTTCCTTTCAAAGTTTATGAAATATTTTTTTCAATTTCATAAATTATTCAAGCAAAATTAATGTTCAAATTAGAGACATATAAAATATCTCATTTCGAAATTTTTATATTTAAAAATAATGAAGATGTATTTTGGAACATAGTTTTTGGTGCGTTTCGAAGTTTGTTGAGTGTTTGAAATGAAAAAATTTAAATTGAAACTTTGAATGAAATAATTGAAAAAATTCGAATAAATATTTTTGAAGAAACAGGGAACGCTTTTAGTTCAGAAATTTAAAAATCATAATTAATCATAGCTATTCAAAAAACTTTATACTAATTTCTCGTATGTTTTTTGTCAAAATATGTAATATATGAAAAAATAATATAATTATGGTTTTTACGCCTTGACTGGCAATAAATAAGCCGTTTCGGTGTCATAAACAAATTCCGATCAATATTGTTTGTTTCGAACTAAATTTAACCTGTAGAAGTTTTATTATTTTGTCGTTCTCAAACTCAAGGTTCATCTTTGCATACATTTTGTGGCTGGGAGGAAAGTTCCCTCGCGCGTCACATCTCAAAAAGCGGAACAAAATAATGGATTTGATCTCAGAACGATTAAATTACTTATAGGAAATCCCAACAAATATTCAAATATATGGTCGGTGATGATTCAACTTGCACGTTGACACTTTTTTAGATAGACGTAGACAAGATGGACTGACTATAACTACATAATTATTATCTTCAATATATCAAATATACACATAAACATTTTCTTCCATAGTATGAAACGAAAAAAAAAAAACCGAGAGCACAACTCATACGTAATAATACACGTTCTGAACATCATTTTCTTCATAATCTTTTTTATCGCCAATTACTATTATTTTTATGTTCTGTAATTCATTTTCTTCGTAAACTTTTTGTCAATAATTATTGTTATTTTCGCATAATACATTTTCTGAATCAACAAATTATTGCAATTTTAATAGCTAATTCTATAACATAATCGCATGCGTTGTTTTTTCTAATTGTAAGATTTGCTCATGTATTTTACATAAAAAATATAATAATAATAGAATGCATTTGTTTGAATGCCAGAACTGATCGACGTACTGAATTATTCATCTATCCACAGGAATCATGGGCAAAATTTTGAGTTCGGCGCTCGTCCTGATGACGGTCTGCGTGATCGGAATTCTGTGTCAACAACCGAGGCTCAGAAAGACTTATGCACAAGCTTTTCTAGGTAAAATATTTTAATAAAAAAAACTTTTGAATATCACCTTTGAATTTCAAAGTTAATTTATGAGTTTTATGAATGATCTGATTTTACAACAATATAACATATGTAAAAATGCAAAGAATGGATAAAGCCGTAAATTAGGCTCGATTTACATAAATTGTATTTTTAATTTTTTACAATTTTGTTATTTTTGAACAGCAATCAGAACTTAAGTTCTATGGAGTGATGATCAAACTTCTTTACTATATTGCTTTTTAAAAGGCAACCCTATACAAATTTGATATACGTTTATTATTACAATACTGATGATACATTTTTAAATTGATACAACAATGCCGAGGTCATTTGTAAACACATATTAAATTTAAAGTTTCAAGTGACAAATGATATCACTATTTCTTTATATCAGACAGGATAATATAGATGAAAGAAATACTAAATTAAAAATCATAATATTTCTAGCTTATATTCAAATGATAACGATACTTAAACATGCTTTATTTTGGAACACAATTTCTATAACCATATTACAAAAGTCAAATAATGAAATTCATAGGACATTATATTATACGACCATGTGATGTTGATAATTAATAATCTTTACGTATAAAAATGAATTCTAACTATTATTGCAGAACTATACATAAAATAAAACTGATCTCTACTTCGGCATAACCCCGCAAACAGATTAGGCAACTCAAATTCTCGATGCAAAAGTGAATGCATTAGGATTTAGCGGAAAGCGTACATTATATTTTGTAATATGACTTTCTACTCCAAGGATATCCGCTTATCCGGTATGCCAAATATAATAATCCACACAAGTATATTCAATTAGTCGATTAGAAAACCTTTACAGCATTACCTAATGGTATATCAAAAATATTATGAGCTGAATATATATAACAAATAATCGGATATAGAGATTGTAATCGTAAACAATAAAATATAGCGGTTCATCGGAAAACACGAGATTCTGAAAATTGAAAAATAATTTATTGCTCTATTATATAATTGTGTTTATACATACGCGCGTGTGAGAATTTTCAAATGTAATAATTATATTTGTTTACCTCTCTAGATTTTTTGGCTGAAGGTGCAGCGGACTATAACAATGAACCTAAAGACCAGCCCAGACTTTTGAACGAATATGATTTTATAGTCGTAGGTGCTGGAACTGCAGGATGCGTTTTAGCTAACCGTCTAACAGAAAATCCTAACTGGAAAGTTCTACTGATCGAAGCAGGCGGAGCAGAAAACTACATAATGGATGTCCCGCTACTGGCTAATGTACTGCAATTCACAGACGTCAACTGGCACTATAAAACAGTGCCCCAGAGGAAATCATGTCTCGGGATGGTAAACAACCAGTGCAACTGGCCAAGAGGCAAAGTCATGGGAGGATCTAGTGTTCTCAATTACATGATATATACACGTTGCAACAAACGTGACTACGACAATTGGAAGAACCAAGGATGTACTGGATGGGGTTATGATAATTTGCTTCCGTACTTCAAAAAGGTTGAAAATTATCAAGTACCAGGTTCCATGAATGAAACTTTTCATTCGAGAGCAGGTCATTTAACAGTAACAGAAGCCAGTTACAAAACCACAGCTGCCAAAGCGTTTATTCAAGCAGGGCAAGAAATGGGAATGCAATTATTAGATTATAATGGCGATTCTCAAATAGGATTTTCATATCTCCAAAGTTCAATCAAAGATGGAATGAGAGACAGCGCTAGTAGATCTTACTTGCATCCGATTCGCGACAGACAGAATCTGCACGTTAAGAAAAATGCTAGAGTTACTCAGATCCTTATAGATCCCGCAAGCAAAATCGCATACGCCGTGACATTTGTACATGGCGGTAGAAAATATTCGATTAGAGCCCGCATGGAAATAATATTAAGTGCTGGAGTGATCGCTTCACCGCAGCTGCTAATGTTATCCGGTGTTGGTCCAAAGGATCACCTGCAAGAATTGGGAATTCCTGTATTGCAAGACTTGAGAGTGGGATATAATTTATACGACCATATCGCTGCTGGAGGCGTTATGTTTACAATGAATACTACTGATTCATTGAATGTTGAAAGTTTATTAAGAACGGCTCCTCCACTACAGGACTTCTTGGAAAATCGGAAAGGTCCTTTTACGACAGCCGGCGGATGTGAAGCCATTGCTTTCTTTGACACAGAACGACCAGGAGATCCGAATGGCCATCCCGATATTGAATTATTATTTGTAGGGGGTGGAATTAATTCCTATGAGTTGATACCAGGATACCTAGGTCTTAAGCCAGAAATCAACGATCACATGTACGCTAAATTAGGAGAAACACCAACTTTTATGATATTTCCGATGTTATTGCTTCCAAAAAGTAGAGGACGATTAATGCTTAAAGATAAAAACCCGTTTACATATCCATTAATTTATCCGAATTACTATGCATTTAAGCAAGATATGGCCACTATGATAAAAGGTATGTAGATTGTATAAGTAGTATATTGAAAACAATAGATACTATAGTACTGATTAAATAATTAATTGTCGTTTCATAAAGGTATACGGTTGGCGACGTCGCTAGAAAATACGCCTGCAATGAGAAAGATAAATGCACGGCTGTATAGAGTGCCGTTGCCCGGTTGCCAGCAGCACGAGTTCGACAGCGACGCGTACTGGGCCTGCCACGCCCGGCACCTGACGTTCACGATCTACCACCACGTCGGCACGTGCAAAATGGGACCGGACCAAGATCCGGAAGCCGTCGTCGACACAAGGCTGCGAGTGCGCGGAATCAGAGGCCTCAGGGTCGCCGATTCCAGCATTCTGCCTATGGTCCCGAGCGGACACACCAATTCCCCTGTTTACATGCTAGCCGAAAAAGCGGCGGACATGATTAAGGAAGATTGGAATTACCCCACCGAGAGAATAAGATGATATTTCATCGAGATATTTTTAGTCAGTTTTTTATCGCGTTCATCGGACGTGTTGATTTAATTACTGAGTTACTAAATTATGTATATTTAAGCACGAGTCATTACAATATAAATATATAGGATTAATTTTATATGAAATGTGGACTACAAACAATTTAATGATAATTAATTTAATTACATATAGAATAAGTTTATATTTTATACGAGATAAAATGACAGCATGCGTACTTGTTATCACTACTAATCATGAGAATATTAGTAATAATAAAAAATGCATTAAGTATTCAGCTTATTAAGATTATCGTCTTTTTGTTAGAAGTGTACTAAGCATACGCGACAAAATATATATATTTCTAATTGAACATATATAACAATATATTCCCTTTCCCTTTCGAATTAAAAATAATCGCATTTCGAGCACTGCTGTGTGAAAAGGCAGTGGAAAATCGCTCACTCTATTCTTCCCTAAATCGAGTTGTAGTTTAATTCAGCTCACAGACCTGAAAGTCTGTGTATAATTAATTAAGGTACTTGCGCGTTTAAATTACTAATTATGATTAAAACATGTATGATATATATCTTCATTTAACATAAATATTGAGCCACGATAAAAAAACGACGGCCTGAAACCCATGACGCAATTTCAAGAGACATTGATTGAAATATGTATTATAACATATCATTCAAATTATATAAAACATAAATATGTATTTGTCTTAAATATTGACATGGGTGGTCTCAATGTTATATTTTTTTGAGTCCAGTTGTATTACGAATGATACGAATAAGTATAAATAAACCTGGACAAATAGAACTGGATCAGTTACTATTTTAACGAGTTTACCAAATACACGCAGCTATGGCAAAATTAATGGTAAGATAACAACACTTTGTACGTCGTTACTCGCTGTTTTTGTTGAGTTTATAATTATTGTACTTGTACCTAATTAGATTATATTCATCTTGGCAATTGTAATAAACATTGTCCAGGCTATTGTTACGCAGGATCAGCTATTCGCCGATGTTCAAACATTGCCACCATTATCGCTTAATGGCAACGACGACTTGTCGATGGACCTGCATCCTGATTCATTTGACTACGGAGGGAAAAGACCAGTCAAATCCAGTGGCTACACTAGCACTAGTCGATATGAATTCAATTAAAAAATTCAAATTCAGGATATAATCTTGCAAATTGTGAAAATTTTGAATTTAACTCATATCCATAATTTTGTTGCCATTGAGAGTTATTTGATTATAAAGTTAACTTTATACTTGTCTTTATAACTTATATATATATATATATGTGTGTGTGTGTGTGTGTGTTAAAGACAAGTATTTTGCGTAACCATTTTTTATTTTATTATATGTAAAATAAAGTACATTAGAAATTGCCGTAGTCATTTATTTATGACATTTATTATATATATATGTACACAATTTTTGTTTTGTTCGACGTTGAGACATATTTTTAAATGTTATTTTGCAGCCAATCGTCAAAATATAAGAAACCAAAAAAAAGCTGAATGATGACACATAACCGTGTCGAAACGTATAAATAAATAGTTTTTAATTTATTGTTTCTTTTATTTCAACAATTGTCTGCAAATTAATACTCGAGAATAAATGTATATATAAATATATAGGTGTGAGTGCCAGTGTATAGAGTGATCATTTGGTCATAAAACATGTATAATAACTGCAAAAGATATTTTAAAAAAATCAGTTATATACAATAAAATATGAAATAATGGTTAAAAATACTTAATAATCATTTACATATTCAGCCATTACGAATAAGAAAATTCTTTAGATTGGATAGGAGAACAAATTACGCAAATAATATGAATCATACTGCAAAATATGTGAATGCCTAACCCAGCCTAACATGAGAATTTTGTTAATTTTGTAGAAATCACTTAAAGCGATTTAAATAAACTGATATTTTGTCGCAAAATATTATATCAATGCAATTAAAATGTGCATAGGTTTGTTTATATTCTGCGTATTAAATTGTCCTGAGAAACGTTTTCCAATGTTACTAAGCTGATTGTAAGTGAAAAATCGAAAATGCCCGTAATTCCAATAAATAGAATTTGAACAGATTAAATTTCTTTGGAAAGAATTTGGTATACATACATGTATGAAAAGGTGAGCCCGTAGTTGCCATTTGTTTCTTTACTCTAAATATGTTAAATGAGAAACCTAATAATTTTATTAGTATAAAATATAATTAATTTTATAAATATAATTATAGTATTATAATATTATATTTATAAATATAATTAAATTTATAAATTATAATTATAATTATATTATAATTATAATAATTATAAATTAATTATAATGATTTATAATTATTTAGTTAAAAAAATTGAGTAGTATTGAAAATAATATAATATTAAAAGTCAATCCGAAAAGATCAAAGTAGTGCTGGTATTATTTAAGAAAAATTTGTAAAACTGTATAGATAATAAAATAGTTAATTGGATGTTATCCACTCAATTTAAACATAATACTTAATTATCAATAATTAATCCACCATTTGCTCTCATATAAGGATTCAGGAGTAAATATATTCGACAGTTAAACAAGTTTCTTTGTTAACATTCATTCAATCAGACTGCAAGTATCATTTCAAGTGCATCGCTTCGTGCGTTAATATCGCATTTAACATACGTTTGTAGTGCACATCCCGTATATATAGATTTTATATTTGTAAATCTGATATAATTAATAATATAAAAAATACTTAGTGAGTTTTAATAAATAGTTTTAAAAAAATATGTTGTACAAAGTAATACTAACTCTTTTCATATTATTTAAATTAAAACATATTTGCCAAAGTCAGTCGAATACTAGTTCACTTCAAGATATGTTTCGATTACTTACAAATGGTATATCAACACATTATCCCAATCGAAACTCGAGAGGATTTGCATTTCTTAAAGAAAATTATGGTACGTATTCAACTTGATAATTATAAACATTGAGAATTATTAATATTATTACATTATCATTGGCGCTAATAATATAATATTATAACCCCTTAAGTACAATTTTATTTATTCCACAAAATATAAGTATTAAACTTCTCAGAGAGAAACTAATAAACTTTTCCTAAAAACATTCGTTTAAAAAATCCTTTAGTGATAATCACCTTGCACGCAATATGTTAATGGACGCCTTATACGCAATATAAATATGTGAAATAATTATAACTTGAATTTCAAGTTTCTTTCAAGGGTATTTAAATAATTAATATCGTAAATAAAACTTAGTAACGCATATAAATGTGTAGAACTTAAGAAAATTCTCCTTCTAAAAAAGCTGTATTAATAATATAATTTTATAGCTATGCGCTGCACATTAAATGTTCTAGGTTTATAACAAAATATAACATTCATCCTATTAATTGTAAGCATTTTCATAAATCTAACCGAATCCATGTAATGCGGTTTATGCTACGACCACTTCCCGTCTCATATAGCAAAAATACAAAGCAAATTATTCCTTCCTACAGATTTACAGTTCAAGCCTCACGATGAGTACGATTTTGTGGTAATCGGTGCCGGCTCCGGTGGCTCCGTTTTAGCTAATCGGTTAACCGAAATTGAAAATTGGAATGTGCTTCTAATAGAAGCAGGCCTGGGTGAAATGCTTTTCACTGAAATGCCAATGCTATCGCCATATTTTCAAAAAACAGATTATAATTGGGGTCACAGAATGGAAAAGCAAGAAGGCGTATGTCTAGGTATAATTACAAATTAATTAATTATGCAATTAGAAATGTTAGTATGTCTTTCAAAAAAGTTGTTCAATAAATAAAGTTGAAGTAAACGAAATAATTAAATTGTTTGTTACAATTAGGGATGAAGGACCAGCGTTGCAATTGGCCGCGTGGCAAAGCAGTAGGTGGCACGACTGTTATAAATTACATGATATATACACGAGGAAACCGAGTCGACTACGATCGCTGGGCGGCTGCCGGCAACGAGGGATGGTCATACGACGAATTGTTGCCGTATTTCATGAAATCAGAAAAGGCAAATCTTGCCTTTCACGATCCAGGTTACCATGGATACAAAGGTTATCTCAGCGTCGAAGATGTTCCAGGGCGTTCCCGTCTACTCGAACCCTTTCTACGTGGGGCCGAGCAAATAGGACATAAGTTCACCGCCGACTATAACGGTCGAAACCATTTTGGTTTTGGGTACGTACAATCAAATACTATGAGAGGACACAGACATAGTGTAGCAACGGCTTTCCTTAAACCCATAAAGAATCGAAAAAATTTACATATTTTAACAGACACACGAGCCACAAAAATAATAATTAATCCAGACACGAAACGTGCCGAAGGTGTCGAATACTACAGAAAGGGTCGAAAATACACAGTTCGGGCAAAGAAGGAAGTGATATCTTCCGCTGGTACGTATCATTCGCCTCAATTGCTAATGCTGTCCGGCATAGGGCCGAAGGAGCATTTGCAAGAGATAGGAATACCGGTGTTGCAAGATTTGCCGGTCGGCGAAACAATGTACGACCATATTTGTTATCCCGGTTTAGCATTTACCGTCAATATAACAGACGCAACATTAATTTTTAATAAACTTTTGCATCCTATTTACACAGCTCAATGGTTTTTTGGCGAAGGACCATTAACCGAACTCGGCGGTGTGGCCGCACTGGGTTACATAAAAACGAATTTGAGCAAAGAACATATTGATTATGCGGACATCGAAATTATATTCGTCGGGGGGGCACTATCTTCCGACTATGGATCCGGAGTTAGGCGAGGAAATGGATATAACGGATGAAGTTTATAATGAAATGTTTAAACCTCTAGAAAATCGAGAAGCGTGGACAGCTTTTCCTATGTTAGTTCATCCGAAATCGAAGGGATACATAAAACTAAAAGATAAAAATCCATTCCATTGGCCAAAATTATACGGTAATTTATTTTACAGATCCTAACAATGAAGACATCGACACGATGGTGGAAGGGATCAAAGAAATCATACGAATATCAAATTCGCCAGCCATGCAAGTCGTCGGTTCGACTTTGAGTAAACTTCCGGTTCCGGGATGCAAAAGTATAGAATTCGGAAGCGACGAGTATTGGAGATGCGCGTTGCGCCATCTCACGGCTACACTACATCACCAAGTAGGCACATGCAAGATGGGCCCCTCAAATGATCCTGAAGCCATCGTTGATCCTTCATTGCGAGTTTATGGCATAAAGGGACTCAGGGTAGTAGATTGCAGCATAATACCAGTAACACTGACAGCACACACTAATGCACCGGCAATCATGGTTGGAGAAAAAGCCGCTGATCTAATTAAAAGCGATTGGTTATGACGGAATGAATATTTGATATCTTAAAATCAAAATAATTATATGATTCAAAGTGATATTATATAATATTCAATGAAATGTAATTTAAATTATCAACGTACTTAAAAGATCCAAGAATAGCTTAATACATTGTTTAAACTATAGATGTATAATTAAAAATCATTGAAAGCTTTGTTATTAATAAAAAATACTGTTCTCAAATATGAAATAAAAATAAAAACTAAAATCCCTCTCAGAAATTTTTATTTGTATCTGTAAACTTAAAATTAAAACGTGTCATTAACAAAAAAAAGATTTTGTTATTATCAATGACATCAAACTTAAACAGAAACAGTGTAAGTGCCGCCTTATTGCTATTTGAACCTTGAAAAATTAATTAGACGAAAATGCTAATGTACTTTTCATATTGACATTTTCCCACTGTGTCTTCAGATTTTTAATAATATCACACTGAAAACGTCGTGACAAGAATAATTAAAAATCATTGAAAGCTTTGTTATTATAAAAATAACTGTCTCAAATATGAAATAAAAATAAAAACTAAAATCCCCTCTCAGAAATTTTATTTGTATCTGTAAACTTAAAATTAAAACGGTCATTAACAAAAAAAAGATTTTGTTATTATCAATGAATCAAACTTAAACAGAAACAGTGTAAGTGCCGCCTTATTGCTATTTGAACCTTGAAAAATTAATTAGACGAAAATGCTAATGTACTTTTCATATTGACATTTTCCCACTGTGTCTTCAGATTTTTAATAATATCACACTGAAAACGTCGTGACAAGAATGTTGTACCGTTACATTCAAAAATACGCACATTAAGAAATATGAGTATTGTGAACGATAACTGAAGGTTATATACCGAATAAAAGACTTCTTCGACAACTAGTTTTGAATCGCAAATGTTGTTTTTATGTTATGTAAAAACTCAAAGTACGATAAATTCAAGCGAAACAAGAACAACTAATAGTGCAATAACCTGATCATAGAACGTCTGATATCACTAATAATTTTTATGTGCGTTTCGGTGTATATATTTAAACATTTAAATATATAAATAACTGCACAAAAAATATTCAGTATTTACTGGTTTTATTCACTTGGTGGTTTTCTACGGTTACTTCTGTGCACCAAGAAGCAAATATATAATTATAAGTACATACTCCAGATATTCAGTACTATTCTATTATACGCGATAAACATGAGAACAGTTCAATGATGTCAAATACCTATTAGCATTGAAAATCAATAATATCTGTTTTAAAATTAATCATTTAGTATATAAAAAAAGTTATAATTAATTACGATACGAATTTTAATTGATTAACGGCTACAGCGGTACATAGAGAGTAGTCTCGCGAGTAAGCCGATGTCGCAGTCGTTCTCCCCACAGGAGCAAACTATCGGGTCATCCAACCCGATTGATTCACAATCGTGGCAACTAAGGTACAGGATTATAAAAAAAGTCGCGCTTCGGTCCAACCATCATTTCGTTTCTGAATACGCAACATAAATTATGTTGCGTCGGTCCATATACTAAAGGTGTGAGAAAAATATTGACGAAATGTTGACTCTTAAAGGAATCGTAGTTTCAGTGATAATTTTATCGGTGCATCAAGCTCATTTGTTCCTTATCACACCGCAATTTTTCGATTATGCCATGCGAATGTTTTCCACGGCACAGGCGATGCATAGCGCCGGGAATGGTATCTCTATAAACAACCCATTCCTTTCGAAGAGGCATCAAAATTATAGAGGATTTACATTTCTGAAGGAAGACTACGGTTAGTATAAAAAATTCAATATTAATAGTTCGTATCAATATATCAATTAAAAAATATAAAATTTAGTTATAAAGTTAACGAAATTGCGGAAATGAATCGATTATTTTAAGTTAATTAATTAGATTAGACGCATGAAGAAATGTGCAAATAATCTGACCACAAAATTTCAAAAATGAGTGACAAATAATATATCATAAGAAAATAAAAGATTCATATAAAATACATGAAAGATTTGAAAACTACGTTTTCTACGATTTTTTGTTTTGTGCTCGTCCAAATACGATAAATTTAACTTAAATATTAATTATATTCAAATTATTAGTAATTCATATCATTATCGCCGTATAATGCATGATTGTAAAAACGCATTTAAAGAAAAGCTAAATTCTAAGTTAGATTCATTTTTTATCATTAACATAATATATTATTGAAAGCGCTACGGTATAGTAAAAAAAACATGTTTTACATAAGTGCCGGTAAAATATCAAATTAATATAAATCTTCTTCACAGATTTACACCACTTGCCCTTAGACGAATATGATTTCGTGATAATTGGAGCAGGATCAAGTGGGTCCGTTATAGCAAATAGACTAACAGAAGTTCCAGAATGGAAAGTGCTCCTGATTGAAGCTGGGCTAGGAGAGATGCTTCCCACCGATGTACCACTCTTAGCGGCTTATTTCCAAAAAACTGATTATAACTGGGGCTATAGAATGGAACCACAACCTGGAGTTTGCTTAGGTACAATATTCCTAAGAATAGCTTATTTCGTATATTATATTCGTAAACGAAATATTTTTCTTTTCGGCTGATCTTTCAAATTTTTTGTAAGGTATGGAAGATCAACGATGCAATTGGCCTCGAGGTAAAGCAGTCGGAGGAACGAGCGTCATCAACTATATGATTTATACACGAGGCAACCGGGTCGATTACGATCGTTGGGCGGCTGCCGGAAACCCTGGCTGGTCCTACGATGAAGTACTGCCCTACTTCAAAAAGTCAGAACGAGTCAACATAGCTAACCATGAGCCTTACTATCATGGTCATGATGGTTATCTAAGCGTAGAAGATGTGTCCCACAGGTCTCGAGTTCTAGAACCATTCTTAAAGGGAGCACAAGAAATAGGTCATCAATTTCTTGATTATAATGGAAAAAATCAGTTTGGTTTTGGATATGTACAGGCAACGACTCAACGAGGTAGGAGACACAGCGTTGCTAAAGCTTTCCTCAGACCTGTTAAGCAGAGACCAAACTTGCACATATTGACAGACGCAAGAGCAACAAAATTACTAATCGATCCAAGAAATAAAAGCCTTTGGTGTGGAGTATTATAAAAATGGAAGAAAACGAATAGTACGTGCAAGAAAAGAAGTGGTCTTATCAGCAGGTACCTTTCACTCACCACAATTGCTGATGCTATCAGGAATAGGACCAAAAGAACATTTGCAAGAGATAGGTATACCTGTAATTCAAGATCTGCGGGTTGGCGAAACTATGTATGATCATATTTGTTATCCAGGATTAGTATTTACAGTCAATATCACAGATTCAACAATCATATTAGATGACATCTTAAACATACCAGCAATTACAGGATGGTTCAAAAATCAGGGCCCGTTTGTTGAAATCGGAGGTGTAGAATCTTTGGGATACATAAAAACAAAAAAGAGTAAAGAAAGCATTCCTCATGCCGATATAGAAGTAATATTTCTTGGTGGCACGCTGTCATCAGATTATGGTTCTGGTGTTCGACGCGGCATGGACATTACAGAAGAAGTGTATGACACTGTTTTCAAACCAGTGGAAAATAAACATGCCTGGACAGCATTTCCTATGTTAGTTCATCCAAATTCTAAGGGATACATCAAGTTAAAGGATAAAAATCCATTCCACTGGCCAAAACTGTATGGCAATTACTTTTCAGATCCTGAAAACCAAGATATTGACACGATGGTTGAAGGTATTAAAGAGATTATTCGCATATCTGATTCACCAGCCATGCAGCGTATTGGATCGCGATTGCACGATATACCTTTACCTGGCTGTAGAAATATTTTATTTGGTAGTGATGAATATTGGCGTTGTGCATTGCGTCAACTTACTGCAACTTTGCATCACCAAGTGGGAACTTGTAAAATGGGTCCCAAAAATGACCCTGAGGCTGTAGTAGATCCAGCACTTCGTGTATTGGTATTAAGGGATTAAGAGTGGCAGATTGTAGCATAATTCCAATTCCTCTCACAGCTCATACAAATGCACCGGCAATTGTGGTTGGGGAAAAGGCTGCAGATCTTATTAAGAATGATTGGCTGACAAAGTACAAATAATAAGTATAGATTACGTAGATTAAGAATTAATTTTATTATACTAAAGTAAAATGACTGATTAAATTATAGTATGTTCAATTTTTAACATTACATTATGTCAAATATAACATACGATAAAAATTGATACAAGTGTTCTTCAAGTTTATACTCAATTTTTATGTTAAATAATGTTCTTTGATTCAATATTCAAAGCAAATTTAAAATAGTTGCTGATATTCAGCTAAACTTGGATTTATTTCAATATCGATCTATCCAACAATGACTAATTGTAAGATTCGCTTAGCAGAGAAATCTTCCTTTTCTCAATAACAAATATTTGACATTAATGATTGCTCTGGATTTTTTTTATAGATAAAAATCACTATACCAATTTTTCATTTTCCTAATTGATTATTAATTTACTTTATGCTCTATATCCCACTAAGAGTTCTTTTAAAGCTTATTTTTGAGATAAGGCTCCACCCCTAATTTTTGTTTGAATGTTTGCTTCTGGTAACCCATTATAATAATTATTACTAGAACAATATGCTAATTTTTATTCGTTCTATAAATAATTTTAATGTTTCAGAGCTTTTCTATTGATATGTGCAAAAAAATGTTTGTATGCTAATATATGAATTTGTTCAATGACATTGATCTAGAAACATAATGCAAAAATGGTGATTATAGAATTAGTTTAAATTATATATGTACCATAATAAATATACAGAAATAGCTAAAGAAACAGAATAAACATCTAACAACCTAACAACTTGTGTAAATATATATGATAGCATTTTGCGTTATAGTATTAATTAAAATTTCAAACAGCTTTTGAAAATATTAATGCAATATAGGGCAATTACAACTTAACAGAAATTAATTAATTTATTAATAAATAGGTAAATCCTTGCCTGACACTATGAGGGCTTCATTTGGTCCAACGGTATGTATATTTCCCATTTTACTAGAAACTCACACACCAACACTAATAGTCTTGAACGACAATGAATAGTGCGTTAAATATTACTCCTAATGTTCTAATATTTTGAATAGATTAATAGGAGCAATTTTTTTTTCAAAACATTTATTAACTTATAGTTGACATTCGGCCTAACACAGAAACAAGCTACTGTCAAATCATACATTTACAGAAGAGAGAGAGAAAACGTTTGAATGTTGGCAATAATGGCGCGTAATAGTAAATTTACATTGCATAAATCTATTTATGTATGCCATTTCTTGATAAAGATATATTAAATGGAATGTGTAAGCAATTTGATTTAATTTCATATTAACATTATGCTTATTTAGATTATTTGAACTTTGAATCCCTGATTTTCCTGTTCTCGATATATGCGCATGCGTTTCAGCATAAAATCGATGTTTAGCGACTTTTGAAATAAAACTGTTGCACGATTTCAGTAACTTAGTTTTCAGTTTATATTTTTATTTCTTGCGTATTAAAAAATATACAGCAAAGTAATAAAATTAAAAATAAATATAACGTTAAGTCTTTTGTCCTTTATTTTTTGTCTATTTATTTTTTTATTTATTTACTATGCGAACAGTTTCAATCATGATTCAATCTACTATTATCAGCTCACTTCACACGCATTCCCCCTAACCTTCTGTTCTGAACTGAGCAATGTTTGGTTTGGTTTGACTACAGAAAATGGCAGAATGATGGTATACCTAGACAATATAATAATGATGGTATACGTTTGATAGGTTCTACTGCTCAGTTTTTAATACAGTATTATATTATCGAATTCTCATAATTTCATCTAATTTTGAGGTATATATTTCATATAATAAATTGATCAATGATATTTTAAACATCACGAACAATGCTCGCGTTATCTGCTAAAAGCCTAATAAATATAAAAACATTATGTGCAAAAGTTGAAATTTTAATTCTTTTAGCTGGATAGAGTGCTGATTGAAATATCCAAATTTCAGCCTTGTCACAATCAGAATGACTGATAATAGCGATTTAGATAGACAAATTGAACAATTAAAAAGATGTGAGATTATTAAAGAAGCTGAAGTAAAGGCTCTTTGTGCTAAAGCCAGAGAAATTTTGGTAGAAGAAAGCAATGTTCAACGAGTTGATTCACCCGTCACAGTAAGTACTAATAATATTTTAACAGTATTAACAGATAGTATATAATCAATCTTGTTATAGTTATGTAGTTATCAATAGAACTGCTGGTGATGATGATACTTTCCTATAATGGTTATTTCATGTTCTTTTTCTTAATTAGTTTTGTAAATAGCATATATTTTATTAAAAGAATGTTATTTGAACTTCAAATTAAGAAAAATGAATTTTGAATAAAATAATGCTGTGAGGATAAGTTTTCAATCTGAAGCATTGATTTTCAATGTGCATTATGATGAATTAGTATTCTGGAGTCTCCCATTGCTATAATGATATATGCTATTGGTTTAAGAGATTCGGGTACTTCTGAATGCTGTCAGACAACATTAAATTATAGTCTAACATTAGTAAATTATAGCTACATATGTAATACTAATATATAAATGTTTGTGTATAATATATAACTTCTTTTATACTTTTGTTGTTATGTATTTCATTTCAGGTTTGTGGGGATATTCATGGACAGTTCTATGATTTGAAGGAGCTTTTCAAAGTGGGTGGTGATGTTCCCGAAACAAACTATTTGTTTATGGGTGATTTTGTGGATAGAGGATTTTACAGTGTGGAAACATTTTTATTGTTGTTAGCTTTAAAAGTACAGTAATGTTTAATAAAAACATTATATATATGTATATATACATATATATATATATATATATATTATTTTTGACCTATTTATTTTGTAGGTTCGATATCCTGATCGAATTACATTAATAAGAGGAAATCATGAATCAAGACAAATTACACAAGTATATGGATTTTATGATGAATGTCTTAGAAAATATGGATCAATTACAGTTTGGCGGTATTGTACAGAAATTTTTGATTACTTAAGTTTATCCGCTATCATTGATGGAAAAATATTTTGTGTACATGGTGGACTAAGTCCATCTATTCAAACACTTGATCAAATACGAACTATTGATAGAAAGCAAGAGGTCCCTCATGATGGGCCAATGTGTGATTTGTTGTGGAGTGATCCAGAAGGTAATACTATGCTTTAGGAACTTAATGTATTTTCAGTATCATTTTTCAGGCATTAAATTATTTGTATGCATTTTAGATACTCAGGGGTGGGGTGTGTCACCACGTGGGGCAGGATATTTATTTGGTTCCGATGTTGTAGCACAATTCAACAGTTCTAATGATATTGAAATGATATGTAGAGCTCATCAACTAGTTATGGAAGGTTATAAATGGCATTTTAATGAAACAGTTCTGACTGTATGGTCAGCACCTAATTATTGCTACCGGTAAATCAATAGAGCTTATTACTTATTTGACATGCATTTCTGAAATTAATATAAATTATAATTATTAGGTGTGGAAATGTAGCTGCCATTTTGGAATTAAATGAACATTTACAAAGAGATTTCACAATATTTGAGGCAGCACCACAAGAAAGTCGTGGAATTCCTTCAAAAAAACCTCAAGCAGATTACTTTTTATAATTTTTTGTATGTAATATGCCCATTGTATACTAGTTTGACATGAATTGTTGGGGAATGTAATTTATTATATTATTAACTTGGAAATGGCAGATAAAATCGATACGTACGGGGCACCTTATGCTCTCCAATACCGAAAAGAAAACGCTCACGACGATAATGTTTGGTGTGTAGCTTGGGGCCGTGGAAAGTACGGTAATGAAACTGAAGAAACATCGACAGATTACATTGTAACTGGAGGCCTGGATGATCTAGTAAAAGTATGGGAAATCTCCAATGGTAGAATAGAACTGAGGCATAAGTTTGAAGGGCATTCGTTAGGTTAGAAAATATTCTATTAAAACAATGAAGTTTTACCAGATAAATAGTAAACAATTTGTTTTGTAAATATATCTTTATGGATTTGCAGGTGTTGTATCAGTAGCAATAAGTTCTGATGGTAAAATTTGTGCCAGTTCTAGTCTTGATTCTAGTTTGAAACTTTGGTCTCTTGAAAGTGGTGAATTATTGAGAACTTTAGAAGTAGGTCCAGTAGAAGTTTGGACCTTATCTTTTAGCCCTGATGATAAATATGTAATATCGGGTTCAAGTTCTGGTGAGATAATAATTTAATCCACCCCTTTTTAATTATACTAACATAAGTAATATAAAACCTTATGGAATATATTTTATTTTTACCATGACCAGTACAAATAAAAACATTTCTAAAATATTCCAGGTATAATTTCTTTTTATGATGTGGAGACTGGTAAAGCTGAAAGAACCTTAGATAGTAAGGGTAAATTTACTCTTAGTATAGCATATAGCCCAGATGGAAAATATGTGGCCAGTGGGAGCGTGGAAGGAATAATAAGTATATTTGATGTTGCTACAGGTACAAACACATGGACGAACCCATACAAACTTGCATAAATATATATATAATGAATTACATAAATTATGTATTTTAGGGAAACATATGCATATGCTTGGTGATCATGCATTGCCTGTAAGAGGTTTAGCATTTTCTCCAGATTCACAAATATTACTAACTGCTTCTGATGATGGGCACATGAAACTCTATGATATCAACAGTTTGCGGACCAGTGTTGCAGGTATGATAATCAAAAAATGTAACAAAATTATTCGTTTTGTTAACTGTATCTTATTACCTTATGGATGCAATGGAATGCCATCATGCTTATGTTAAGTATTTTCATTTTGTTATCAGGCACATTATCTGGACATTCTTCTTGGGTGGTTAATGTGGCTTTTTCAAAATCAGGAAATAATTTTACTTCTTCTTCAAGTGATAAAACAGTGAAGGTATGGTCATTGGCAGAAAAGCAGTGCATTCATACATTTCGTGAACATAAGGAGGGAGTGTGGGGTGTTGCTTATAGTCCAGATGGTGATAAAATAGTTTCGGTTTCAGATGATAAATGTCTGAACGTATATAAGTGCCCTGTTTAAACAATTTCATTCGAATACTTAGTTATTTAAAAATATATCAATAAGTATTGTATTTTTATTCTATATTTGTATATTTCTAGATTACATTTTTAATTTTATTGGTAAATGTGTATGTTCATTTTCAACTATTTCATGATCATGACATTGATTAAAATAAGCGATATTTTGTAATTATGTAAATAGAGATAAATTTTCAAATAATTTACAGTTTTTATGTTTCTACAATTTTTATATTATGAAGTTAATTTTTCATGAAAGACAAAATTCCATTTTGTGTCTATACAGGTGCTAGTGGTAATGTGACAATGTTGTTTCTTACTCGTAACTTTTATGTTAAATAACTGATAATTATGAAAGTATGATGTAATTCATTTGGTGCACACAAGTATTCACGAGATTTGATGAATTTATACAACAATAATTTACATATGCAAGCACAGTTGAAATGAAAGATTAATTTCTTGAAAGTTCCAAAGCGTAAGGAAGATACAGTTCTTTTAATAAGATATATTTTATTTCTTTATTTATTTATGCATATAAGTTCCCATGACGATGCTTACATTTCAAGTTAAATTTGTATAGCCATCTATGAATAAAATATGGTTTTAATCGGAGATAACATTTTTTGACGTTCTATAAGGAATATTCGAGTTCGCTAAGAAAAAATAATAAAATTATGTACAATGTGCAATTACATATATAATAATTAAATGGTGCTATGTAAGATCAGCTTTTATTAATTTCAAATACTATTGTTACCGCAATAAAGTCAAAGGCGCAAAGAATTATATATAAAATAATGAAAATTTCCGGTTAACAATATTGTATAACCTCACCAAAAAAAAAATACGAAAAAAATATGGTATGTAAATATATATGTGTATTACATATTTAAATTATTACTATACTATTAAATGTGATTATATTTAATTATAGGCTAGTTCAGTAATTGTTGCAGGTTTAGCCCTTTCAGCAGTGGGTTTTGCTGGTCGTTATGTTTTACGGCAAATGCCAAATGTTTCACAAAAGGTTTCTGAAGCTATGAAAAATCTTCCAAAATTTGATGCAGATAGTCTTGCAAATTCTCGGTATTACAAAGGTGGTTTTGAAACAAAAATGACAAAGCGAGAAGCCTCTTTAATTTTAGGGATCAGTCCCACAAGCCCAAAAAGCAAGGTACAGATATAAACGTTGAATTTGCATTTGCAATCATTGTTATTCGCTTTTATGATTAAACTTGGAAAATAAAAATTCACGAAGGCATTAATTGCAAGTTTTTTTAAATTAATTTTATAATTTTTCATGAATGAAATGTAAATTAAATAATGACCAACATTAATGAAGCCATGAGCACATTTAGAATATGTATTCCAACTACTTTAATGTTGTTCTGTTTTTTTTTAATGAAAAGTTGGTTTCTGAACATTTTTGAATATTGTTTTCTGATCCAAGATGCCAATACTGTGAGCATCAGAAATATGCTACAGAATAAAGTAATATTGATAAATAACCTAATATATAAATATAATAATAATTATTTTACTAGGTTAAAGAGGCATTTAAAAAAATTATGTCTCAGAATCACCCGGATAGAGGAGGTTCACCATATTTAGCAGCAAAAATTAATGAAGCAAAAGATTTAATGGAAAGCGGCAAATCTCATTAATTATAGTAGCATGTAGAAAATTATTATGTAATTGTTGGTTATATGAATAAAAACTGTTTAGATAAACCAAAATGTTTCGTGTGCCACTAAATGATGATTATATGTAATTTATAAGAATTGTTAACACATTGCATTTTCAGAAATATTATTTGACTTGGTGTAAAACCCATTTTGGTGTTCCTTTCTAGGGTGCTGTATATAATTATGTCTGGGGGCCTTTATGAAGGGCGTAACAATGAGTGTAGTAGTAAATCTACTACACTCATTGTACCAAATTAGGTTCACAATATTTTTATAAATTTTGCTAAGACCATAAACTCTATCATTATAAAAAGTTTCATTAAAATAATTAAAAAATAAATTTTCAACAATTAATTACGAAAAAACGTAGATGAAATACCAAGGTTGGTCCAAGACCTACATCGATTCAGAACGACTAAAAATGTCGAGAAAATATATAATTCATAAAATTACCAAATAGGAAGGCATAACCTTACTTCCACTTAAAGCTTAATGCATAAGAAGATTTTTTCATAATATACTTATGTGAAAAAACGGAATCTGCAAATTAAAAATAATTTATGAAGTTTTTTATGGCTGTTCCCCAAATTAATCTTTCTCCCTAAATTTATCGGCAACACCGTATACTCGATACGGATGGTGGGCTTGTAATAAAATTTACTTTTTCGACATTTTTTTAACAAAAGAATTCAATACTAGAACATAAAATTAGAACAGAAATCGATATCATCAGCAAAGGAATTTTTGCATTTGTAAGTCTTCAAAAGCTCAAGCGCACAAGCGAAGACCTACAAAATAAAACTGCTAGAAACAAAACACCTAGAAAGACTAGACCTCATTTATAGCGTATATTATATTTCAGTAATAATAAAGTTCGGCAATGAATAGCTCGAAACACTGAATATATGAAAGAAATTCAGCTTTAGAAAATCAGTGACCAATAGCAAAATGTTACTAACGGGCGACGAAGATTTCGATGATAATGATGTTAACGTTGGTGAGAAATCGAATATTTATTTATGTTTTTAATTGAAATGTTCTAAAATTGAAAATCATTGCACATTTTGACGACTAAATAATAAGCAATAATATGGTATATAGTTATGAGAAGATTTAATTATTTAGTGTAATCATCTGATCGTTAATACATTTTGAATAGGATAAGATACAACTTTCTAACTAAGATTCACATGTTCAATCTAAAACGTTACACATGATATTGCTCAATCTTTCTTTCATATAAATATTTTTCGGTCGTGTAGTTCGGCATATTATAATTTTACAATTGTCGAAAAATTATACTTTCAGAAGAGACAGGCGTCAGTATAACAAAAAGGAAACAGCGTCGATACAGGTATCATAAATCAATTTGAACTAAAATTGAATATATATATATATATATATTATATATATATATATATATATATATATATACAGTACAGGCCAAAAGTTTCCGGACACATGAAAAATCTCATTTTCTGAGTTTTTAGCTATATTTCTCATATAAAAATAATTATATTCAAGTTAGTTTTGTACATTCTACGTAGTATTAATATTTAGTGACTGGTTTGTAACCAATTTGTGAGAAATGACGGACTAATTAGCAATGAAAATGTTAAAATGTCACAGTCGATTTTCCTGAATATGACCACCCTTTGCTTTGATCGCTGCAGCGCATATTTTTGGTAATCTTTTGACAAGTTTTTGCAATGTTTGCGCAGGTATGTTCTTCCAGGACTCGTTAAGGCAATTCCACAGGGCAGGGAGGCTGCTTGGATGCAAATCCTCCACGCGGCATTTAAGCTCGTCCCACAACAGCTCTATTGGATTAAGATCCGGCGATTGTGCAGGCCACTCAAAAAACCGCTTCTGCGAGCAGTAAATAAACAAAAGAGATTCCAATTTGCCAAAACCCACTTAAATTGGACCATCAATCAATGGAAATCAGTTTTATGGACGGATGAGTCAAAATTCGAACTTTTCGGAAGTCATCGACGTAGGAAGGGTAATGAAAGACTCAATTCTAAGTGTATTTCGACAAAGGTAAAGCACGGTGGTGGTTCAGTGATGGCTTGGGGTTGTTTTGGATTCAATGGAGTCGGATCGCTTGTCAAAATACATGGAACTTTAAAGAAAGAACAGTATCATAGCATACTTGAGCGCCACGCCATTCCATCTGGTTTCAATTTAATTGGTCCAAAATTTATTTTTCAACAAGATAATGACCCTAAACACACTTTCGGACTCTGTGCCAATTATTTGAAGCGAAAACAAGATGAAAAAATACTTTAAATAATGGATCTTAATCCAATAGAACTGTCGTGCATTTGTCTGACTGATTTGCATCCAAGCAGCCTCCCTGCCCTGTGGAATTGCCTTAACGAGTCCTGGAAGAACATACCTGCGCAAACATTGCAAAAACTCGTTGAAAAATCACCAAAAATATGCGCTGCAGTGATCAAAACAAAGGGTGGTCATATTCAGGAAAATCGACTGCAGTGACATTTTAACATTTTCATTACTATTTAGTCTACTATTTCTCACAAATTGGTTACAAATCAGTCACTAAATATTAATACTACGTAGAATGTACAAAACCAACTTGAATAAAATTATTTTTATATGAAAAATAAAGCTAAAAACTCAGAAAATGAGATTTTTTTCAAGTGTCCGGAAATTTTTGGCCTGTACTGCAATAATATACTGTAATATTTGATATAAGGTCTATGGTCCTATTATCAATAAAATAATATATTTCAGCGATAGCTTGTAAAGAATAATAACCTAAAAAGGAACATTATTTATATTGAGTAATTATTTGAGCAAATAATCAGGTAAATATAATTTAAGTAAAATATTTCCATTAACTGATAATTTGTGATTCAACAATTAGCATAAAATAACCACAAAACAAATAGTTTACAAATATTTTTTGGCAAATGAATTGAACATTTTATCGAGGTTAAAATATTTCATTACAATCTTACAAATAATTTGCTGTTGTCCTGTTATCAATCCTATATATTTATTTGTCAGTATATGAGCCTCACGAAATATTCAATGAAAGTATGAAATTAAAACTGAAAATACTACAATACGCATTTATTGTAAGTGCGTGCAAAGATGTTATATTTAATGTATAATAATATTTTAATTCATGTGCGAACACGGTTCATTTCCCAAAGTGCAGACGCGTAAGGAATTTCTCTTCGTCTCATTAATATTATTTAATTCGTCTCTATTGCAGGACGACTTTCACTGGGTCACAGCTCGCTGAGCTGGAGAGAGCGTTCTGCGCGACGCATTATCCGGACGTTTTCCTGCGCGAGGAACTAGCCGCTCGGGTCGAGCTCACCGAGGCCCGAGTGCAGGTGAGAGGGCAGCATGAGGGCACATGAGGGCATTCCGAGGCATAAGACTCGGAAACGAATTCAACACACTGACATTCAATATTTACGGGTAACATCACTCAACCGTCACAGCATATGAAACGTATTTTTCATCATTTTCTTTTGGTTCGAACCAAAGGTAATAAGAAGGAAGTAATTTAGGGTATATTTAAGTAACAAAATAGATAATATTCAAAAATTATGGTATCCCAGCCATTTTAGCAAGGCACCATGAAAATAAAAAACACACTAATTGTAGTTAAATTTTCAACAGAAAAGATAATCATTGAATAATGATTAATTTAATACATCAAAAAAGCATACGTATTTCTCTTCAAAATCTTATTTGAAACATATTGTAGTAACAAATACAAAAATGAAAACTATCATGAATTATGTTGTGCGCCGTTTTGAAGAAACGTGTTTTAAGAAAAATGTACATGTAAGATTAGAAAAGTGTTATAGACATTACAAATGCCTTGGTAAATGGCTTGAAACTACAACAAAAAAATACTTTTAGCTTAAAAAATAATCTTTTTTTAAAATAATTATAGTGGTGTTACCCCTAAATATTCAGCAGTTTCTATTTCTATTCTATTTCATAACATCATTACATTCAAACGATATTGTTTTCACAATAAGTTTAATATTTCTCTTCTAAGTTTAATATAGTATAATGAAATTTTTTTTACAAACTAATACATGCTTTTAGAAATTTGTTGCAGGTTTGGTTCCAGAATAGAAGAGCAAAGTGGCGAAAACAGGAAAAGTATAAAGTTAAGGGTGATATAGAAAAGGCCGATGCTCCAATTACTGATTTTTACGGGAAAGACGATAAAGGTAAAGCTATAATTTACTTTTATTTGAATATCTATTTCAAACCTCTATAGGAGATGCATTTTGTGGAAAAATAAATAAATTCTTATGACAAGACAATATTTATATAACTTGATAATTAATTCTTAATGTCTTTACATGATTCTTTCAATTTCATCTAAACAGGATGCCCAAATGCAAAATCGAGTTATCGATCTGACGAGATGATCACCACATTACCTTACATAGATGTTGTGCAGCAATTACCGATTGTACAACCCGACTACAATTATTACAGCATCGATCTAAATATTGAATCGATTATAAAACAGAATGATAATGATATATCAAATATCGAATGGATGACTTATAATAATCCCCAGGCTAAAAAAGAATTATCTTGTCAGCACGAAAGCGATTGCGAAATGCGGCCGAACGATCATGGTTCCATCGACCTGGCCATCGACGCGGACAAAAGTTTCGGCGATGTCGCCTCTTACGATATCATCAGCAAAGAAAATTCATCGATGAGAACTGAATTTGCTCCCGTCGATATTATTGACGGACAAGAGAAACACATGGAAAGTAGTTCACTTCTTCTGCAATACGATGTGGAATGTCATCATGATGATTTTATTGATAAAAATAATGAACGAACAATGGCCTCACCACTGGAAATAGAAAATACACTCTTGAATAATGATGATGACAGCTTCAATCTGTCCAGCGATATGCTTCTTTGCAGAAACGAAAATAATTTTGATATGTCAACAAATCTAAATAGTTACGCCATTGATTCCGACTTATTGAAAATAAGAAGCCCGTTTTTCAGAAACGCTATAATATAACTCATCAAATAATATTGTCAATATATATTTTCAACAGAATGTGCCTCTTATATGCAATATGCAATGTTTTTAATTATTACAGATCACTTGCAGTTAATAAATATGTTGTTATATTTTCAAAGCATGTTTGTTTCATTTTATATAAGTACTTACAATATGCTTGTTAATCGTGAATGAATAGTGTATCCGACCTTAGTTTATACATACATATATATTTTGCAAAGACCTTCCAAACGAGTACCAAACGCGAAATCAATCATAGGTTCGCATCCTGGGCTGCAGATTCGCGTAATAAATGGTGTTCAAGTAGGCAGGCGCACCTATTTCAACACGGCAACCGATTCGAATGTGTGCAAATCCCGATTGTTGGTTGTATAGACGTTATCATGAACGAACACATCGATAGTTTCAAGTCGAAATGGTTCTTATAAAGCGAACACCTTGTGTTATCTGACGTGGGTGTTTGCACCGACCGGAGCTCCGGAGCCGTCGTCTCGCAGAAAACTCTAGCGACAGTCTCTTTCGCATCACAGATAAGTTTGCATCGCAGTATCGTTCTGGAGGACTACCAGTGCTCAGTGTCCAGTGTCCAGTCCAGTGTCGAGTGCGATGCTCGAATTTACACCTGTGCGGACCGAGTGATCTCTTTGCAATTCACGTCATCTCAGTTTATGTGCTCCATATCGCATGTGCACAGTGCACACACAGCGCACCGACGCCGATTCATATCGCAACGCTGGAATCAGACGAATCTAATGTATTCAAATCAAATTATTCGCATTTACCTATAATAATGTGTTATCGATAAATAAAGCTTATTTCGTGGTGCCCATTAATTCTATTAGCTGGCGCGTGTTTGTGTTCCGTTCGTTTCAGTGCTTTCAGGTGGATTTATCACAAGTGATTGTTAATGTTGCAACATACCTACTGTTCTGTCAGCGGTGCAGATTTCATTCGTGCGCATTCATCTATCATGCCATTTATCTGGTCTCGATCACAAATTCATCTGGTTTGACCATCAAACTTCATATTATTTACCTATGCAATTTACCTCTGCTTTACTGCTTTTTACGATAATTATTCCAATTAACATTTATCGCTTAACAATATAAAACAAGTTTTTTCTCTCGACTTTCATAAAAAACAACTTCAACAAATGTTGAAGTTATTACAACATGCAAGTAAAATTCATGTCACACCGAATTGACATTTATTATGATACTTTGAACACGTTACATATATATTAGAAGCCTGACATTTAGCGAATATAGTGTGTAATTTGAATATAAAACCCGTGTCTATCAAGGCTGTGATATTTTTAATATTCAACAATTCAACTAATAAAATGGATCAGCATCTGCCAATGCAAAGAAAGCGTTTATCGCACGCATTAATTTTATTACATATTCCGTACTAGTGGTTCAGAAATCTCCTATTCAACAACAACAAAGCACTATGCAAATGATGAAGTAAGAATGTAGATCGCTTATTTCAAAACGAAGGACGGATACATACCTACTCATTATTCCAAAAGTTCTGTACTAACACCTCCGGTTAGAAAATTTATAGACCCATTGTTTTATTTCACATTGAAAATAAAAACAAGTTTATTAAGGGTTTGTATAAAAGCTGTTAAAATAATTTGTATCGAAATCTCATACGTTAAACGTGTTCAAAAATTAAATACCGAGTTTTAATAATTTAAGATTGAATGAATTCGGAATGAGCTGGATTTTTTCTTAAAAACTTTGAATTGCTACTTCAATATAATTTAATGCAGACAGACTGCGACTCGGCGCCTCATCTACTATATAATATTGTTACAAAAAGTACAATCATTTCTATTGAAAGTTTTATTACATAAGCCCACGGTGTCTGCTAATATGCTGGCTGCTTAGGTCGTTTATGACATGGACTAATGAATTTTGAATTATAATTCATTGACAATGCAGCTGCCAAGGTACATAAATAATGCAATGATATATAATATATTGAATATATACTATTTCTGATCTCAACTATTGCTGTAATTAGCTGCGACGATAACAAAACAATAGATCTACTATGCAATGAAATTTATTTAAATTGTGGTTAGTTAGTCTTCCGTTTGAATAATGAATTTTACATTAAATTGAATTAGGCTATTTTTTCAATATTAATTGCAATTTATAATAACTCGATTGGAGTAGATTAGTAAATATTGATACGTAGTAATGGCATATGTAGTTTCAACAAAGCCGTTTGTACAATTTTATACCATTCTATAACATTTCAATATCGATGTCTCTCTATTCGCTAATATTTGAAATAAATATATGCATATTAAGCATATGTTGACATATTATTTGTTTTAGATACTTTCATATTGAACGATGAGACCACGCAAATAGATGATGTTGAAAACACAAAGATGACATTTCATTACACCTACTATCATAAATATGTCTGAAAACCCATTATTTTTGCCTCAAACCTAATCTTATAAGAAAATGATTTGTTTAGTGTTTTTCCCACATTTGTTATTTGTTTTCCTGATCTTCATAAATAATTATGACTCTATCTACATATTAATCGCAGAATTAATTGATTTATTAATATCTAAAGCTGTTAATTGTGGTAGAATGTTTGAATAATTTTTATCCAATTATTGTTTATAAAAAAAACTACAAATGCAAATCGTATGTTACTTGCGTATTTCGATGATTGTGTTTGCATTTCGATTCCAGGACATATTTGGAAACGCCATGATTTTAAAATCCGTGGGAGGTTGTAAAATCAACGCGATACAATAGCTTTGTATCTTGTTTTGGTGCTTTTATATCTAAATGAATTTATAAAAGTAATAAGGTATATTTTTAAATAACAAAATTAGTAGTATAATTAAAAAGAATACAAGTATTTTATGCTTATTATACAAACTACCTCTTCTTCGCCTTTGATTTATTCATTTTGATTTTTCTCAAAACTAAGAAAAATTTATTATAACGTATATTTTGAAATTAAATTGTAAATTATTAGCAGAAAAGAATAAAAAAATATGTTATTTTCAATCAATTACTATGCTGTTCTTGGTCCAATGTTATTGCCAAATCGTTAAATTGAGGTCACAAGAACATTCAGTTGAACAATAGGTAATAATATCTACAGTAATATATAGATTCAATTTAAGAACGACGTGTTAAATTTTATTTATACAGGTTATTACGAAGAATTTGTATGTGTAATATATTTGAACAGATGTTTAACTATCTGGTTAGATATAATTTTATTACAATGCATTTACAAGATGAAATATGAAGTCAGCAATATGTTTACTTGATATTAAAAATATATTGTTAAAGCATAACTTAATGGTTATTGACATTGATATTTGTGTGTAGGTACTTAAATATTTCCATAGTGAATTTCTCCCATAATATTGAAAAAATTATTGCTTTCCATCAAACAATAAAATCTATTTGCATCAATTTAATTTTATAAAATAATTTGGATTTTACATTATTTCGACTAAAAAGAGAAATATTTTTCTCCAGCAATAATACTAAAATCTTTTCTCGGTTCAGGATATGCTGTTAACGAAACTGGTTCATTACGGAACTCTAATTTCTTCAACAATATACTTTTTCATTGCGCAAACACCGTTAACAAATTCAAATATAGTCCAACAGGCCCATGATTTCGAATGAGGTGTACGAGGCGTAGGCGCGGTCCGGTCTTATTATTACACAAATTTCTAGGTTGATTCATTTTATAGCGAATTCTCATGAGATGAACACAATTGTTTCTTTTTAATATGACAAATTGCCGTCCTGGTTTTCGCGTGCAAATAGAATGCAATTGTTATATTGCTTCGTGTTAATTGCGAAGGTCGTTTGCTTGTCATCTGACCGCTCCGACCATTGTTAAAAAAAAATCAACAATGTCAAGCTAAGAATTAAAAATCACAGCCATCTCGCTGCTGGATGCTCATATTGAAAAATAAATACAAACACTAAATGAGAATTGTTATGTTAAATATTTGATTGAAATAAATATTCACAAGAATAAAATGTTATAATGGTATCCAATCGATACTTTTTGTCTGTCTCTCATTGATCCATTAGGCGATTTTTTACGTAATCGATTTTGTTGATCTAGTCCCTGCCTGAGGCGACACTAAATTTAGTCCACAGACATAATAAGATCGAAATATTTTCCAAAATCTACCTATTTGATATTAATGAATATCATTTTTTTGAAATATTAACAGGCTAAGAATCAATACACTAATTTATTAGTCATTTATAAGTTTACTGATACCTAGTTGTTGTTGTAGAGCGTTAATGGATAAGTTTTATGATTTTTCGTTTCCAATTTGAAACGCCAACATAAAATTAGCGAGTCGTATTTTTAGAGAAAAAAATAAAATTAGAGTGCAGCAATTGTACTGTACGAGTCTACACTATTTTTATATATTAATTATTCAAATTTCTTACTTTGTAAACGCAAAATTTACAAATATTCTAATTTGCCTATTTCCGTGTTATCTTCAATGTTCTTAATGACTTCTGAAAACCAATTTAGAAGTCGATGTGTTTGAAATGAGAACAGTGATGGATTTGCACAAGTGCACGTTCGATTAGCAGACTCAATATATTATCTATTATTTATAGTTCGATCAATAGTTTGCATTTGTCTCTTAGTATCATCCTTCGCATGTGATAAATATTATAAATATGCGGTTTATTTCAAGGCTGTCGACTCTAATTCAGCGCGGCTTTAGTTAAGTTTATTACGCCGACGATGTTATTGGTTATATGTAATATCGCATCGGTCTACGTAAATACTAGTTAGTCGCGTGATAATAAATAATTAACAACTCTCCGGATAGATCTTTCTGATCGCTGAATTAATCTACGATATTATTCAATTTTCTTCGAAATTATAACATATGCATAAAATATTGGAAGTCACAACATAAGCATGAAGACATAAAAACAGACTCTGACTTATCCTCGAATACGTCGAAAAATTGAACAATCAACAAATATTGACCGTATTATTATTACAATTTAGAGTCAGTTTTGTACTTCATATTATTAATAATGTACTTTGAACTTGTTCTCAAAATTTTAAAGCGTATGGAAGTAAAGACGTTTTAAAAGCTCTGCTTTCATACACTCAAAAAATATTTTTGTACCATTTTATTAAACGAAGTTACAATCGCTTGGAGAGTACGATATAAATATAAATATAAATAAATTATTTAAATTATATCTTATGTGAATGGTATAACATCATCAGGCCTGCCCTTAACGAACACATAATTTGTACAAAAAAAATATTATAAAATTACATTTAATGATTAATTAAGTAATTTCGATATAATATTTCTTAATTATATATTTTACAACAAATTTTCGTAATATTTGCGTAAAAACAACTGTGATGCAAAATAATTATAATAATGCCGCGAAAGTTTAACCTTTAACATAACACGATCAAGAAGAAATAGAAAATATCATCTTAGCAAACCCGACGGCAAAGGTTCCATCAAAATAAATAGAGATGTTCACAAAGAGAAAATAAAATACTAAAATACTATTTAACGTTGTTAAACAAATGATTTAGGAACGAACACCAGGACTATTACAACAGAACATCAGCATCAGACGATTTATGTGGCCATGTGGCAAAAACCTAAACTTCTACGTTTTTTAATAATACAATATACATACCATAAGATATATAAAATATAGAGAATTTCATAAATAAGTGTTGTATTTTAGCCAATTTAAAGATAAAATTTACTTAACATATAAATATAAGAAATGTCAAGAACGAGTATGTATATGTTTTCTTTTGCTAGAATATATTAATATTCAGTTCTCTTTGTATTTTATTGATCTTAGAGAATCGTTGTTAAAAAGTGACAAGAACGTACTTAAACATATAATTTGATGTCTTCGCCAAGTCAGTAAACTTTGTGATTACACAACAAATAAAAATAAATTACAGTAAATTGATTGAAACTAAATTACAAAAAGAGCTTTCACATTTGCAGTAGGGCTTTAAATCAAATATTTAACTTGTGGCAGCATATACAAAAACTTGAATACAGTTTTATAAACAATGAAAAAATTATATAATAATATTTGAAAATTAATATTTATGTATGATGATATAACATTAAGGGTTTTAAGTACATTATTTTTAGCCGTATAAAATTTTATTTATATAAATTTGTACGAAAACTTCTAATTAATTTATTATTTTTTTCCAATATCGAAATGCATACCGTTTGTTTATATAAGTATGTTTATATCAAAATTGTTGGTATATGTATAACTATATCCATGTTGGCAAATATGTTTTATAAAACGTACGTGGACACCATCTACGTTAACGCAGTAATATAATGTTCTTAGAATACGAAATAACGAGTTTATCGATGATAAAGTTGTCAAATAAAAGTATAGGCTAAACTTCGAAATCGTGGGCGCGCCTCGGAACTGCTTCATGACGTCAGCCTCGCTCTGAAATTCTGAATCGAGTTAATTCCATTAAAATTGCTAGCAAATTGTTTAAAATTGAATTGGATTAAATGCGCAAAAGGAAATTAAACGCGTCGAAAAATAGGTGATTGAATACTAAAAGCAATATTTCCCATAGAGTATTTTTATTGTAGAAAACAGATTTAGCATACTTTGCACGAAAAGCTCCTAAATGAAGAGTAATATTATATAAACAGCATTTTTGTCATGTTTTTATATATTAAAAAAAGGAATTAATCGATGCGTTTGCAATGTTTCGACTTATCTAATCAGTAAAAAAACTCCAACAGATTCTTGAAGTTCGGTGCCATTGCTAATATATTTATTAAGTTATTTATTGAAATAGGACTTTAAAACATTACATTAAATAAATACACAAATTTCGACAACAAAGTCAAAATATAAATACAGTAATACAGAGTTGATAATACTTGTTTGGTTAGTATGAACTGTATATGAGGTGTATTTTATGTCTTAATTTTGAGATTCTTCAAATTATTAGAGCTTTGCATCTCTATTATATCTACTCTCTAGATATTTACGATCTTTGCTAGTAATCGTATTGATATTATGTTGATATTATTATTCGTAGTGATATTTAGCGACCTTAACACATCATTTATCCGATTGCAATATCTCTTAAGATCGAACATCATCTATAATTCGCCAATATCGGTTTTGGCAACATATTCGATTTTATTCCATATATGTTCGTTCAGTTCTCGTTTGACACTCGAACGTGTAACATCGTTAAATCTATTAAATTGTAAAATACCGGTTTATTGCGTAACATAGTGCTCGTTCGGTTCACTTGTGCTAGATGCAGCAGAAGATTCTTGATTCTTGATTCTTGATTCTCGACTGACGATTATATTTCTCACAAGTAAATATTACGAAAATATTTCTACATCAAAATTATGTACGACAGAACCTAGTTTTATTGAATCGACTTCTCATGTACGATTGGATACGCGTTTTCCTGAAGGAACTGAGACTGCACGCAAATGCAAAATGATAAACTTATCATAACTGAAAAGGTAACAGATTTAAACTAAGTATTTGTTGGATACTACCATCAGCAGAATTCGTTTCGGTATTCTCAATAACGATTACATATGATCTACGTCCCAAAAATGATTGGAATAAGTATAGAGCTTTATTCCCCAGCTTGTTATACGCATCTAACTATTTTTTTCACAGCATTTAGGGCTTCGACAAATATATAAGAAGACATATTAGTAGTTAAATTAGTATTTATTGTGTTTGAAATATGAATAAAAAAGATATTGAATAGGAAATAATTAAGTTGCGCTTTACAATAATAGATAAAATTGTTAACGGTTAGTGTTGAAAATTGAAGTCACCAAATTATAATAAAAAAAATCATCGCATCTAAACTTTTATAGCACATTTCACGATCGCAAATATTTCGCTCCGACATAGAATATACAATTTTAATGAGTTATGTTATTATGTTAGCAAACAAATGATTTTATAAATAAGTTACTGTATACATTCACTTCCTCGTACTTGACACTACTTATTCATATAAATGTTAAAATCTTTTACAAAGCATTTGAATCCCGGTGCTATAATGAAATTCTCGTTTTGTCAAAAGAAATAGGAGGCGACTTGATTCCTTTCAAGGCAATCTGAAATGAAACGGGTCTTATTAACGGGAATTGTAATAAGAAACCTACATTTGAACATAGTCGTGTATTGATTCACCTTCTGATTTCAGTTAAATAATTATAAATTACAATGACAAAGAATAAAAATGTTTCACATATTGAAAGCACTTTTAATAATGGAAAAAGTTTTTCTTGTACTACGTGCACTTAAATTGATTTTCTCTATTTTTATATACTCGTGCATGCAACAGTATTTAACCCTCAAAAATTGTGACGACTTTGATAATTTGGGCAATTTTTAGAAGAAACCTTCTGTACAACTGGTTACAAAAGCGATAGAATTAAATTAAATGCTGTTTTCGCATATGCACCTATCAATAATTTGCATAAATACCGGTTTAAATATTTTTTGTAATCAATACTTGAAATTGATATATTACAGGAATGAGAAATATGTTGTGAAAAATATCTAATGTATGCATGCTAAATTGATATTTATTATGATCCCATGAATTAATTTTTGATTGAAATAAATTTATTACTACACTATATGTTAGACGAAAAAATCTGTATTAATTATTCAAATGTCACTTGATATAACGAATGAATAAACACTTTCTATATTATGTGATAATACTCATATTGTCACAAACACACATATAATATATATATATATATATATATATATATATATATAAAATTAAAATCTGTCTAAAACCAAATTAATTTATTTCACACTTTGTAAGTGAGTAGTATAAATTTAAAAAAATCATCAAGACATTGTTTCAACTGTTAAATTCGCATAAATATTATAAATGTAAATAAATAATGAATAAAAAATGTTGTAACCATTGTAAAATTTGACAATGAGTGGGATTATATATCAAAAGATGTAAGGTCTTGACCAGATTTACTGCAGAATTGACCTTTAGTCAAAAAATTTATGATATTTGAAGTTTATTATAATTTTTGGCATCAAACAGTTAGGAAGTGCAAATTTTATCATTATTATTTTCTTTATTCATTTTTTACAATGAATAATTACAAGGTTTTACAATGTGTTGAAAACGTTTTATAAAAAATAATATTATAAAAATTAACTTTAAAATTATAGAGTTTTCGTCCGTTAAGTAATACATTTATAATGGCTTGTATAATTAAAAGCATTTATTTAATGTGCCTTTGTACTACATGGAATTTTATTTTTATTTTAAACACATTCTAAAGGAAACACTTTTCGAGCTTTTTCAAACATCACGATATCCTAGTTGTCGAACATGTCATCAAATTTACCATACATTGCACGTACATACCATGTTGCACGATTTCTTGCATTGTTATGTTACAAAAGTATTCACGACGTAAAACATTGAATATATATATATATATATATATATATATATGCATGTCTAATTTAATACATAAATAATATAAGTAGGTACTGTATAACTGCGTTCTCTCGCACAAGTCCTGTGACTAACATTAAATTGTATATGAAAAAATACTTTAACCTCAATTACATCCTGGCGAGTATTTTACTAGCATTAGTATTTTATTTAATCCTCAACAATCGCATATTTTTGTGATAAAGGCGACCATATGTTTATTGCAAATCTGAATATTGTTCCAGCAGAATCACGTAAAATCGTTTGTCCTTCTAACGCCTTTAATGTAATGTCTCAAGGTGAACTTGTTTCCGAAAACGTGGGCTTCGATTAATGTTCACAATATGGTAATTAAGTTAGCAGTAACATAGAAATAATTTAACATGTGTGTGGAAATACGTGCTAAGTTACACCTATGCGTCCATCACTATGTACTTTGTCAAATAAACATAAAAAAATATTCTGCAGTTAATTCCCGAACTTTATCAATCTCTTCATTTTTAGATAATCCTTTATTTAAATTCGTACATGGATAAATATATATGTAACACTATAGCCTTCATCAAAAGAATATGCATAAATGACAATACCTGTAAACAATTCTGTTCTATACATAAGTTGGCAAAAATAAATCGCAAAATTTTGTACCCGGACAAAAAGGTCAACTCAGATTCCATTCATGGTTGACCAGTTTATTTAATTCTTAATGTGCGAAATAAATAATGTATATTAAAATCTATTTCGGGACATTAATATAATATATTCACGACGATGGTTATTTTGTTTGTGTCAACTGATATAAAATATATAATCAACACATTTTAGCCAATAGATATTTAATTATTATATATGATATTGGATGATAATCTTGCAGTTCTTCTTCATTTACTTATTGCTGTTTTTAAAATTTGTAGATTTATATTCCAATTAACTTACACTCTGCTAAATATATTTACATTTCTATCTCTATTTTATATCAATTATAACATATGTGTACAAATAATAACCATATTTTAAGCATAATATCAAATTAATATTTAAAATATGTAATGTTTAAGAGAAAAATCAGATAAACATACTTTCCTATTGGGTGAAGCAGTATAATCTAGAAATATGTTTGAATTAAGCGTGATCTTTTTTACTGAATATCCCGAATTTCCGGTATATATTATATGCCGATTAGAATTTTGAGCTAACTTTAAACGTTAAAAATTCTTTTGCTTTTCTCTAACTATTCCGCTGAACCTCATCTGCCTACAAAGAAAGTCGAATCGTGTGTTTAATACATCAGACATCCATCTAATAAGGCCTATTTATGTTACAACATTCGATGCTTTTATGTAATAATTTGCAACTAACACCGTGCATACGTTAAACTTAAGAATGAACTTGAATTCCCACCAGCCCCACAATCAGTGAAAAATAATGCCGGACTGCTGGCGATGGAGTTAAAAAAGTGATTTACGATTTTTACCGATGCCGCATGAAGGAAGTGATTCGAAGTCGAGAAAAGTGCGATAAGTGCGATTTGTGCGATTTGTGCGATTAGTGCGATTAGTGCGGTCCGGAAACTTCGATGCCCGACGTCGTCATGAGCGTCGCCGACGTCGAGCGCGGCGAATCATTTCGATCGGACGAAGCGACTGGAGGAAATCAAAAGCCGCGCGTTTCATTTAATAGAGACGTGCATGTCAAACGAATAGGTTAGTCTTCTTCAGGAACAATATCACAATTCTATTAAAAATTTACTGTTTCTATTCTGTTTACGCTGATCTTCTCTCCGCTTGCTTGACATTAACTTATTCCATAGCACTAAAACCATGACGGATTCAATTCGTTCGTACACAAATCACCTTATTTCTTTTCACTCGAAACTAAGCAATATAAGACACAAATTCAAAATCAGTTATCCTTTTATTGATATAAGTTGCGTAACGTTATCGTCGTTTTAACATAATTCATAAGCAGTTAAAAGTATATTAATGAACATGTTTCAAGTGTTCATACAAACTTATCTGAAATAGACCGCTAAAAATAAGCAAACTTTGACCTTTGAGTGTAACGGAAAAATACTTCTGACGTGAAATTTAAAATATAAATTTATAAACATGCATGCATAATACTCTCATTATTTTTATAGTTTAACCACCTTTGACCCACAGTCAACTGATGACCTATTTGATAAATTCGCGTGACCTGCGTTAGTCCCAAAAATTGTCACGATATAAAAATGTATAAAGCCAAAATACTTATTTTATTTACTTTTTACTAAACATAATAACTTCAGTAATATGACTCAATCAGATATGTGATATGAAAAGAATCCTTTTGAAAAACCTCGTATGTATGTTATGTACTATCATATATGAGCGATTTGCGTACATACGTGAATAATGATACAAGCCATCGATTGTTTTCAGACGCCGAATATTTTTCATTAATTATGAGTTCAAAGTACTAATAATCATCATGACAACATTGGCCCGAGTTCTTAATGAGAGAACCTCACTTGTCACGTGCGCAAACTGAAACAATAATCATATCTTTATAAGGCAATCGTCCATATACCTACTCGTACACCACCTTTCACCTCGCGAGAGCCCTGATCTTTTCAGATCGAGAATAAGAATTTCATTGTACACTAATATGGTAAACCTGTTAGTCCGAAAGAAGGCACTTTCGTTTCTCGGCGGAATACGTCGATCGCGGCCGCGGTGCGCGCGATTTTAGCCTTTTAAGTCGGATCAGCATAATACGCAATACAACTTGTTTATTGTTATCATTATTGGTAAATGCGAGGTGTGCATTCGGAACGCTATTCTGGTGTTGCGTACATCGAATATTTTCATCTTAAACGTTTAAAATTACGCTAAAAAATTGTTTTGTCAAACCGGAGTCTTTATGTAAGACCGTAACACACAAATTTACATGAAAAAATAATAAAATCATATATATTTGAACAACTAGTGAAGTTAATTTTTATGAGGGTCAATTCGAATAAAGTAGCAAATACAAAATTATTTAGTGAGTTCTTTTTAGCGATAGCGATACTAGATAATTACAGTGATATATGAATGTACAAGTACCATTCGATAAAGTATTCACTTTACGAATAGTGTGTACGAATGAAGTGTGAGGCTGACGTCGGGCAGTGGCGGAAACTATAATATGCATGAGAAACTAATATCTTCAAAAAATTTCATATTCTTTATATAATTTATGGTCAAATATTTTTTAAATAATATATAATATAATAAGTATATTGAATATTCCTCCCTAGGACCTCGTGGCGTAGCGGCTTCACCGAACGGTTCACCGAAAGCGCCGGTCCGCAAACAGCGTTTGGGAAAAGTTTCTGATGAGGTGCTAGCACGAGAGGCTGCCCATGTATTCCGCCAAGCCGATAGCGTGCACTGTCAAGCATTTCCTTCCTCAGGAAACGATAAGTTCTTTTCATTGCCGCTGCGCGGAAAGAAATCCAATTCTGGGGGATCCGTCGGGAGATCCAACTCATTGAAAAGTAATAAGCCGCGGGCATCAATATTTAATATTTTCAAAAAACCCGAATCGACATCTCAAGATGAAAAGTTGTCTCGAAGCAGGCCTGTCGGTAGAAGCAAAAGCGACGTTAGCGACAAAAGGCACGGTGAACTAGTTACTAAGTTACGAAATAAAACTAACAGCGAATCCGAAGACCATTTGCAACCTACGAGCAGTCAGAAAAAGCAGCTGTCCCCTATAATTGAAACCTCGCCTCGTGACGATTATTTCGGAAAAACAAACCCTCTAGATTTACTTAGTGGCAATAAAGAATCTATGACAAAAGATGAACTAATTGCGAAAAAAAGTAAAAGCAAAGAAAATATCAATACGACTTCAAAAAAATTAAAAATTGATAAAACTAAACAAACAAAGATCAAAGATAAAGAAAATATAAACCCCGACACAAAAACAGTTGATACGGTTGATTTCTTGGCTAATAGCAATGCCGCCGATAATATTAAGGAAACTATAAATATACTCGGGTATAATACTGCACAAGAAAAGTCAGAAGAAATGATACATAGCAGTCAGATGCCTACGGAAAGACCGCCGCTAACTAAAGGAAATACTGTAGATTATTTAGTAAAAAAATTATCAAACGAAACAGTATCGCCTTTGCATTTTACCAATAAGCTAATTGCACCAGGAGCACTGCAACACAATAATAACCGACCATTTTCGTATACGAAACCTCTTATAACAGATGATGTAAATATGCGAGATTATCCTTCCGATAATATTAAATCTAACGTTGCAGAACAAATAACTTATGCTCAAGTTATTTGCAATAACGATAGCAATGGAGTTAGTAAGCAAACAGTACACACGAATTTTGCTAAATCCAAAACAAACTCTGACGAGGACGAAGGTTTCGGACATGAGGAGAATAGAAAATTGAACGCGAGGCGTTATCCAAAAACTGAAGAAGCATATTTAAATTTATCTGATCACAATAATGACGTAGATTCGCCCATAACTCCTACACTGAGAGAGTACAGTCCGGACTCTTACAATAACAAATTAAATAGAACTGGATACGAAGAGCGTCTATTCAGACGATTCGATGATTTCGAGTTGCCTGCGCGCGGAACCGCCGATGGAATGGACGCAAAACGAAAAGAGAGCCTAACAGAACCAAATCTGTACCTACCAAATATCAACGATGTAACAGAACTAAGTCATAGAAGAGATTTATTGCAATCGCGAATCAATTCACGCAGGTTAACTGATTTAAATAATATAGAATCCGATAGAGAACCATTCAACAAATATTTATTCAATAAGAATGATTCTTTACCTACTACTACCAAATATGTAACGGAGACAAGGTCGCAATATTATAAGGAGGGCAGTAGAAGTCCAATCGGATTCACAGAAAAAATTGTTACCAGAACACATCTAGACGACGAAGGAAAACCATTCACAGAAAAATCTTACTTGAAAAACGATTGGCCTTACAACAATCTAGAAGCAAATCGAAAATTATTTTTAGAATCACAAATAAACAATGATAATTTTAGTTCAACTTATTCGCCCACATTCAATTATGAAAATTTTTATGAACCAAGGAGTCTGGATTCTCAAATAAGCGATAATTTACATAAAGATGAAAAACACTCGCAACGATTTGCTACACGTTTCAATAAATATTCAAAAGATGACAGATTTCATCAGAACATAGATCACTACAGATCAAATCCGGAGATAGTCTCGAGAGAAGACTACATGTTAAAATCTGCTCAGGGTTCTGGAAAACAAGAATCATATCATAACTCATTGCGACGTCAGAATAAAGAAGAGAGCACCAAAAAAAGGTATAAATACGGCGACATCGTTGAACCCAGTATGAGCAATAGAAAAATTGAGCATGACTCCAGGCATTTTGATTTAGATCGTGAAAAAAAGGATAGGCTAGTCGATTCGGGTATCGAAAATGATTATCGTAGAGATAGCAATGGTGAAAATGATTTTAATAAGTTTTCCGATCGACATTATTTACACAGGAGTAACGAAATGCACAACGGAAGTGAGGAAGATATTAACTCTTCGTTACATATAACTAATGAAACACGAAATGTAGACAATGACTTGATGTACCATAGAGACTTGGATATTTATAAATATAAATATCGCAGTGACGATAATTATCCACATAACGAAACAAATAAATATACAAGCGATGATGGCTACAAAAATTATGATAACGACACTAAAAATAACAGTCGAAACGAATTTGCATACAGAGAAAGAAGTATTGATGATGGTTCCTTCTACGATAGTAAGCTCGACGAGGTTATTAATAAAAAATCAACGAAGTTACGAAGAAATAATCAAATCGACAAAAAAACTTCAAATGAAGATAAGAAGATGAGCAATTTAGATAAAGTAAGCATAACATTCATTATTAAAACAATACCGCTTTATTTTGTTTAAACTAAAATATATATTTTAATATCGATCAGGTTAGACAACTATTTTCTTCCAAAAAACAAAAAAAGGAAAAATTAGAAAGTATGGTAAAAGAAGAAGATCTTAGAGCTCGATACACTGAATATAAGGGCAGCTCTACAGCCCTGGACAAAGATTTAGAGAACAGAATACATGTTTCGGAAAGTGCTTCCAAAATATCTACAGATCCTAGACCGGAAGAAGTAAGAACTACTAATATAATGTTAAATAATGTTTATAATTATTGTATGATTTTTATATTTAGATAAACGATTATGGTAACAGAAGGCGATTGTCGACCCCTAGCCCAACACGCCGCGAGATTTCAAGCAAAAAGAACGGGGGTAGCTGGTTCAGAAGCTTAGACCGGCTAACCAAGCACTCGAAACCGAACGGCAAGGTCTGGTATCAATAAATAACCTAAAAATATCTTTTCAAAAATTTATTAGACATCTTATAAATAATTATTTTTTGATAAATTTTTTTGATCAAGTATTCTTGATTAAAATTTAATAAATTTACAGAATAAGAGTCTCATCGAAACCCTCTTACCCCAGAAGTATCCCTTATCATCGACACCTTCAAGTAGAAACGCATCGCGTTTAAGTAAAAGACATGATTTATCCACTTTATCTGATATGAGACGCAGTCCAATGCCACATAAAAATTTACGATTTTTTGGCGACACCGACTTAGAATCTAACGCTAGCATTTCTAAACATAAAACTAGCACGAGAACCAGACCACCTCTGGATCGATCTAAAAACGTAAAACACTATTCCAGTACTCAACTTCTATCGAATGCTAATAAGGATAGGAAGGTAACATCTTCCCTCAATGCTCTGAACGTAGACAGCAATATAGATGGTAGAAAAAATTTATTATTGAATAGCTGCAATCAAGAAAAATTCAGCAACAGGAATTTGCGTAATATATCTGAAAACCACAACCAGTCTGAAACGAGAATCCACGTGGAAGAACCGATGATTAAGAATAGTTACAACTATAGATACGGCTCTAACAGAGAAAATAACAAATTTACGCAGAATGATCGTAGCGATAGTATATTAGTCAAAAAACCGCCGATGAGCCCCCTCAAGGAAAAAAGAGAAAATGACAATAATACAATTTCTAGAGATACTTTGAGCAAAATGCGAAAATCAAAATCCGACTTGAGGTATTTAATAACATTCATATTCTTCGCCAGTTCAAAACTAATATTAATTATTAAATTTTGTGTTTATAGTGATGGAGACTATCGCAGAAAACGACCTGATATTATGGCTGGTGCAAGTTCTGTGGAAAGCAGTACGGAAGGTGACTCAAGTCAAAATAGTATAGTATATTTGCACGCTGCTACAGGTAAATTGTGACAATTAATTAAAATTCGTCATAGATATTGCTTTAATAATGAATGACATATTTACCAAAATATAATTTCATTAAACGTTTGACAATTAAATTTTTGAATAATAAATAAATAAATTTTGGTTTGAATACTAGTTGGCGATATTCCGGGACCTCGTCGGCGTAATAGACGTTCAGTTTCTAGAGAAGAATTATCATCAATAAATTCTTCAAGACTTCAACCGCAGGTTAAACATAACTCAATGTGATTATATTTTAGACGCCAGTGCATTTTTTAAATAAAATTTTTGTATTCAGGTAAAAACAATATCCCGGTCCATATCAGTGCTCGCCCCGTGGAAACCACGTCACGTACGAGAGGGCTACGACATCAATTATTCCCAGACTCAAAACTATCTAACAAACGGAAGGAATAAGTCGATTCCGCATAATTCAAGCATGAGCAGCCACGATTCAAATCAGAAATATAAATTGCGAAACGATGGCGTTGACAGCAAAACGCTCGGCAGACGACCAAGAAACGATAATAATGAAAAACATTCCTCGATCAATACCTTATACAGAAAACATCGTCACAAAAACAGTCATGAAAGCCTCTCCGACCGAAAGCTGCACACATCGTCAAAATCAGCAACACTCGAAAGGCGTAAAATTGATAACGGCCACGGCGGCTCAAACGAAGCTTTGGGGGCCCAAAGTAGCAGCAATCGCAGAGCGAACATTTCGAGATCTATCTCGATGCCCAGAGATACCGGCAAATCGGCTGGATGGTTTAGAATGACAAAAAATAGTAAAAAAAATTAAGATACTTGATGAAAATATCAAGACAAAGTTATTAATTTAGTGCTAATTTATTGAATTTATATAAATTGGCATTTAAAATCGTCAAAGAACTAGTTCAAGCTATTCATGAATTCAACCAGCATTGTTCTCTTTTGATTTATAATTACGATAAATTTAGAATGATGAATTTTAAACATGAATAAAGATGATTAATTAAAGACTATTGCCCCCGTTACATCCAAAACCTTGGAGCGTATTCTCTTTATTTGGTATTTATACTACTTTTAGTTAGATAGACTTTGAATAACCATTTTTATAAATATCCAAATTATTTTATATCGTCGTAGTAGGTAACGACTAAGCTTGAAAAGTTCATTGATTTATCAATGTAGAAATTAACAATTGCTTTAATAGCTATAAAAATGTGTGCCATATCATATATTCAATAAAATTCTTTTTGTTCATTTATAGAAAGTTGAAATTCAAGAATCTTTGGAAATGAATATATTATACATCGCAAGTAACCTCTTATTATTATCATAATATTCATTATTTTAAATGTTATTTTAAGCGTAAGTAAATATATTTTTGTAATAATATTTAATTTGTATTTCAAATTAATAAAGATTAATACAACTAATTTATATGTGTAAGTGTATGTTATTAACTTTCTGAAAGACGACTCTTCGTGTGATTCTGAATCGTTTGACACAAAAATTGGAAAGTATGCGCATATGTATTTTTTACAAAATTAAATAATCAGCAATCAATAGTTAGCATTAAATCGATTATTTGTCATATCAGATTCATCTTTGTCATATCATGCAACATGCCACTTTTTACCTAGATATTAATTAAGTTTGTAATTTAAAAATTAATTTGCAAATTAAGATTCTATAATGATTCTAATATGATTCCGATAGAGTTATTGGGTTGCTGGGTTGCTGGGTTGCTAGGTTGCTGTCTTTGCTACTAATGCTCTCGAATGACTTCAACTTATTGTTTTCCAAATAATTGCAAAAAATTTATTAGATAGCAGTAAAATTTGTATATAATAAATTTTAAATGCTCCAATGGCGAATAATGTTCAGAAATGAAAGTTTGTTTTAAAATTAGTCTAGATATAAACCATATGAACTTGGTTTACATAGTCGTCCGACAGAAGTCTAAGAAAGATAAGATAGAACTATCTATAGATATTAATTTTTGACGTTTCTAAGTATATTTTAAACATGTTATTGTTTAATTTATTTTTGCCGTCTTCTTAAAATATGATACATATGAAATAATAAATTTATTTGATGGAACACTACATTTATCCGAACAAAACTGAAAAATAGCATTATCAACAAAAAATATTATGTAGACTTTGAACATCTACCTGAAGTCATAATCAGTGATCAAAACGATTAAACTATGTGATATTCATCTTTTCATTAATTAAACATATTAATTTTAAATGCAACTTTCATAAAGTTCAAAGTATAGGTAATGCAAATTATTTGTGAGATTAGCATATAGCTTATCCGAAAACGAAAAACATTGCGCAAAATGTCAAATTTTCAAATGTCTAATGTGGCAGAACCTTCAGTGTATAGTCCAAGCAATCAAAATGCTGCTAATTTAGGTATGGGAAGTACTGCAATAAATATGCCGCCAGCATTACCACCCAGGCCTTATCAAACCCAAAGGTACGGAGGTTGGCCTAGTGGAAGCACATACGGAAGTGGATTTGGAGGCTATGGATATTCTGGCTATAATGGTTTCGGAAGCTACAGCAATTTTGGGAGTTTTGGGCAAGGTATAGGTTATGGCGGAATGTACGGAGGATACAATAGAATGTATGGACCTAATGATATGGGAAATAGGTAAGATTTTGTCAAATAGAACATCAGATATTATGAAAATCTTATTTTAATTGTTTACTTGAGTCTAATTCTTATATTGTATGTTTAGATTCATACAATATGCCGAGGAGTCTTCGAGACCGGCTTTCCAGTCCATCGAGTCTGTAGTTTATGCCTTCAGTGGTATAGCTCAGATGCTTGATTCCACATATATGGCAATGACTACTACATTCCGCGCAATTTTAAGTGTAGCAGATAATTTTGGAAGACTACATTCATTATTTGCTCGATTTTGGTCTACATTTGCATTATTTAGATCTATTAATTGGTTCTATAGAAAGTAGGTGTATCACTATTTAAATACACTTTTAAATACTACATTATCATATTATCATTCTAGACTTTTATCAATGCTTGGATTATCAAAACACGACCCACAAAAAATCAAAGCCTGGGCAGAAGCTTTGAATGGCAATAAGCAAGATGGAGATAAAAATACTTCAAGTTGGCCTATTTTAGTATTTCTAGGTTTTATTACATCTGCGCCTTATATTATGTACAAAATATTTGAAGGATGGAATAAATCAGTTGTGGAGAAAAGTAATTACCATGAATTCCTTTTATCAAATTCAATATATACTTAAGCACTAAATAAAATTTTTGTTTGTAGCGTCAGATCCTTCTACTTGGGATAAGCCTTTACTCGCTTCGGCTTTGTATGACTTATCAAGTTCTAACCCTAACGAATTATCTTTACGTACTATGCAAAGTGTTAAAGTTGCACCACTTGAAATTCAAAATGAAATGAAATTAATGAATACGGGATGGCTTCTTGCCTCTACTGACAACAAAACATCTGGTTTAGTACCTGCTAATTATATACAAATTATCAAAGGCAATGTTAATGCTAATACAACTGATAAAGTTGAGACAAAATAAAGGAAGATTCAGATAAAAATGTAAATATTAATATTAGGCATTTATAACAAATCATGTGCTTTTCCTTGCTCACTAAGATCTTGCTATTATGTTATGGTTGATACTAGACAACTGTATATTAAGTAATTATAAGTACTGCTTTATAAGCAGAAGATATTACTTAAAAGCATTTGTAGCAAAACAAATTGGTTAATTATAAGGAAAGGGTATGGTGAATTTTACAATAATAATGACTGTACTTGTGAAACAAATTTGATAAAAATAAATTGAATAATATATGAAAGTTGCAAAGACGTTTTGATTTTGTTACCTATGAAGTGTTTTGAATTTTAAAGAATCAAATTTAAAACATTTTGCATTTATAAATTTACTATATGTATTTGATCAAAAGGCAGCAGTTTTTGTTTTTGCAAATGTTTTAACATATAATCTTATGTCATCTGCAGAGGTAATTACAATTTGACAGAAATGAAAACAAAATATATCTAAACTAAATATTGCAATAGAATGGCATGATGATTAAAACGAATATAAAATTCATATTAAAGTGTAAAAAAAACTTACCTTCAACTGTATTAAACCTGATTAATTTGTAACATATTCACAACTAGCACAACTTCACTAAATCCACTACGTTACGAAATCATAACAAACGACAAGTTAACAAGTGACAAAGAAACAAAAATTGCAAATACGGGAAGGATGCATTAGATCACATTGATACCAACAGTGAAGATAAAAAAAAATAATGAAAAGAAAAAACTTCGTTTGGCTTATCTTATAAAATAAATTTAAAGTCAGTTGCGCCAATTGTGACTATGTTACAAATTTATTAGATTTATGGTCGCTCCACTCGCGCCACTGGCTCCACTCTAAGATAAATAAGGGGGCGTCTATCAATCACGAGAGGTTTTAAGAGGGAGGGGGGCGGTTTTACAAAAAATCACGAAATATCACGTGGGGGAGCGAGGCGTAAAGCAAGATATTACGTGTATTTATTTTCTACCAGCTTTTTTATAAAAATACATTTGAAAATCTTTTTTATAAAAATTACAGTTCTTTTTCGTAACTAAAAATAAACGTGATGTTTGGTAGGGGAGCGGGAATAATTTTGAATATCACCACGTATCACCAAGAGGGGAGGAGAGATCCAAAAATCCTCAAAAAAACGATCAGAGATCGTCCATTATCACGTGATCTACTTTGAAAAGATTTTTCGACTGTTTATATTTAAAAAAAAAATCAGGTAGAAAATAAATACATATGATATCTTACTTTACCCCTCCCTTCCCCAAATGATATTTCGTGACTTTTTTGTTAAACTCCCCCTCCCAATACCAATAAATAGTACCAGAGATTTTTGCCAAAAATATGAGACAAAATCCTACACAATCAATAATAATTGACCACAAATAACTATTATGCAAATTAACAATTACTAATGAATTAATTGTTATTAACCAATCTTTAAAGATTCTACACCAACTTATTCTCCCATTTGCGAAAATATATTTAAATAGTTAATGTTATTAATTTCTTTTTTGAATTTATTTTTTTATTTCTTTTTGAATTTTATATGTTAATTTATATAAATATGCATATGTTAAAATCTTAGACATGTAGAATAATTCATGTAGTATAATCATAGACTGAAATCATATTTCAGAAAACTAACGATCATTGATCATTGATTGATCTTAACAAAATATATTTATTACAAAGAACACAATTATTTAACTATTGATCATAATCAAACCTTTGCAAACATCCATCCACACACAAATAACATTAAATTGTGATGTAAAATTCTAATGATGTACAATTTAATACAAGAGTTAACATTTATTGAGGTATGATTTTAAGCAGAAAAAATTTAATACCCACATGAAGTAAATAATGAACATTAAGTAGTATTTTGAATATATATATTCTATTACAACATAGCTTGAAATTACGAATAGTCATTAATTTCTTTCATTTAGTTATTACAAAAACAAATCAAATTCTGTAAAAAGCAATTATATGATGCATTTAGTTTGTAAAATCATCACAAGAGAATGAATATTGTTTTTAAAAATTTGTTAATTAATAAAGAATTGGATAAACTAATTATGAAACATGTTATTTTCATAATTTCATATATTATACATGGTTCATTATATAATTTTGAATCAATTTACATTTCAACTTTTTAAATATTGCCTCATAAATTAATACATTTTTTATGAAAATGTATTCACAATACTTCACAAAACCTAAAATTATTTATACATACATATATACTTATGTTATGAAAAATGCACTTACAGTATTATATAATTACTTACAATTAATACGATTTCATCACTTTTATTACTTTATAATATACATTAAACTACCCACAAATGAAAGAACATATTAAATCAAGAAACATGTTTTTGCATTGCATAATAACTTAGATTTTGTAAAAAAAAATCATTTGAATATATCATAGTATCTTTTTTGTTCAATACATTGTATATGATCAAACTAAATTTTAAATTATTTAATTTTTATCTAAAGCCATTCAATAGATTATCACGTTTTATTAAATTAACATATTAATCCTCTCATTTTTTTAATGTGAAATTTGGACATTTCAAAATGAGTTTGTTGAATGTGCTCATACGGAAGGCATTCACAACACAAGCATTTCAATTTTACTCTGTTTTAATTCTGCATAGTTATGATAAAGCTTTTAAAAGGCAAAACTTTGCCCTCTTCAATATATCTACATATATTACACAAATATTTGTTATATAACTGAAAAATATATAACTAATATTAATAATAGTTTATAATATATTATCTAATTATATATATAAATTTGTTAAGCGCTCAAGAAATCACAAATTATTTGTATCATTATATCAATTTACAGTTAGGAAATATGCCAGTCGAAGAAAAACTTATCCATGAATTTATATTATATATATATATATATATATATATATAAATATATATATATATATATATATATATACATATATATATATATAAATATATATATATATATATATATATATATATATTTAAATATCATGATCAATACCTTGTACTACATACATAATTAGCTGCTGCTTATAAGAAACTAGAGTTGTTTTCATAAGATTTTAACATGATTAAAGCAATCAATAACAAAATAAATGGAAACTGTTCATGGCTTAAACAACTAATAATTATTTTAATAAAACAACATATTTCTCTGATCACAAATGATATTTTTTATTTTTACTAATTTATTTTATATACACAAATAAATTAAAAATATGTAAAACATATGCTTCCGTCATAATTAAAATATGTTCGTACTATTACTGAGAATCATTAATAACCATTTCATATATGAGAGAAGAAAAAATAAATCAACCACATTTTCACTAGTAAGTATCAATTTAACTGGAGCTCCTATATTCAACATATCAATCACAATTTAATGCGTTTGATTAAAGTAACACTTTGTCAATAAAAAGTTTTCTCATATGAATGGTTAAATTATGGAACTTTATACAGTTAAGTTGTTTTTTATTATTTAATTATGGTTCGTATCTAAAATGTATTCATAATATAATAAGATCAAATTATCAATATGCAAATGAACACAAATAATCATACTTGATTTAAGTCAATTGAATGTCTACTGTTACTTAAATTGTATTATAATATAAATTTTAATATTATATACATACATGTGCATGTATATAATATAAATGCACATAAAAAATATATGCATAAAATATGTTTAAAGCATTCATAAAGCAGCAGCATTATTATTACAATATAGTTGGAATAATTAGTCTTCATCACTTAGGGGCTCATATTGAGCAGACATCAGAGGTTTTGGCTGTGCATTATCGACATTCACAGATATTGAAACTTGCTGAGTCACTTGATCGGACACATTAAGCGCACTATATGGATAATTATAGGCAGTGGATGGGTATGTTGTGATGACTTGAACTGACGCTTGACTGGTACTAATTGTATCCATCTTTGCTAATGAATCAGTAGTTTCATCAATTACCATTTCTCCAGGTGAACAACTGCGATCGTTCTCTTTCATTTCACTTTTGTCGCCCTCGTGGTGCTCAGCTGTGGATTCTTCAATATTAGACCTCTTGTTATCATCTTCCGTTCTCATCACTTCTACAATGCGATTTGTTACATAATCGAAAGCTGAAAGATGTTTGGCAGGTTGCTTAAATTTTGAAGAAGGAATAGGCGACCTATCAACATAAAATCTATCATTGCTATGCATATTTATTGGTTCGTGAAATCCAGGTCCAGATACATGTTGGTTTTGTTTAGTACTTCTAGGGCTTGGAGGTTTAGCAATTCGGATAATTTGCCGTTCATCGGAAACATTACTTCTTGAACCTCTATCGCGATCTGCAATATCCTTCGGATGAATCGACCTCCTATACTTCCATTGATCGGAACTGGCAACGGCGTCTTGATTGTGTGCTAAACCATAACTAGATCTCATTGAGATAGAATGACCGTATCCAGGATTGTTAAAATCACTCGTTATAATTGAATCGGTTAGATCACCCAAAGTCATATTTTTTTGTGATAAATTTGAGTTAGGCCTGTTTTGATGTTGTTGATGATCAATATTATCAATTTCAACATTTAAAACATTTGGTGAATGTGATTTTCCATTATTTTCAACTTGAGGATGCTCTCGATGAAAAGCCTAAAACAAAGTAATATGCATGCTTAACCTAACAAATATATTGCACCGCATAGTTTTATATACACAATGTATATCATACGTATATATATATATATATATATATATATATATACATATATATATATAATAAATATCTATATATATAAAGAGAGAGAGAGAGAGAGCTCTCAGTTTAGAAAGAATCCTTGGATGATTATAAAATAAAATAAACACTATATCAATTGAGTTTTCGAGATGCAGAAGTGTTTGGTTATATATTACGATAAATTAATTTAAAAATACATTTCAACGCATGATTAAAAATACATTTCAAATAAAATCATACCTAATAATTTTTGTAATATATTTTGATAGTATTTTACGTTTAAAATTTTAACTTTGTCAAGTATATTAGTTGAACTCAACAATTTTGATCACATTTACTAAATTTTGCTTTTTTTGTCCATATATATATAGATGGGCTTGATTCGAGTTGATTGGAATCCTGAATCAAGTAGGCACATCACTAGGCACATATATACACATATATACATATTCAATAGATAAGTCCTGGATTTTTTCAATATATTAATTGTTTCTTTTCCGAACAGTAAATCCAATAATAAAAAACCATTTGTTTTTTGAAGATGTTTAATAACGACGTTTCGGAACTAGATACGTTCCAACATCAGGTTTATTCTGTCAAAGACAATGTTTTTTTTTTAAAACTATTGACTAACATTAATTAATGATGGTTATTACAGATTATTTAGAAAAATTATAATGAAAAAAGGTTTAATATAAAATTGAGAAAAAAAAATTATTTACCTTTAATAACTTCCATATCACTAATATTTTTATTATAAACACTTTGACTTCACAAGACTTTGTAACACACTGTGATGAAGTTCTGTCGGCCAGATATAAGGAATATATACGGACTTAGGCAAAAATAACTTTTTATGTCTCTTGTATTGGTAATTTACGAAAAATGGGAATGTATTGCCTTAGCAAATGCTGAGATTATGTATAATATTATGTATGTATGTATGTATGTATGTATGTATGAATATTATTATGTATATATACATGCACATACATATACACACCTACATACAAATACATACATATGCATATATCCATATATTCATGTACATACAATTATATATACGAACATATACGCAAGTACATGTATATAGTGTATATACAAAAACATACATATAAGCACATATATGGATGTGCGTATATTACTACATATATATACACACAAAATTATTAAATCATTAATCGTTTTTAATTAGGTTTAAAAAATTTAGATATGAATCATGAATGATATTATGATCTGATCTTTTATTAACACAATTTGACGAATTCAAAAAGATTAAACTGCTTTCAGAAAAAAGTCTTTGAGATTGAATAAACTATGTTAGTATTAAATTTAGGAGGGGTGGTGGATTTAATTTTTGAAAACATTTCTTTAAAAGAATATAAAGCTGTTCCTGAAATAAAAATATTTTTTTCTTTGAGTAATTTGGCAAAATAATCAAATAAGCCTTCAATGTAAGGCATGCTGTGAAAAGTAGGTTTGCAGGACAGCAATATTAAACTTACTTTTCACAGCATGCCTTACATTGAAGGCTTATTTGGTTATTAAACATCTTCAAAAAAACAAAGTGTTTTTTATTATTGGATTTACTGTTCGGAAAAGAAACAATCAATATATATACATATATACAAATATAAACATATATATATATATATATATATATATATATATATAATTAGTGTCACAGCGGTCGTCCGCGATGAATGCCTAAAATACTAAACCGATTTAAAATTTGTTTTGCTCACCGTGTGCATATAGATCCCATTTAAGACATAGGGTATATTAAAAGTTTCAATTTATAGCCGAAATATTATATTTTTGGTAATTTGAATATTTGACCAGTGAATCGTAGAATCAGTTTGATCTTATCTAGACCACCATCGACTTACGAACAATTTGAGCGACCCTGTTCTGAGTCGTACGCCATAGATAAAAGAGTATATATATATATATATATATATATATATATATATATATATGCATATATAAGGCGTACGCAATAGAATTTGTTTATATTGTAAAATTTGAATGCATCGGTTTATACCGCGTTTCTATGTGAGTCCACTCGAAGATTATATATTATTATCTGCTAAATAAATTAATAAATATTATGTAACTTTATGTTGCCAATTTTGAATTGATGGAAAGTTATTGGTAGAGAGTTTAGAAAGCAATATATATTTGTGAGATTCTTACAATTAATTTTTATTAAATATTAATAGTATTGTTTATGAAATTAAATGTGTTTGACTGAATCTCAATTTAAAAAATATATGTTTCATAATCAGGGGCAGTAGCGATAATTAAAATATAAAATTAGTTGGATCTGTCAAAATGAAATGAAACAATATTTAAAATATATATTATTACTGATAAGAAATATAGGACGAAATAAAATATCAATGAATAAAAGTTATATTAATTGCATACTATAGGTATGTGTAAATATATATACATTATAAAAAATATACTATAAATAAGAATTTAAAGCATAAATATTAGTTAATTCGCTGGGCATGCCACATAACAACATAATTTAGAAATGAATTATCGAATTTTACTTCGTAAACCAAAATTTAATGAATTAATCAAAAGCGCGGTAATTATATATCAAAATCTTGAAACTATAAATGCGCTAATTGATATAAATAAAATCAGCTTCAGATTAAATTGGTTCTTGCAAAGACTATTAATATTATCCCCTTTCACTGCCCTTTTCACTTACATACCAATTTGAAATCAATTAGTTATTTTCATACTAGACATATTTTTCATGGCAAAACAACGTTTGCCGGGTCAGCTAGTATATATAGGCACATATATACATATATATATATATGAAGAGAGAGAGATAAAGGAATAATAAAAAGATGAACACCGCCGCATAAAACAATCAAATAATTTAAATTTATTATGTACATTGAACAAAAATGTTTTAAAGATAAAAATAAATAAACTCACATTGATGAAATTTGGCCTTCCATCCCTTGTTGGTGGTGCGGGGCTATCATCTGAGGTCTGATTAATTTGGTGAGTTATAATAGCATCAATTAATTTTGCAGCAGTCAATTGCTCTGGCGACGATGATCTCTGAGCGGGCAGTTGTCCTCTAGAAAGACAAAACAGAATTAGGTTCCAAATAAATACATATCATAAAACTCTTTAGTTCCTAAATTTATAAATTTACTATTGAAAATAGAGAATACTGACCTGTCAGCAGCAACTTGTCGCTCCTTACGATCATGTAACCTCGCATTTGGCGTATCTCTAGGTATACAGCCAACTAATAACCTGGTAGTTTCACGTTCTCTGCGCAATCGCTCCTCTCGATCTAAATCTCGACTTCGCTCGTTCTCCATAATCTTCTCAATGTTTCCACGCTCAATTTCCTTCTCGTTATGAATCTGCTGCTGCCTCAATCTTTCACTTTCAAGTTGCTGCTGTCGTTCCAAATTACTTCTGTGGATATAGTACTGCTCGCGCTCATGCTGCTGTTGCTGCTGCGGGCTACGATAATTGTGCTGTTGTGAAATAGATGTTTGTTGCTGCTGTTGTTGGTGTTGTTGGCGACGATGCATATCCAACTCTACTAATCGTACAGTGTGCTGAGAAAAAATAATCTTGTTAATTATTTTTGCTACTCATTTTTTATAATGAAACAAAATTTATCCAATAGGCAATATTTAGAATTTTTTCAAATAATGTTAAAGATTTACAAAACCAAACACTAGGTAGATAAAGTATTAAGTCAAAAATCTTTAATGCCATTCATCAGTATATAGATAAAATTTGATGGACAATAAAATGTTTATTTGTTATTGTATAATATGTGTATTTTAAATACACCTGTTGGCGTTGCAATTGCTGCTGCTGCTGAAACTGTTGCATATGAAGATGCTGCAAATCTCGATCCCTAGCAATTCTATCCTGCTGATATCTTTAAAAAAAGGAGAGGAATTAATAATAATCAACAAGGAGTAGTATTTTCACCTTAACTTAATAATATTATTTGTATAACTTGTAAATAGTTCAAGAGTCAAAATTTAACATATTTAAGGTTCATTATTATCGTAATATCATTAGATTCAAAAGAAATAATAGTTTATTAATGAAAATCAATGCATCAATATCAATATGAATATACCGAATATCATGATGACTTGAAGTAGGTGGTGTTAGAATTTCAGATCTTTTTTCATCTTTGTGTGGAACTGGTAATGAAGGTTGTTGAACAGCTACATCAACCAAGGATGAAAATGCTTCATGACCTAAGCATTTCACAATATATTAATTAATGGAGATATTGGTTTTATTTAGTACAACTAATTAACATAGATGAAGTGATACCTGGTGGCGGATACTGATGCATCGGTGTGGTCATGTGGTGTAATTTATTAGAAGCTGCAGGGCTGGTAGGTTTGCTGCTATTGTGAGGTTGGCCAGTGTGAGCGTTATGCCGCTGTATCACGCCCTGCCGTTGAGGTGGAGGCGGAGGAGTGTGGTGCGGACTCGGAGCACTATCATAAACAATATAATTAGCCATTCGAGATCATACTGTTATGCGATTCAATAATACAATATTATACTATCTTATCATAAAAACTTATTACCTATTGACTATTTCCGCAGGCGAGGCCCGACTGAGATATTCTTGCCTTGTATTACGATCTTTATCGCCGTAATACATTGAGGCCGGCGAGCTCATTATGGGACCGCGGCTCACGGGCTCTTTTTCTATTGTCCTTCGGCCTTGTCCATGCATTTGTTGCGAAGTAATATAATCCGTTATAATTATTTGTCGTGAACTCAATTGTTGTTCTATATTATACGTAGGCGGTCTAGTGAATGATGAGGTAAAACCTGATGGTACATTATTATTACTTTGAATGGCATAAGGAGGAAAATTACTTGGACTTTGACTTGAGATTTGTAAATTGCCTGGTATTGATAATTGTGCTGGACTTTGCCTTTTATTGTAATAATCGTACATACGCTTCTCTTGCAAATGATGTGGAGGAAGATGCACAGGAGTCCCTTGCGTGATGGAACCAACGCTCTTGGTACTATCAATTTGAGTCTGACGTTGCAAGTTATCATAACGCGGACTCGCCGGAGTATTCACAACGACGGATCCTTGCATTGGATTCATCGGCGTACCATGTGTTATGGAGCCTGGTTTCGTTTGACTATGCGGTACTTTCGTACAAGGCTTCATTGCATTATGCTTGATGGAAATTTTTGAACCAGATTGAGATGTCGATATACTCGGGCGCTGTACCACCAACCCATGCGGCTGTGGTGCCGCCGATACAAAAACTGAGGGTGATTTAGATATTCTACCGGATTCATGGTGATAACCAGCGTATGCCGATTCCCCACTGGGCCTATAGGTTATGCTCGCAGAACTTATCGAAAGTCCAGTCGAACTGTTATGTATGCTAGTTTTGCTATGAGCAGGCGGTGGCAGACTCTGATGTAAAAAATTCGAATTGTCACGACTTTTTTTAATGCTCAAATCTAATGTTTCTGGTTCAGGTTCACTTCTTAAAACAACAAGCACTTCCTTTGATAGTTCTGTTTTAGGCACGCTCGCAGATGCGGACTGAACTGGAGTAATGGTAGCAGCAATTTGGGGTGAAGACAAAATTTGCTGAGCTGGAAGCCTATGCAGAGTGCGCCCATGTGAGTTAACTACAGAAAGTGTTGCTAGCGAGTTTTGTGGTATATTATTATTGCAACTGACGGGTATATTAACGGTGGATTCTCCCATCCGATAATCTCGAATGCACGGATTATCGGTATTTGCTTTTGTTATGAGAGCGGCGCTGCCAGTTTTTTGAGTAGCCGATCCATTGTTTTTCACCATTTGCTCTATAACGTTTAACATAACGTCCCCCATCGAGTCCAGTCGCGATGGCTGATTTATAACAGGAGGGCCGTTCTGGTTTGTCACTACAGTTATTGTTGCTTGTTGTGCTGTCGGTTGACCAGTTTGATATGCCGGCTGAAGTAATGCTTTGGGACTATTTCTTGTAGTGGGCGATTCATTCTCTTCATCGGCTGTTTCCGTTGCCGAACTATCATATTCGTCCTTACTTGTGATTTTAGCAACAGGAACCGTCGGTGTCGGCATTCCAGAAGCAGTGGGAATCGAGGATATTAAAGACTTATCATCACTTTGACTTCTAGGCCTTGAAATCAATTCTTCGCCATCTCTAAGACCTATCAAAGACGTATTACAATGAGGACTGGCTGCTGATGCTGTGTCACTAGCTGCATTATCTTTTTCATCACAAGAAGATGTCGTGCTACCGCTTTCTTCTTCATCTGTGAGCACAGGTTTTATATCTATGCCATTTTTTCTATTGTACTCTGTTATTAGCTCCTCCAGACCATGTTTTTTTCGATAGTTGAAATAAAAATTCTTAATTTGATAGATTGTTTTCGATAACGCTTCTGCGATGGTTTGCCATTGACAGCCATGTTCGCTTAGTAATCTTTTGAAACAAGCTATTTCTTCGTCAGTCAGTCGTTGAGATGGATCTGAAATATCCTCTTGTAAATGCAGACCAAGAACACGCCTTGTTATCCGATTGTAGCACGCAGAACAGCATTTCGTATTCGCCGATGGAATTTCTATTGGAAATAAGGTATAATAGAAAGTTTATAAACCTTAATAATAATATTTAATTATATTATTATATTAGTATCATATTTAACATACTAAATTCTTTCATTATCGGTTCTCGCAAGTCTTGCGTCAGCTCCATCCATCGCTTCGGAAGGCTTCGTAAACGCTTGACGCGGTCCTTGCTGTTCGGACAAGTCGGCAAGGGGCACACAGTGGACCGCGATCTGACGTATTTACACCGGCAAGTATTGCACACACGCGCACCTGAAAATAATACGATAAAAACATATTGTATCTATAGGAAAAACATTCGAAATAGAATCATATCTAATTATTCTTACAAGACCAAGGGCGTAATAGACAGATTATCGGCAGGCAGAGGCAAACGGAAATGTTTTGAATTACTAGTCTAGTACAATATTTAATCAACAATAAACATAAAAAGCACAACTACTATTTTAAAATCAAATTATTTTCATAATTTGATAGCTATTTTTACATACAACAAACAAATTTTTGTAATTTAGATTTATTAAATTATGGCACATATTATGTGTCGAAACATATAAATAAAAAAGTGAAATTTATTTTACAATTTTCCTCAATTATAAATTAATACATATCAAAATCAAAATCAAACTAAACTAAATCGTACCCTGGGGCACCATATCTTCGGTGAGACCATACTGTTGCGCATGAGACTTGGCCAGTGTGCGCGCCTGATTTGAATCCATTTTGCAGATGAAACAAGTCTCTACATTACCTGTTCCCGCTGTAATTAGAAATTATTTCACAGTTAGTTTTATCATACTTAAACCGGATATAAGTAAATTAAAAGAAATTGGATGGTCGAATTTTCGTATAAAAATAACTGATCATTGAATAAATTAAAGGCTTATACAGTCGGTCAAGTAAGAGCGTGGCCGACTTTAACGACAGTTAATGAAAAATTTCGGTCGAATTCTTTCGTGAGCCGATAAAGTGAAGCTTTGTCCTTGATGCATCGTCAACAAAGGTTTAGTTGCCGATGATCTTATGAGAAAAAATCACGTTAAACGCCATGAGTGCTAAGTTACGCGTCGCGCTACGAGGCTGCGCCCTTTTGCATCCACCCAAAAGGTCTCCAATTGTCGCAATCAGCTGCTGCTAAACATATGAGAAAGTTGAAGGCATTTGTACAGAATAAGATACACCTATATAAAGTTGCTAAAAAATGTCGCTGATTCATCAGAACGTGGTTCAAATAAAAAAGAAGAAAAAAGAACAGTGAATGTGTTTTTGCGGAATCCTGCTTTAATACTGCAGCAAAGACGAGCAAAAGTAATGGCAAAATGTTCAGAAATATCTACAAAAATATCTACAAAACTATCTGAACCTTTCTTCGTATTCATAATCTGAAATGGCGCAACACAATGCGGAAACCCCTGGCGACTGAAAAACATGTGCTTCTTTTTCCGCTTGGGCATATGAAAATATTGATACAGATTTTAAAAACGTCATTTTTATTGATAAATGTTCTATATGAGTACGTACTGCCTACATCAAGCTATTAAATTAAAAGACGAGCCCTCAGAGTAAAATAATCCGTTAAATTAGTAAAAAGCAGGCGTCGGAGATGCCAGCCAATTGTCGACTCCGGTGGTGACTGGACACATATTGACCAAATTACATCATTGTTTGTAACGTATACAATGCATATATAAATATTAAAATTTCATAAAATAATTATTTTTATGAATTAACACGGCCACGCTCCTACTTGACCGACTGTAAATTAAAGAATCTTTTTATATCAAATTGTTAGTGCAAAAAAAAACAACTTTTTAATCCAATGATAGCCGAAATTCAATAGCAGAAAAAAACAAATCACATAAATAAAAGCACGTAAAAGATCTAACAGTTCATCCAATCAGATGATGGATATTCGCATCCATATTGAAATCAGCGTTGTCGTAATATAATGTGTATGGCTGTTGGCCTGCGTGACAAATCAATCCCGTAGAACGGTATCACAATTAAATATTAACAGATTTTAGTTACTCTGCCAAATGAAAACCGATCATAACAAAGCTTACTGTAATGCAATACGTACATTGTCACGGAAATCTACTGGCAATATTAATTAACAGACATGCAAAGCACCACTACATAAAATGTTTCAAGAGCAAAACTGCAGCCAGTCACTCAAAATATAATATTTTTGAACAGTTGCATGCGATAATTCGATTAAAATGGAAGGCTCTAAACATACTCGGGCAAAGGCTTTTTTTATAAAAAAAAGACATTCAGTTTTTTTATTCATATAATATGAAACAGAAATAAGTTAGTATTTATTCTCACAACATAATGTTAATTTTTTATCTTGTATTATAGTATCATATAGATGCCGTTTTAATGGATACACTATCCTTTATGTATATTGATGTTTAATAAATATTCTAATAATCTGAATAAATGTAATAATAAATCTACATAAACTGTAGTTCATATTAGTTTAATTAATATTTTGAATAAGTGTATATATATACATATATATTAATTTAGAAATATGAACAGACAACACTTTTTTGCACTAATTTATTAAATAATAATTTCACAAACGTTTCGATACTAGGTTTGTCTCATCATCAGTGTGTTATAAATTTAAAATTTAAAATATGGAAACCTATATAAGCCTTATGTGTTATCCGTTACACGTCATTCACAGTACTGTGAATTCATTTGTTCATATTTCAAATTATATTTTAATATTATAAATATATATATATATATATAAATAAAGTTAACAAAGTTTAATGAAATATGCTTAAACAATATGATGAATTTGCTCTCGCCGTGTTCCTATGTTATAGTCTATAGTGGTTATATTGCTCGGCGAATATCATCTCGTTTCGTTTCGATTGCTGGTGGTTTGGGGATAAAATGATTACTCGCTTCTAGCAGAGAGTTGTTTAATCGCGGGCTAATGAGCGAATTATTACGCTGACTCGGCTTAATTAAATGAACTGTTTGTATTGGTTTAATTAATATATATATATATATATATATATATATATATAGGAGTAAGTGTGGGTATATATTATAAACGCGAATGCATTCATAACACAGTGCTTTTGCTCAGTTTCTTGGCCGCAAATTTTATGTTTCATTTTTAATTATTCATGTATCATTAATTTCTCTTAACATATACCTATTAAATATATATATATATATATATATATATATATATGAACGGGTCGATTTAAAGAACACTTAGGCACATATGATTTTCGGATACTAGGGATCAAAATAGATACTTTGCTGAAGAAACCATACCTCTGAAATGAATTCTGGTGTCCCGTGCGTTGGCCCAAAAATAAGGGTTGAATGTTAAACAACCGCTCCGGGGATGAACCACGGGCATGGGTGAATCGGCTTTCCAAAGTTAGTGGAGCATCGGTCATACATTTGAACGCGGGGCACTCTAAATGGGTCAAAATGGAATTTTTCAAATTTATACCCTTATTTTTGGGTCATTGCACGGAACATCAGAATTCATTTTAAAGGTATAGTTTCTTCAGCAAAGTATCTTATTTTGATCCCTAGTATCCGAAAAAATCATGTGTGCCTAAGCGACTTTTTTTTTGACCCATACAAATCGACCGACCCGCTCCAATATATATATGGTTGTTTATAATACTGCAGATTTCTCAAGTACCAATTAGGCGAGACGTATTAGTCGACTAATTAGTATTGGTCTAATTATAATTGTGTGATTTCAAATAATCACTTAATTTGGTTTGGCAGAATGTTTTTGACTCATTAGTTATTTTCAACATAAATGAACTGTTACACTACGTCTGGAGATTACCTAGCAAAAGAAACTTCACTGTCGGTCACGGCATTCAGAATTGGCACCGGCCATCATAGTCAGTCGGTCCCAATCTACTTGCTTGACGATCATGACAAGTTTCTTTATTGAAACCATTGGATTTATCTGTCATGAATTTTAAAAATAAAGCATTGAAAATGTCGACCAAATCGTAATTTTGCAAAAACTTGTGACTGTTCCTACATTTTCAGCCACCGATTTGGCGTGTTTGAATAGTACCCGATGCCATTTCAAATTTTAAAATCAACTATCCAGCTATTAAAACTAGTGGCCTATAAAGTCTACATCAATTTCGAGCATTCTCGTATATTATAGGTACTTCAAGGCGGTTTTAGAGTTTGTTTGAAGTCGCCCAATATTTCAATTTCTTTAAATTCAAATCTATTCTTTGAAATAATACGTAACGTACAAGCTGGTAGGTGAAGCACAGCAGACCACTGAGCTTGTGATTTTTTTATCGAAAAACATCAATATCTCAATTTTTTAAGGGACAGTGCCTTTTTGCTCTGGAATATTAAACATGATGGCAAATCGTACCAAGTTTTAAAAATGTATAAAGATACGATTCTACGGTATATACCATATACATATATAAATAGCATACAAATTATATGGAAAGCAAGAATAACAAAATAAGCATTATTACATAACGCTGCGAATTTATTTAAATACACACACGGTCTCGGGTCTCGGGTCTCCGGTCTGTGGGGTGCATACATGTCATCCGCACAATCAGTTGTGCAAACAACGGTAGACAAGCGAGAGTGCGGATACATGGCGGATACGGTTTAATCATATTAGACTTGACAATTCTCAAAGGTATTGCACCAGTGTACACTCTTTACATTCGCATATCGTTATATTTTCATATTACTACCGGCCTCAATTACATATGGACGTGCACTTCATTATTTTCATTTCAAGATGCACGATTCTATAATATTAAAATGGAAATAGATTCAAACTAACCTAACACACACCTTGCACGATCAAAACTCTTGAAGAGCTAACACTGTAACTTCCCAAATAATCGGGTTTTTTCGATTTTTTTCGTGCGGAAGAAAAAGTGATAAAATCATAATATTGGGCGAAGTTTGTTTAGCGTATATCTGAACAACAATATATAAAATTATTATAAAAAACATTCACCATTGACACCATTGCCATTTTGGCGAAGCACGCAGAATTTGAAGCGCTCTGCGTGCAAAATTGGATAAAAAACGCTTATTGAACATGCTTATGCGGCCTAACTCTGGAGAAATTAGTAGATTTACAATTGTTTGAATTAATTCGTTTAATATAAAAAAACTATTAGTTTAACTAATAGTTAATAGGTAGTGATATTTAATAAATAAAAATGATAAATTGACATGTCGAAATTCCTTCATTTTAATCTTAAAAATCTCATTTTAAAGATATTGCAACAAATTGCAATTGAAATGAAAGAAAAAAAATAGAGTTATGCTGTGCACCTTTTGAAAAATCACTTTTCGAAATGCATCTAAAGTTTAGAAATGCAATATAAACAATGACAGTGTTTGGGGAAAGGATCAATATTACAAGAAAAACATATTTTGAAGTATGAAATATTTTTATAAAAGGATCAATTAATTTTTCAAACCAAAATGTACAATTCCTTGATAAAATTACAGTGGTTTATCACTGCTGAAGTGAGTATATATATTTGGTTCGAAATCGATATCAAAACATTGCTCAACAACGACGACGTCATCCATATTTCGATAATTTTGATAAGTATTGCCCATCTCTGATCCCCTCATATATACGAAACGAAGTCAAATAAGAGAAGCTTTTGCACATGGAACATGACTAAAATAAATATTTACTCTGCCGAAGCCTGCCATCAATTACTGCGTTTGTATATATACCCCGCACGAAGAAACTCAAAAATACACACACGCGCGCTGTGTCACATATTTCATGTTACGTACATGTATGTATACAACAAATTATAGATTTATGTATATGTACATAGAAATAATTTTATATTATTATAGCATATATTTTATTCGCATCGACGTTTCGACAGATCCGTTCGGTTGTTACAAATACAGTATGTGGTCAAAAAAAAAACACACACATTTATAGAAGAACAGATTTTCCATTAGTGAATGAGTGTGTATAATCAAAATTTTATCGTTTATATAGTAATGAGAATATAAGAATAATCATGAACAAGATACTGTGCGAAGAAATAACATTTCCATCTCTCATTTGGATAAGGAAAAATAAGGTTCTGCTAAAACAAATAGAATGATTTTAAAAGCACTCTGAATATTTAAAAGACAAACATATCCCGGCTTGATGCGGGGAATGTTTCATGATTTGAAAATATAGTATGCAGGATGAGAATTCTAATTTAGTAATGAACTGCAGATGAAATATAAAAGAGAGTACGTAGAGCATGCTAAATATTTTGTATAAATGAGTAATTGGAAAATATAGAAAAGGATATTTTTGAATTGAATTCTTTTTTTGGTAGGGTACAAAAATTTTAAGATTTTATTTTATTTAAATATCACATAATATTAGTACATAGTATTAAATAATTACTCTTTCTTTCTTTTTTTCGGTATAATATTTTCTACCGGTTTATATAAATATATAATGCGTCCTTAACTTTTGTTGTTTAAATATTAATTATGAATAACTAATTAATTTTTGCAATTTAATCGAAAACGATTTTATTTTTGTAAAATTGGTAAATGAACAACAATGAAGCATTTAATGATAAATGTTGATAAAGACTAGTTTTGTTATTACTTGTATTCAAAATGAACCAACACTTTCTAATGCAAAAATATTTAAATTATGGGAAATAAAAAAATAACCTTAATCATTCGTCATTTATCAAATGCTCTTCAAAATAGCCATCCTAGATTCTAAATCTTGCCTATTTTGCAAAGTGCATGGGTTTTCGGATACTGTTTATTAAAATACTGTTTTAGAAATCACTTTAAAATAAAACTTACGAAAAAACAAAGTTGATAATCATGAGGGTGATTTTCAGAAATAATTAGGTAATCTATCTATCAGATTTATCCTAATCTGTATAAGCAGAAAAAGATATATAGGACATCACAAGAAAGCGAGTTGATTCAGTGGAGATGCAATTAATATTGCAACCTTTACACGACACATTTATTTATTAATGAATTTATTCACTTGTTCATGAGTAGATAAATAAATAAATAACATGTTTGAAGGTGGTTGATGTGCATATGACCCTTTGCGTACTGTACTTTGATGGTATTGATATAATCTGATATAGTTATTATTTAACAAAAATTCAAATGGTCTACGATGAGAATTTCTGTTAAGTAGGTACTCGTAACTATTCCATAATATGCTCCAATAGTATTTTCTAAATTTGATGCAGCAATAGTTACGAATCATAACGTATCAGCAGCAAACTAAAATCAGGTAGTCGAGTGGCCAATAAACGGCAAGGTACGTTCGTGTAGAGATGGATACATAGATTCTGTAAAATCATCTAAGCCCCACCCCCAGTTTAAAACGGTTATAAAGCGGGTCGCGTGATAGCAACGGCCAGTCATAAATCATCCCCCATTCTGTTTTTAATAATTATTGATTTCTTTAACAAACGTGCGATTACATGTGATGAACATTTATAGTTTTAACTATTTTCGTGTGGGTCCAATTTCAGTAGTGGACATAATTGCTATAAAAGTGATAATTTTAATAATTGTTCAGAACGGTAATCATCAAAAACGTTTATATTATGTGAAAACTAACAATAAATTTAGGTTCAGCTAAATTTCAATATAACAAAGTTTGAAACACGTAGTGTATTGAATTCTATATTTAGTGTATTATTTATATGCAGTTTAAAGTCGGATTGCGAAAATTGTTATGATCAAGCCATCTGTTATGTATTCGCTGTACCAATCGTGGGGTATGCAGGTGCAGCCAGACGCGAACGTGCCACCTGATCTTCTATTAGATGTGGGAGAAACACGTTTTGCGGCGCACAGCATGCTTTTGGCCGCACACAGTGGTTACATAAGAGCGGCCCTGTACGCTCGTCAATCGATCGAAGCGATAAATCCTTCGATTACCACACCCCTTGTCATATCAAATATATCGCCTGAACAATTCGCACCTTTACTGGCATATATGTATTCCGGTCATTTGGAACTGACAATTGACAACGTATTCATAATTCTATTGGCTACGCACATACTGCAAATGCCCCGGGCATTAGAATTGTGCAGAGAGTTTTTAGCAGTGCATCAATTAGTACCAAAAATACCAAATTTTGGCAGCAATAATCAAGACCAAGGTGTGATAAAACCTATACCAAACCGACATACTTCAATGTGCGCAATGACATCGGCCATACCTCCAATCAATCAAGGAATATTCAATATATCACGGACTACACATTTTCGTCCTCCCGATCGAGTAAAAAATAAAGAAGTCACACCGCTGCCAGAAAAATCTCATTCAACCGGCGAGTGCACTATCGATCCTCTCAATGGCCCACAAACGACGCAAAAATTAAATACATGTAGAGGAAAATCAACCAGCACTTCAATTTTGAAATCAAATTCTCAATCCAATCAACAAGTTAACTCGCAGAAAGAAGCAATAACCGGCAAAATAGTAATAGATATTGCATCCTGCGACGGTCCGGTTCGTTTCTCGAGGGTTCTCAACCATGCCTACAACAGCGGAGCTGCGAACGAGGCCGGCGGTCCCGAGACTAATACATCAGCTATCAGAGAAACTTACCACGACATTGCCGATGCGAGTTTCAACACGCAAATGGCGAAAAATATACGAGAATGCAACCCCGGCAATGACAACCCGGAAACCGCGAACAGCAGCGACAGCGAAGAAATCAACATCGAGGATGTGAACCCATCGGAAAATTCAATCAACCTGCACGATAACAATTTTGCAAATGGTCAATCGATTTACATGTGCATGCACTGCAATCACACATTCAAATCGCAGTACTGCTATCAAAAACATGCCAGAAGACATTTGCATCCAGTGGAGTCGAATCATCTAATAGAAGTAAAAATCGGCCAAGGTGCGCCTGATAGCACGAAGCTCAAAATAACGCATTTGGATATGAACGTTCAATATTATCCTTGCAAAACTTGCGGATCGAAATTTCCCAGTTATTATTTTGTGCACAAACATCGAAAATCGTGCCATGCAGAAGAAAACAACTGAATTAATTTAAATGCTCACAATCTTTTAAATATATTGAAAAAATTATATAAAAACATAATATATTCATTTAAATTGAATACATAAAACATTGTATTATAAATTTAAAAACAATTATTCAATATGTATGACACAATATGTATATGCAATTAAATATTAAATAAATTACGCTGTTTAATTAGTTAATATTTGAGTATTCAAATTTTTTTCAATTTAAGCATGATCAGTTTCCGTTCCCATCGGATACTTGTTATAATATGAACGCAATTTTCATCATGACATTTAAAAGTAAAGTATGTTTATATATATCAACAAAGCGTTAGAAAGCGCTTGTAAATGTTAAAGCAGATGCCTAACAGTTTTAAGTTTAACAAATCACAGATTAAAAATCTATTCTAGGATAAAAACATCTGTATCAATATAACTTTTGCACAACCCAACAGTAAATGTAAAAACAATACATAATATTAAACAATATATAATATAACCTACGCCAACATGAAAAGTCCATATTATTTAATAGTACTTATTTTTGTACGCAATAAAGAATATAGTTTTAATATTCAAAAATAGTCAACACCGTCAATCTGTTATTATGGTAGACGAAAAATACTATATCATGTTTCCCTAGATTGAACTCGATTGAATGGTAAATAAAAAATTAACCAAAATATGGCGTATAATATATCACTTGACATGTATCATAATAAAATGTTTTAAAAATCAACTCACCCTTATCCTGGTGCTCATCATCTGAAGTTGCTGCTGCATCTTTTTGCTTTAGCTTCTTATCGTTTAACACCGACGTATCAGTTGTACTGAAATTGACACACAAATTCATTTATATATATATATATATATATATATATATACATATACATACACATACACACTTGTAAATGTATATGCATGTATGAATATATACACAAGTGGTGCGCAGGTCCGTGAGTTACAATGGTTAATTTTTATTTTTTTCATAAATTAAGTCAAATTCTCGAAAGCGTTACTCGACTAACACAAATTAAATAAATGATTTTAATAAATGTTTCAAAAATGACTTATTTACAATATCGTAAGAAGTAGAATTATTTCTGTAAATGAAATTATCCATGCATTACAGCCTCACAGTGCTGATGACTGAACATAATTAATTATATTGAATTAATTAAAACATGTGACTAAGAAGTGATATGCTTGTTCGGTATTAAAGTACAAAATAAAAAGATAAATTTATTTAAAAATCAAAATAATAATATCTTACTGCATTAACGCTTATAATAAACAAAACTATCATTGTTAAGTAATTAATGTGAATAATTTTGATTCATACTTATTCTAAAAAAAGAAAAGTATGAAAGTTTATGAATAATTACGAACAAGTAGTTTAATTGTAAAGAAGAATCGTTGAAAATTACACGCTTACATATAAGAGTTCATAGAAGATTAAAATTCATTAAAGAAGATAATAATGATGTTAATGTAAAATTTTGAATATAACTTTGAGCACATGAATATTGTGTCTCTAAAAACAGTAAGATCATTTAAAAATAGTGTTTGAAATGAGGCAATTGATATTATACCATAGCCTATGGAGTCCTATGGTAACTTCACTCACCAGTTTTGTTCATCGGTGCCAATAGGCAATATAGACTTCGCAGTAGTTTCTTTATCTGTGTCTGCTGTCGCAGCAGCAGAAGCAGCAGCAGCAGCAGCAGCAGCAGGAAGTGGTTCCGTTGGCGCCTCTGGAGTCGCTATCGGTACCGATTGTGTCACTGAATCCGTCACGACCGGCACGTCAGTCATTAATACAATGTTTTCTGATATCACTTCACTAGTCACTCCACCTGAAGCACCTGATGCACCACTATTATTCTCGCCAGTAGTATGTAACGTTGACGATTCCACAACCGGTGCACTATTATTAACCACATCATTGTTACTGTTACTGTTATTGTTGAAAATGTTATTGCTAGTGTCACTACAATTATTATATTCAACGGCAGGTGCTTCTTCTTTCGGTATTGAAGTGGCGGCCAATGCCGAACTAGAGCCAACATTATTGTCTTTCAGTCCTGTCTTCTGTTGTTCGCGTTGCAAACGCGTTGTTACGCCAGAGGTAAGAAGATCCGCAATGTTTGTCGCTACTTGACCCGCTGTTTGACCGCGATTAACGTTTGATCTAGAACTTCTCGTCCTTTGTCGCGATTTTCTTAAAAGCTGTTTATAATTTTCAGTCTTTTTATTTAAGTAATAATACCTAACACAGTCCTGTGCACTTTTACGTTCAAGACAAGCCGATATTGCTCCAAAATTTTTCGGATGCTGCAAATATTTCTCACGGAACATCTCGCGTTCTCCTGCTGTCCAAACATTCAAATTTTTCCTTTCCTTGTAATCGCGTTCCATGTCGTCGCAGGCGCCATTGTCATTAGTGTAGGTCAGTTTGCGTCGCCTAGCATCGTACGGCAATGGTGGAATGACGGCATATGAACGCATCTTCTTGTCCTCCATCGCTTGCTCCTGCAAACCATCCATTATTTCCTCCAAGTCCGCTTCCGACTTAATACGAGCGCCAACTCGGTTGAAGCGTTCTTTATCTTCGCGTTGTTTCCTAAGTTCTGGAAAGACTTTTTCGAAGAATTCACGATTTTTCGCATCCTTTGCACGTCTTTTCGCTGAACTTTCGGCTCGATCTACTCTCCTCTGCCACTCCTGCGCGAGTTGAGAATATCTCTCGGCTAATTGCGTTTCGCGTTCTAGCCGCTCCGCTTTTAATTTTCGGAAATGCAATAATAGCCGCGGCCTGAGCTCCGAATATTGTGCTTTAGTATCGCGCCATGCTGCCGCATCCCGTGGCTGCTGATATAAAGGTAATAACGATGAAGGACCTAGAACAGATAACACAGCATGAGCTTGTGTTGCCCGTTTTCGATTATCGGCGTAAATTTTTTGCGCTAAACTGCGATGCTTTGGCTCCTTTTTCTGATTCAGTTTCGGAGCCCGTGCTGGGTTTTATAGCAGCTTCTTGCAATCTATCTTCCTCCTTTTTCAATTGAAATATTTGAATTTCGGCTTTAGCTATCTCTCGATCAACTTTAGAAATCGAAGCTAATAATTCATCTTTAGTACTTTTCAGTTGATCTTCATAATGATCCGGAGGTAAAGTTGGAGAAATTGCTTCTACTTGAGGATGATAAGCGCCAGCAGGTGGCTCCCTCGTATCTATTTTTAATGGTGGCGGTATAGAGGCCGGTGCTGAAGGTTCACCGGTGTTCAAACGAACTTTTTTATACAATGGCTGACCACCTGCATCAGGAGGTGTGAGCAACGGTCTCAAGTATTCTGTACTGCATGTAGGTGCTAACAACGAAATTCTAGGTCGAGTGGAACTATCGGGCGTATGATTTCTCATATAATCCATATTAGGTATTCTTGCATATGGATTTTCGCGGTAAGGTACCGCGGCTCCGTATGGAGAAGGCTGCAAATATCGCATAGGCGCTTCTCTAGCCGATGCTACAGTGAACGTTGGATACGCTCCAGATCCTGGCCGCGGAGGTGACAATGGACTTGCAGCAGCACTACGTGATATCGCCTGCTGCTGTGGTTTGCCGTAGCCTTGTGGCTCACCAGCCCTTTAATTATAAATTATAAATTATAAATTCAAATATTATATCAGTATAAGTAGAAAAAAATACATTTTCAATATTCGATTGCAAAATAAACATGAAATATATTAATATTAGCGCACATTAATAAATTGAGCAAACTACTATTCGGTATTCAAATTTTAACATAACTTTTCATACAAAAAAATAAAACTTTATTAAATTAGTTTAAATATTTTTTACCAAAGCAAACTAGAGTCTTTCGTTCGGTGATGTCATTTCAATGCAGCAAAACATTGTAACTCGTTTAGATAGAAATAAAGGTCGACTTGTTGTCGTTATAGAACACTATTTTGAGCCAGAATATTTTTCTTCGTGCTATTTGGTTTTCCACAAAATCTATTCACGTTAATATACTACAATAATATGCAATACATTTTTTTTGAAAAGTCACTGCACTGCATTTTCCTAGTCAATTTGTATTTTATTAATTTTCCCGACTGACTGAATAGATGTAAATATGCAATACATAGCACACGGGGTATATAGTTTAATCAAAAATAAATGCGAATCTCCAAAGCTATTCCTTAGATAACGTCCATTTTTAAAAGATTTGTTCTACGATTTCTGTTTATACTGATATTATATGCTAGTAGTGCTTGTGCGAGTACGAATGTATAAATGCATACATTTTTGCTGATTTGTTAATTGATCATTATAGATATATACATACATACATGCATACTCTTATTCGAAAAATACTTTGACGCAGGTGCTTTAATGCAGTCGCAGTGCTCGACCCCTCAACAATACGTTAGCCATTTATTACTTATGAAAGTACAACTACTTGTCAACGATTGTAATCATATCGACACAGATTGTTTCTATTGCGTCCATTATAATTAAAAATCAATTTACTTGCTGAGTATTTTAAAAGAAGAGAAAAAAATGAGGTGTTGATTTATGAGGCTAATTAAAATGAAGTCAAAAAAGATTTCAGTCCGGAATGTCTGCGTAAATCATGAATTTATTCCCTACTCTTCGCCACAAATATTTGCATCCGCGCAAAGTAAAAGCGCCCGCGTAACTTGATTAAGTTCTTATGAATACTCGCAGGCGCATGCGCCGTCCCTTGTCATTCAATTCATCTGGCATGGACGACAATATCCGAAACGATGCAGAAGCACGCCCCCACATCTAATATTCAGATTTAAAATTATTAAACTAAAAATAGTTCATATTTCTCCGGCTTTTAAATAGTACAAAAGCAAACTAGACTATGTAGATCATAGAGACCGACACACCCGAAACTAAAACAAGGGATGATTCAGAAATACTAAAATGCTTTTTAACCAACAAATTAAAAAATGTTTATCTGTAACTTCTTTGTATTATTAAACTAATCCATTTAGAACTAGATTCTAAGCAAATAGTAGAAACACGACACACCCTAAACGCAATAGAGAATTATTCAGAAATACTATAATATTTCGTAGCCGACAAATTATGAAAAATCGATTTTCTCTAGCTTAAATGAAATTAATCCAAAAATGAAAATAAATCTATTCATTTAAGCCAGATTATGTGCAGATCAATTTTTTATTAATTTGCAAATAATTTAGGAACCATCCACAATGTGATAAATGAGGATTTAAATTTAAAAATATTGCAAAAATTCTGGCTTAATGATGATCTTTTGTAAACAGCTTTATTATTATAATATTTATTAATAAAGTTAAAGTTAAGGCAAGTCTACTCAAAATAGCATATTCAAACGTTGAAAAGTATAAAATTCAAATTTCAGCATGGTATTGAGTGAATACAAATAAATGGTATTAAATAACAATCAATGGAATCAAGTATGCAGTTCGGATTAAATAGAGCAACAGATTTAATTTTGGACTTAACTCGGTGATAGCCTGACTTTCTTATGCTAGTAGAAACACGAATTTAGCTATTTTTGGAAATAGATACTTCGAAAACTGTCTACTTTTATTTCGAAACAGCCATAATAGATTTTAACTTATAAATATTATATTCTCCACAAGAATATACATCTATAAAAAAATTTACTAAAATAAAACTAAAGAAAGTCGTTCTCACAAATTTTCGTAGAAAGTGACAATGATAGAAAAATACATTAAATAAAAATTAAATGAAGTTTGGAACATGAGTTTTTCTTTTTTATTATACTATGATTTTTAGAACTAACCTAGAAGAACAATAAATACAGTTTTAGGACTGAAATTAAGTTGTAAAAACACAAAATAATTTGACTATTGGCAGTGATTTTCAGAATGACAGAGATTGATGTAGAATAAACTTTCTTTTCAATCTGACCCTGGTATTGTTTTGGCCGAGTTTTCGGGTAAATTTCATTAAATACATTAAACAATGTTATTTTATTTATCCATTAATCATTACTAATTACTGGTGCACTATATCCCTACGAAAAGATCTACGAATGGTCTGAGATATTCGGATAATCGTCACAGTAGTCATGCGCAAAAACTTATGCGTCGGAAACGCAATCGATCTGTAATCGAAGATAAAACAAAATCATATATGAACAAGTAAAAAACTCAACATTTTGCAATTAATTTACTTAGAAATTCTCATTAACTATTGTATTCATTTTGAGGCGGTGACTCAAACCATCGGTTTGAATGACATTTTTCAGTATACCATACTTGAACTAATATACAACTAGCTGTAAGTGGAATTCTGTCTTGAGGCAATTATGGCATCGTGCTAGAACTTTCCGTACCGTAACAAAATGTTCGAATGTTTTCAAATAGATTATTATAAATATTGTAACATTGTCTAATATTTATAAGAATTATATAAACTGAATTGCAAAGTTGAAATTATTTGTAAAGTATATTAGAACTATAGTCAGAATTAAATATAAAATCTGAATTATTTTCGATATACAAAAAAAAAAAAAAAAAAAAAAAAAGGAAAATTTTTTTTTTCCAAAATCAATTATTTTGATAAGACAAGCTGAAAGTTCTTTGAATTATTTAAATCGGACGCTTAGTTCTCTCAAAAACTGCCATTTTTTACATATTTAGCTCCGTATCTTCGAAATGGCTGGGCCTGCCTTTGCCAAAAACTAATAAACACTTCTCCCAATCATTACTAATTGAATGTTTTTTAGATTATTCAAATCGGATACTCCGTTCTCTCAAAAAGTAGATTTCTATTTTCTGCATTCTTTGCTCCGTATTTCCGAAACGGCTGGACCTGCCTTTGCCAAAAACTAATCAGCTCTTTTCCCTATGAATAGGAATCGAATGTTTTTTAAACCATTCAAATCGGTTGATCCGTACGCCCGAAAACGTGGGCGAAAATTTGTATCCATACATACATACATACACACACACACATCCATTTTTTCTGAAGTATGCCAAAACGTTCATAAACCTTCAAAACGTCGAGAAATGTAAAAATTTTCAATTCCGATTTTCGGCCCATTACAATAACTTACCCTACGGGAAGTTAATAAAACCATATAATTTATACAAATCTTTAATGGGCCATTTATTGTAAACGATTCTAAAATAATTTATTGTGAACCCTATTCAGAACCCTAATTATTTGTCTTGTTTTGATTTTAGATAAAATTGTACGTGAATTAGTAGTAGTAGTATTTTTGTTCCATTTCTAATATTTTAATTATTATTTTTTAATATAATGCTTAGGTTTTTTACATAAAGCATTCCTTTACAATTGTACCTGCCAAATTATTCATCAATGTAGCGGCGAAGCTACAAATTTTGTTTATAACAGAATGATGTTGGAACGTATCTAATTCCAAAACATCGTAATTAAACATCCACAAACAATATATATATTATATATATATATATAATATATATATATATATATATATATATATATATAAATATATATATATTATTTGTGTATATACATTTGTAATATTTTTGCAGCCCAATCGTCGAATTAAAAAAAGATTAAATAACAAAATTATTTATTCCATTAAACGTTTCGACACTTGATGTGTGTCATCATTCAGTAATCAAACCAGGAAAAACAACAGAAAAAACTAATTATTATGTAAAATTGATTGAACACTAAATTTGACACTGATGAGTGTCCATAATGCACCGCTATCAATAACATAAAATATAGCAGGGCAATATGTGCTCCTTCAATTTCTCGTTTGTTAATATAATAGTATTTTATTATTTTTTACACAAATTTAGTGTTCAATCAATATTACATCATAATTAATTTTTTCTGTTGTTTTTTCTGGTATGATTACTGAATGATGACACACATCAAGTGTCGAAAAGTTTAATGGAATAAATAATTTTGTTATTTAATCTTTAATTCGACGATTGGCCTGCAAAAATATTACAAATAAGTATCAACGTCGACAAAACTATCATCATACATACATACATATATATATATATATATATATATATATATATATATATATTGTATGATTCTGAATTTGATGTTGACATATGTATTATCAAAGTCTAGTAATCGAGCATAACATCAATAAAACATGAATTTCTTTCAAAAATTTATTTTAAATCCATACGTTTCGGCTATAATCCTAGCCTTCATTCAGTGGAAAAATTAGTTGATCTTAGTGTTAAATTGGAAAATTTTAATAATTTGAAAGAAATTCATGTTTTTTATTGATGTTATGTCCGATTATTAGACTTTGTTAATATATATATATATAAATATATATATATATATAAATCAATTATTAACTAATTTTGAATGATTTAATGTATTCATTTTAAAGACAATTTCCGATAGATCAAAATTAGCTAATAATATGAACGTTCTCATGAATTTGAGAACCAGCTATCGTTCAACGATCCTAGATTCTCTTCACAAACTCAAATCATTTTAAGGTATCTTATTCCTGTTTAAATTCTTTTATAGTAACTGAATTAATAAAGATACATATATCCATAATACATCACTGCAACATAGTTAATGTACGAGTTAATTCTTATAATTTTTCAATTAGGTTTCATTTTTATTTTATTTAATTTAGTATTAGTTTTCACACAGAATTTTATATTATATATTATTATATATAATATAAAATATATTTAAGTCTATGTAGGATATGTAGCAAAATAGAATAAATAAATAAAAATTTAAATATCAAAAACCTAATAGAAGTATTTCGAAATTGATGAAAGAACTGCCTCGCATTTTTTGTAAAACTAAATTTGCGGCGATCCGTATTGATTTTCTCAAATTCATTTCCCAGAGGTTTTATATTCTTATTGTTAGTATAGACAGACAATGTTGTAAGATGATTACAGATTGTGAATAATGATATACCTGTGCATTACGATGGGCGCCATTGTCGAATGTCGCTGCTGTGATTGTATGTAGAGCTGTTGTTGTTGATTTTGGGCCTGGTGGTGATGCAGGTGTGCAACGGTGTTGTCGTTATTGTGCTGCTGCTGCTGGTGCTGCTGCTGCTGGTGTTGCTGGTGCTGCTGGTGCTGCTGGTGTTGCTGTTGCTGCGTTTGTTGATGTGTCGTCGCAATGATCGGTTGCTGTTGCGCAGTCGGTGGACCGGGCCCACCCGACGAGCCGACGACTACCGCGCGAATTGCTGGTGCTGCAGCTGCCTCCATTGGGATGACAGATTTGCTGCTGGGGCGACTCGTCTGCTGCGAACACTGTCATCACTACTGCACGATTTTAGACGTATGCCGGTCGCGTGAAGCGGGCACTGCGTAATGGCATACGTATTTCATTCGTACAACAAACAATACGCACTTTCAACCGTTCTAAAGCGATCAAATTGACTTTAGGCACAACACAGACGACATTTTTCAAGCAGTTCAAACTTCAAATCAGAACAAACGAATTAAATCGAACAGTATGAAAGTAAACATTCACCAATCCTTGAACATCACATGATTGTCCGAGCATATATCACATAACAATATTCGAATTCGTTAACACTTTAAATTATGGACTGCACGTTCAAAATGACAGGATTTTAATTCAAACATTTTTTCGAATCTAAAACAAAATCATATATATATATATATATATATATATATATATATATATATATATACAAGTAAAGAGAAAATAAACATGAGTGTATTTTATAGAAAATATTGATAGTAAAATCTACGATAATAATTTAATCACTTAGTCATTACTTAGTCATTGATATTTGACTTTAGTTAAAAAAATCAAGTAAAATAAATTCTCTAGTTCGAAACTTTCAAATTGATTCCGTTATTTATCTATTTAAGATAAAAGGTTCTGTACAAAACTCGGAAAATGTTTAATATTAATTTATAGAGAAGTTGGGGAAGGGGGGAGTAACGAATGTGGCATCATATTCAATTTATTTAAAAAAATAATCTAGTATTTGTATATATATAAGCTAACATATAAAATGTCCATATTCTTAACGCTCCCATATAAAATGCATAAATTCTGGAAAAACTAATTATAATTTACCACATAGACAACGATAAAATTGATTATATCTATTGAAAATAGACTTAAATTAGATAAATTACATACACACAATCAGTGTAAGAATTTGATATCAGTTTTAAATAGCAAATGATTATAGATTTCATATAAAAAATATTTGTATTTGTATTTGTAAATATTTGTAAAAAATTAAATTTAATGAGTGAAAAGAAGTCACTTAAATTTTGATCAGAATTAAAAAAACTGTTTGTTTAAAAGAGAAGAGATTTTAACCTATTCATAACATAACATCGCTGTAAATTTTTCAGTAATTAAATATTCGCTAATAAACGTTACATTTTTTGTTTCAAAAAAAATATTTGTAGCAGCTCAGGCTCAAATTACACGTGCCTCGCGAAAATGGTGTGGTGCCATCATTTTTTAATAATTTTGTATTTTGCTACTGAAATATGCGCTAAATAACTTCCTCTAATTTAATAGCTTGTCCTCTATCAAAAAAATAACAAGGAAGTATGTTTTTAGACAGTTACAGTGGTGTTAACCCAAGCATGACAAAATGGAACTTCCTTCTAAATTCCTCGTGAAATAACAATTTCGTATAGATAAAATCGTAGAAGAAGTTTTTAGTTAATGCCATAAGATTTTTGCTGCTTCACATAGAATATAATATATCTAAAATGGTTCTATCTCCGGCAAATTAGAAAAAGAGAAATTGTGCGGTTTTCTTCTTCACATACAGGCTGTCGACGCGCGCACCACGATATACTGTAGTGGTTTTGAAGAGTAGAAATAAAAAGATATCTATGCAGCTAAAATGTGAAACAATGAGATGAGATGTCAAGTTTATTTTCAGAATAACAACAATTTTTAGCAATTAATACAAATAATATATCTGACTCGTCATTCAATATATGTACAATCTATTTAAAACACTATCTTTAAATAATATGCATCTGATAAAAAAAAACACCTTCAACCGAAAAAATCAGTTTAGGACGCGGAAAATCATTTTAAACTAATTGACAATTGTTCTGAAACATTCAATTGCGGTGAAAAAATAATCAATATTGATTGAAGCTCAAATATAATACGGTACTTTTCGTTGTAGATTCGTAATTATTATTTTTCGTATTAATTATTAGAGGGCTCCCGCGGTTTAGTGGTAAGAGCTGTGGACTTGAATCAAATGTTCCACTAAAACGCACATAGAACATTGTTGTATTGGATTATCAAATAATTTCAGTTGAATTATTAACATAAAAATATATGTTCATAATCCATGTCTTTAAAAATGTGTAGTTTTTTATTGAAGAATTTTGAAACTAATTCATGTGCATGATCACATATCTGAATTGGTAAGTTTTTAATGAAAAATGCTGCAGTTTTTATATGTCCATGACCACATTTTTACAAAGCTTACAAATATTGTTAGAAAAGATAAACAATCGACGTATGCGATTAGCTTAAAATTACCGAATACTCTTTGAACGAATTGGAATTGATCATCTTCGAAGGAAAATTATAATAAAGAATCTTGTCTCATAATTATAAGAATTATATAAGCTAAATTGCAAAATTAAAATTATTTTGTATCCACACATACATACTGAGGTATTCCAAAATGTTCAATAATCTGTTAAATGTAAATATAACATGATATCGATATTTCTATGAAATTAATTCATCTTTAAGGCGAATCTGTCTTTAAGGCCTGTCTGAATGCCTGTATTCGTACGATGAAACTACGATAGGTTTGTACATCGAAATCTGACAACAACGATGGCAACTACATGTTCTCACACGATTACAATTGCGTTGTTGCCAGACTTCGCCTGACGAATTATTACCTGTGTTTTATGAACACATAAGTTAAAACGTTCTTGAGCCTGTAACACATTTGGCACAATGAAGAAATAACAAAATATAGGCAAAACAGTACTATCTGGTTAAACAATTCATTAAGCCATTAAAATACTGCAATTATAGGAATTGGAAAACATTTAATTTTTAAAATCGAAATTGTAATCATTCAAAAGGTCATGATACATTCAATGTCAAAGCCAAAATATTTCACATAACTAATTGTTCAAGTTTAGTGTTAAATATGACAAACTAATAACGCGTCAAAATATGTCTTTAATTCACAAGCTATATTACAATAGTAATTAATATTTATGTAATGTAAATAGTGGCATTTCAAAAATATATTAAATTTTTGCTTATTTTGAATATAGACTCCCGTTTCATGGAATCGTTTTTAAACACTATTGCAATTTCATGTCAGAGTTTCAACTAAATTTTCTACTTTTTTTGAATGTTTTTGAATGAATATTATATATTTTAAACTCTGTTGTAATTTTATATGATGATGATGTCAAACTTACAAATAAGAAATATAGAAAAAAGCAATGCAATTATTCGTGAAATTCTTTAGTAGTGTTGTTATTCTTAATCTTTATTTTTACATCACCGATTAGTTTTGATTCCATTAACACATTTCTAAACTTACTAATTTTGAAGCATTTGAAATAATGCGAAAGTAATTCATCAAACGATTCAAACGCCATTTTGTAGTCAATTAGTACGAATTAGTCTTTGTATTTGTGCGAAAAATTCCAATGGTACTTGAAAATAAGGCAATTTTGGTAAACAATCGAGATAAGAGAAATATCTTATTCAAAAGCAGGTTATTACGAGTTTTTAATATAGAGCAGTAAAACATTTTGTAACGGTACAAGCAAATATCATGCGAATATAAATTCAATTTAAAATACATTGATCGCACAGTCAATATTAATTTTTAATTTTCTGACAAAATTAATGAACTTATCCGAACATAATTATCAATATGCATCAAAGAAACTTGTTCAAAATTTTTAGACATTGCTTAGAGTTTTGGGCGTGGGTTACTGGTCTTACAGCATGGAAAAAGAACAAAATCTTGTACTTAGCAGAATGAAATGAAATTTTGTACAACATCAAATGAATTAAGTTATTCAAATTTACGAGTTGGTAATTAATGGGCAATTTTCATCAATTCTTTTAAATGTAATATGCAATGAGTTTTGTGCACTGAACGAGTAGGTATGAAAAACACTACCGAAAAAAACAATTTTTTTTAAGTCCAGATGTATTAATATCATCTTGAATGGCGTATTGAAAATAGTATAATTACTATAAAGATTTGAAATTGCATTTATTAATGAACTCTTTTTAACAATAAATTTTAGTGACCCAGTTCATTTGCAATAAAATCAACCAACTTAGGATAATGTAAAGAATATTATTAATGAAGATATTGCAATAAAAACAAGATGACACCTCTAAAGATCGACAACCTTATTATAATTAATTAAAATAGAATATTACAGAACTATTGAACTATTTAAATGTAAGCAAAATTTGTTTATTTCGACAAAAAAATCAAATCAAAATATGAATATATGAAGTTACGAATAAAAAAGTACGCGTGTCTGCACATAAAAAAATATTTGCAAGTATAAACTATATCGCCATTTGATGATTTGGCATTTGATGAAGTCACATTCCCAATTATACTGAGATTTGTCTGAATGCGATATTAAGATTGTAATATTATTATAGAACGCAATATACCCGATAAAATTTAAATCGTATATAATGCACAGTCTGACTTTTCTTTGATATTGGCGCCATTTTAACATAAATTCACATCAAATCACATTTGGTCTTGAGTCCATTTGCACAATATTATTTTAAATACTAAATTCATATCACAAATATTATGTACAGTCATGTAGAATTCACATTACACTCATTAAAACACGTAATACTTGTTAAAACACAAACATAACTTTGTAACACTTTACGGAAGAACTGTTTATCTCAATAACGCAATATGATATTCCCGAAATGCACTAAAGGGGACAAGCGCATAAACTTTATTATTGATAATAGCACATTTTTTATTATTATTGAATGTCATTGAACTACAGAACTTTGAAAATTTACGTGGAAAATACAACCCGGGCTCAAAAGTACGCACATATTCAACAATATACGGACCGCGCCAGGGACCGGGGGTCGGGTGGGCGATTCCACTTGACGAGGGGAAGCCGCTTCGAATGCCTCGCTCATGCATACACGACGATGCCTTCCAATTCAAATTTATGTCGATCGCTAATATGCGTTCATCAATTGATAATGAAGCATATCAGAACTAAAAACCGTTCACAATTAAACACAATAATAATTATTTTATTAACTCCAGATGTTAGGCCGATTCTCAACAGCCGGACGATAGTTTTATATTCTACAGACGGCGTGTATCTATAGTACCTTTTTAAAATGGCGGCCGCGTGAAACGAACGTAATCCAACATCATCAGCTTGTTCCACACAAAATTAATATACGACATACGTAGCAGCAAACGCTAACGGCAACCATCATTTTATATCGGTTGAACTTTGTAGATGACGTATGATATTTATAAAACTCTACAATGTTGATGAGATATGTAAAAGAAAGTAAAATAAATAATGGGAATTATTTTGTATCGAAATTTTAGTTTACTTTAAAAAGCTAATGCTATTTAATCAATTGCAAATGCTTTAATTTCTTCTAACATATATACATCACCATTTTCCATTAAATCTACCTTAATTAATTTAACACGTTCTTTATGCATAATACCTTTATTAATATATTTACATTGTTAAGTCTAATTAAAATCCATACTTTTTGGCTACAGCTGTAACCCTTATTTAAAGGAGAAATCTGAATAAAATTTTTTAGTCCATAGGTATAAAAATGTGCCCCATTCTAAAATAGTATCTGAATACACAACTTTTTTATTTTAAAAATAGGAAAGTCTGTCTATCTATCTATCCATCTAACCATTCCTTTATTGTTTCTGTAAGTTACATTATCTCTGTTTTTTGTCATTTATGCAACCAAATATTCAGAACGATTGATGACCAAATCTTGGCCAACTGTACTCAAATTTCGAAAATTAGACAATAAAAAATTCCATGCAATCTTAGTTGAACTTTTTAATTTGATTTAGCATCGATGATGACGAATCATATAACTTAAGTTATAGAAATATTATAAATGAATCGTGACTCACAATTGTGAGAAGATTTTGCTAATTGAACAACTACATTCTATCCTTTTCTTCAGTTATTCATAAACATTTCTTATTTTGTTTATATGATATCGATGCTTGATTAAGCAATTTTATGATTAGAAGAAGATTAGACTTCACAAATGGACAAGCCATCAATGACAAATGTAATATTATTTATTTTCATTTTCAAGTATAATATTTTTGTACATCTCAGCCAGAATGAATTGTCCTGGTTTGGATATGAGAGAACATAAAAAATATCCTATATTTTCATATAGGATACAAAACCAAAACACATAGTTCATATGCGCATGTCGGTGTGAGCACATGCGTATTAATATTATATGCATGTATACATATGTACTAAGTTGTGTACACTTCTTTTATCTATGTGTATATGCATAAGTAGTATGGCCATTGAAAAATTTCAAACGTCATACGTAAAACAAAAATCGAAGATAAAAATATATTTATTGAAGAAGTTATTAATAAAATAAGATTTAGTAGTATAGTCCATTTCATTCGCACCGCAGACAAGAGTGGGGTCGGGCGCCGACGCCATGGTTTAATTGACTCGATTTCGATTCTCTCAAACTGTTTACAGGCAGTTCAGTTGCGTTTGGTTGCGTTGTCTAGGACTTGGGGCCTTCAATGGTCGTATCTTGAGGAAAATTACTAATATTCAACTATTTAGGGTTTAAAAAGATACAATAAAAATGTGACGCTACTACCCATAGCTGAAAAACTATGAGAAAATTATTTCTTTACAATCATTTTAAATAGCAATCGGAACTTCCGTCCTACGAGCTGTTGTGCTCGACCTACTCCTCTTACGCTTTTTTTAGGCGGCAACCCATTGGTTATTCCACAATATTTGATTATTTTAGAATTACATTTGATCTAATGCAATTATTAGTAGCAGCCATGTAGCGGCAATACCGGGAACGTCGATTTTCACTTTGAAACGGTTTATTTGCGGTTTGGTTATGAACTTACCGACATCAAATATCACAACCTTAAATCTTGAAGTCTACAAATAATTTAGTAGATGGTACTACTGCTTCATTGACTACGTTTAATTTTTCGCATGTTGGTTGCCCTTTGAACAATAATGATTATGAATATATCATATTGGTCTAATATTGTCTAGGAATATATTTATTATTAATCTATAATATATACCTTTATTTTTTATTCATTAATTCCAATTAATTAGAATATATCCTATTCTAATATCGTCCAGGATTAATTCCCATGATGGCATCAGAAGGTTATGTTTGTTCCTTAGATTCATCAACAAAATTAAAAGTGACGATATTTTTATATCGTGATGTTCAGAATATATCAGATATTAAACAAAAGTTGTTTAGTGGCGAAATACAATGTTGTATTATGAAGGCAAATTTGATATGCTCACCTAATATTGTAGTCTCCGCTGCAAATAAATCTGCGATGATGGATTCTCAAAACACCCTTACAACGAAATCAATTTATACAGAAATTCTTTACAACTTGTCACCTTCGAGGAATATCACAGACAGTTTGATGAAGTTTGGTATTGACGAAAAGCACAAACATATAGTTGTAGCATTTATAAATAATGTAGAAGACGCTGCCCCATTTGATAATGTTTTGAATGCTATAAATGGAGAACAAATACATATAAACAAATTACATGAATATAGTGATTTAACATTAATTAAAAAAGTTTATAAATTGTCTGAAACAGAATTGCTTGTATCTAGTTTAGAAGATAGTGTTTTAAGTAAATTAAGTATTAAGGATTTTTCTTAAAAATTATTATGTTATTTATATCTTTATGTAAGGCAACAAAATATATTGTGTATTATTAAAAAAAAGTACATTCTTTAACTTATCAATGATCTTGTCTATCAACTTAATTTTTGCCAACAATTGGCATGTTTTATATTTCTTGCTAGTTATCCATAATCAATTAACATAACAAATTAATATTAGAATATTAGAATTCAAACAACTCTTACAGTATGTCTTATTGACAAACTTTAAATGACTATATATTGTTTTATTATAGTAGGCTTATTGGATATATATTTGTGATTTGTTTTTGCTATCCATTAGATTTTTTTGTGGTCTTTTGTGTAGAAATGAATCATGTAATATAATGTCTAACAATGCAATAATTGAAAATAATGAACTTGCGCAGGATGATGCACATGTAAACTCTATAGCTAAAGATGAGAATAAAGAATCTCAATCATCGGTAAGAAAAACATACATTAACGATGCAGTGCAGAAACTGCCTAGTCCAGTTAAAAATCGCATAAAAGCATTAAAAGTAATACAGCAATCATGCACCTTTCTTGAAACACAATTTTATAAAGAAGTTCATGAGTTGGAAAATAAATATCATGAATTATATAAACCTCATTTTGAAAAGCGATGCATGATTATAGAAGGCACATATACACCTACAGAAGACGAATGTGCTTGGGATTTGGACAAATCGTTGGAAGTGACTGATGCAGATATAAAGGTAATAAACACATCATTTAGAATTGTTTGTTTAAACTAAATGTGGAAACATTTTCAGAAGGAGGCAGGAGAAATGCCTCCAGAAGCATACAGTGCTTACCTCGGTGTTCCTGACTTCTGGTTAACTATATTCCAAAATGTTTCTCTCCTATCTGATTATCTTCAAGAATATGATGAGCCAATTTTGAAATTTTTGCAGGATATTAAATTGAGTCATGATATTGAACCAATGGGTTTCACATTATTCTTTCATTTTGCACCAAATCCTTATTTTACTAATAACATTTTGACAAAGAGGTATTACTTAAAATGTGAACTAGATGAAGAAGATCCATTTAAATTTGAAGGTCCTGAAATTTTTAAATGTGAAGGCTGTAAAATTGATTGGAATCAAGAAAAAAATGTAACCGTGAAGCTAGTGAAGAAAAAACAGCGGCATAAATCAAAGGGATTGATCAGAACAGTTATGAGGGAAGTTCCAAATGATTCATTTTTCAATTTTTTTAGTCCACCAAACATTCCAGATACTTTAGATGAGATTGATGAAGAAACACGTACTGCTTTATCAAGCGATTTTGAAATTGGCCACTATCTACGAGAACGTATTATTCCAAGAGCAGTACTATATTATACAGGTAAATATAATTATTTCATAATCATAACATATTTCTTATAAATTCATGTGCTTTTGTATCAGGTGAATTATTACAAGATGAAGATGATGAAGAGTATGATGAAGACGATGAAAATAGTGCTGAGGATGATATTGAAGATGAAGAAGATAAGACAGAGGAAATAGAATACCAGAAAATGAATTGCAAAGATTAAAAAGATTAAAAACCATTTGGGAAATTTATATAAAAATCATATATTGTTCAAATAATAATTGTATCATTTATTATGTGCTTCAGAAATTAAATTAAATCTTGTCCTACCATGGTTCAATGAGTTTATAATTTGCAATGCAATCAATCATCCATTGTAAGGGTAATGATTTCACATGCGGCATATTGTACTTCAATATTGGCTCTGGAATATCAGATCTGTATATAATATAATGCGAGCACTTTTCAAGACAGCTTTTAGAATTAATATGATATGGTCTAGTATTTTCGGCAGGTGTTATCACTTCCGGATTTGGTTCACGTTTCAATAAAACTCCTTCACCATATTCAACAAAGAGGTTGAGTAGATATCTTGATAATGTCATTGAACCAAATTTTGCATCGGTTAATGGTCCCCAGAAATATATATGGCAACCACTAAACAGTCCAGGGAGCTATATTAATACACACATGAAATTTTTATAACATAAATATATCATATATAAATAAATAAATAATACATATATATATATATATATATATATATATATATATATATATATGTCTAACATCAATAAAATTGATTTCAAATACATATTTGGCTGCTCACCCTCATTCAACAGAAAATTACTAAAATTGATTGCATAATTAAAAATGATGAAATGATGATGAAGTATAAGAATATTCTCTAATGAACCGTTTTGTAATAATGAATTTATTATTTATATATATATATATATATATATATATATATATATATAAAGCGAGAGGTTTTTCTTCAGATGGTGAAATAATATGATAAAATTGTTAAATATATATATATATATATATATATATATATATATATATATATATAGTTTTAAATAATGTATAATTACTAACTTGATTCATGTGACTAATTCTAGATCGTTTTGCAGCTTGCGTTTGGGGAAATGATAATAAACCTTGGACTTCAAATTCTTCCATATCGCCTTCTTCATCTATCCCTAATAATACAAAAAAATTATATAATTATTAATACAAAATGTATCAATACTAAGCATATTTCTAAACAAATACTTTTTTTGACTATGAACAAATAATGCATTATAAACCTAGATTATAGATCAATATTTACATTTATCACTAATAATCCATTTTCCAGAAAGCAGGGCTAGAAGTACTGCAATGTTTAGATCACATAATAGATCATCATTCGTCTTAACAATGACATGTGTTACTAATTTATCAAATTTAAAACTTCTCGTCATGCCAGCAGATGATGAATTTATAATCCTCATAAGCTTTTCAATTTTAGAGTTTTGTAAATCTGGACAGTAAAGTACTATTTTTGAAAATTTCTTTTTTGGCACAACCATATATTGAGACAAACTAAAATCATTATTTAATATTTCAGGATCTGGCTCAATGTTTAATATTTCTTGCATACTTTCCGTTTTAGCCAATACCCTAAATAATTAGATGACATAACTTTGATTGCAATAGAAGTAATATATCTGATAGTAATAAAGTACATACTTAGGAGTAATGTTGTATATATTCTTTGCATCCACATTACTGCCATAATCTATCAACAATTTTGATATAATTAGATGATTATTAACGACAGCCATGTGCAATGCAGTGGAGTTCTCATATCCTGGTATATTAGGATTGGCACCATTCTCTAGTAAAAGTTTCACTATTTTTTCTAAACCCCTGTCTGAGGCTTCTTGCTTTTATAAATAAATTAAAACTGTAAAAAATGGTAATTTTTATTAATTCTTGAAAACATACCAAGGGTGTCCATCCAGCATTGTCTTTTGTATTTGGTGTGGCACCAAGGTTTAATAATGCCTGTACTTGTTCAAAATTACCCTTCACACACGCCTCATGTAAACGGGTTTCTCCTAAGAAATGTAAATGTGCAACAATTTCAGCTAAAACAACTTTGATTTATCATCTTACCTTTGCTATTACGCTTCTCAATATTTTTTTCATTTATTGTTGTAGATTTAGAGGCTTTTTGAACTACAATTATATATTGTATATTATAATAATTTATCAAAATGCAATCAATATGTAAACATGTATGCATACATACCACTTGTTTCTAGCTTTGATATAGAAATATCCAATGTTTTTTTTCTTTTATTCTGTTCTCGATCAGATGCTACTTGCCTAAAGTGTTTCCTTTTCACAGTCAAATCTTTAATTCCCTCACTTAATTTAGTAAAATCTTTCATTTTATCAATAATGTCACTAAAATTAAAGTAGATATTACTGAACTATTGTTTCATCAACAATGAACTTGCACAGATATTTACTTTTCCATTTTACGCTTTGAACATGTGAAGTACCAAAACTGGATGAACTTATTTAAAATTTCATCTTCAACAATAGACTTATCACTGTTTAATCCGCATTGAGGACATAATTTGTTGTCAGCTATGTTACTCAAACACTTCTTACAGAATGAATGCTGGCAATTCTGATATTTAATAGGCTTTACTAATATAGAATTACTAAAATGTAAGAAATCATAATAAGTTGTTAAGGTTATTCATGAACAATTATAATATACATAAGAGGATACTTACCAAAGATGACAAGTCATATGTTTTTTAAATGATTCAATCATATTTTGAAGTTTATTGTCCATTATTATAATAAATGTATAATCGTCGAATATCAATTATACTGTGTCTCTAATAACTATTATTATTATATTGTCTAAGGTGATAACTATCTCCAATAAAGTAATGGAGGTTCCTGATATAATCCGTTCATCTCGCTGTCATTTTGAATTTTTACTTTAGTGTCCCGCCAACCAAAGAATATGAACAAAAAAAACGAATAGATATTCATTTATATCACTACTTCTAGATAGATGTCTTTAAATGAATGTCAACTCCATAGATAAATAAACAATATATGATGTAATTAAGAAAGAATTAATTAATTATGAAGAAGCAGAAGGATATTAGATGTATTCATTTATTGGCGCCAACTCTTTCGTATTTAAGAATCACTTTCCAACGTATTAACAAGATTATTTTCAAAATGAATTTATATCCGTAATTATGTTAATCAAGTTTGTTAATACAAGATTCGTTCAAGTTGTTACCCAAGACAATGTAATTTTTACAATAATAAACTTTCCAAATTATTTTTCACCCTATAAACCTTATAATGAATCAGTTCAAATGTTTTATGTTTGTATGGAAACAAGTTTAATCATAGATTAAACAAGTATGAAGTTCAGTATCAAATTGTAAAACATTTACATGAAAAATAATTTTTTATTTCATACTTGATTTTTTTTATTGTCAATAACAATTATTTAATTTAAAGTTTATTTTCCTGTAATTATAATTATGTTACATATGCTTTTAGCTATTTTGATGTATTTCTTGCATTTTATTCCACAAAAATTTGCAAGTTAAAAATATGATTCAGATTTATTTTGATATGTAACAATAGACATTACACCTCAAAAAAAAAATGAAAATATTGTGAAAAAAAATTTAATCCTGAAATAGATTAAAAAGAAGCAGGTGGACCCACGATGAAGCAAATCAAAGTCATCATTTAGTTTAATGTTTATTTTAAATCATAATTTACAAATATGATTCAGGAAATTCAAATGTTACCTCACGTCCTGTCAACTTTTTGTAAACGGAAGTGAACGTATCAACCTGTAAGAATACAAAAAATTATATTGCAAAATAAAAAGCCAGAACAGAGAATGTATCATCTATGAAGCCATTTCTAACAATAATTAGAAATATCCTGTTCACTATTGATGTTAATGTGTGCCTCACTAGACACCTAATATCTAATGTCCGATAGTAGGTAACACTGAGGCAAATGTATCTTTAAATTAACTTACTTTATGTTCAATTGTAGTTTGTTGACTTTTGTCCAAATGAACTTTAATGAGCTGGGATCCATCTAGCTTGACACGGATACGTTTACCAACAATTTCAGCTGGGAATACTAAGTCTTCTAAAATAGCATCATACACAGATGTCAAAGTTCTGTAAAACAATTTTGATAAGGTTAATAATATAATCAATAAACTAGAAATAAATCATTCAAACCAGATAAAATTATAAAATGGCAAATAATATTGGTGAATAATTACTAAAAATAATGTTATGAGGTCTACTTTCAAACTCCACTCATCGAGCTCTAACTCTTGTGGTGTCAGCGAATCCTCATATTTCTTTATGCACTTGCTCATGTAAACGAATAATCCTTATTCATTCAACATAAAGAATGCAGTGCAGAAGTAACATATTTTTACTATTAACTAATAATTGAAATAATATTTACCTGCTACGTGGACGCTTCTGCTTATTCTTAGTGCGAGTTTTACGTGTTGGTTTTGGAAGGATTTTACGCTCTCCAACAAATACAACATGATTGCCAGAAAATTTCTTCTCCAATTCTCGTACAAGGCGAGTCTGTACTTTTTGAAATGCTTTAAGTTTTGGCATAGGTACATAGATGATGATTGACTGCAAAATCAAAATTCACAATGGTTAGGTATATATAATAGTTTGTGTGTGATTATATTGCAAGCTATTTTTGAAAAGTAATGTCATAATTTTGTGTATTTAAAGAAATCTGTGAACTATAACATAGCTCTTAAAAAGTTTCTTTAAATTTACTGTAAGCCCCATAAGACACCAAGAATGCAAGTGCAAGCAATCCTAGTAACACTGGGGCTAAATGCTACCTTTACAACTTACTTTTTTATTATTCAGCTCAATTTCTCTAGCACGAGTTATATGTAAATCCCTCAATTGTGCCTTCAAATCGGAGTTCATTTCCAGCTCCAATAGAGCCTGGGAAATGGAACTCTCGAATGCATCGGGCTCCGAGCCACCGGCTTTGACAATTTTTGTACTGAACATCTGAAACAAAATACTATAAGATTTGCACCCAAGCATTCATGTATAGAGTGATATTTAAAGAGAACGCAGACAAATCACAAAATAAACTTAATTTTGAATTATCAAAATGATAACACTGCGGTATTAAAAACAACAATAATTATATTGAGGTTATTTTGTCACATGTACAAGTTAGAATTCTAAAACATTGACTTTCATCTTCAATCATCGAGAGCACCACTAAACAAATCATGTTCACAAAAGAATTCTTGAACATAAAAAAATTCAAGCGTTTCGTTACATATATTATTTCAACTGACCGCTTTAACTACAATAAATTAATCAGGAAATTATATAGTAGCGTAATACAACGTTAACATACCTCGCTGCCAAAACGAGAAAAGGAATGAGAAAGCAATGTAAAATATTAAAATCTTGATATTCTACATACTTCATGTTGTACACGAATGGCAATATGCAGTGCTGCAAACATAAAACGAATATAGACAACATGCCAAAAACAACTAAGATGTTTGAAATGATGTTCGATAAGAATGCGTTTATTATATAAAATTAATCCACATTACTTAGAGTGACTGTATACTTATAAACAATTTATACTTGTTGTTTATATGTTATATTATACATGATTCAATATGGAAAACAAGAAAGTATTAATGGACATGATTTAGAAATGTGTCATAAAACAATATTAGATAAAGATATTATTGCTAATCTTAAAGATATTGATATGTAATGTCTCAAATGATTTTAAATGATTTATCAGTGATCATATGCGCTTCCTTAGAGTTGAATTCAATTGCAAATATGATTATTTTGAAAAAATGTATTTGTTTCAGATGTTTCAGCATATCAATGTAGCCACAACTGCAATTTTTGATAACCAAGTTCAGAGATATGTTAAAACTCAAACTGGTAATGTATTGACTTGTATGCTTGTTCGTCACAGTTCCCTACTGTGACGTGAAAATTATTTTTTTAGACCTTTGTATAAATGAGATGTTAATAATAACAAAAATTTTCTGTCGTAATGATAACTAAAATTTATTAAGCCAATTGTGATTTCTGAAAATAATAAAAATGTCATCCAAAAGTGAAAAAGACCGAGCAAAACAAATACAAGACAAATGTCAATCTCTGTTGACGACTATGCTGCGAGATGAAGATAATAAGTATTGTGTCGATTGTGATTCAAAAGGTTTCTAAATATTTTTATTTAAAATAAAATGTCCAATACTACTTAATAAGTTTTATGCTTTTTAGATTTTAACAATATACAGTTAGTAGTTACTAGTTTTTTCTTATTAGACTACTAACATGTATGATGGACTTTTACACAAATTGTTTATTATCTTAATATACCATTGTATATATCTTTGTTAATTATTTTAGGACCAAGATGGGCATCATGGAATCTTGGTGTATTTTTATGTATTCGATGTGCTGGAATTCATCGAAATTTAGGGGTACATATATCCCGAGTAAAAAGTGTAACATTGGATACTTGGACACCAGAGCAAGTTGTAAGATATTACAATTATTTATACACATTTAAAATTATAAAAATGTAATGACGAAAGTTTTAAAATTATCACTTAGGTATCATTACAACAAATGGGTAACTCAAGAGCTAGAGCAGTTTATGAGGCCTTGCTGCCAGATGGTTTTCGTAGACCACAAACAGACAGTTCCTTGGAAGCTTTTGTACGAGCAAAATATGAACAAAAGAAATATTTAGCCAGGGAATGGGTGCAGCCTCCAACACCAAAAGTTGACTGGGATAAAGAAATAGACGAGGAACTGGAGAAACAAAAAAAGAAAAAGAAAACAAACACAAATAAAATTCCAACAGTTGTTGCTAATCCAAAACCAGAAACAATACCACAATTGTTACCTAAGCCCAATGCTAAGTTAAGTTCCAGCCCTGTATCTACTAGAACATCTGATCGAACCAAATCAGTAAATGCTGATTTATTGGGTCTTGATACAAAATGTGCTTTTTCAGAAGATTTTAGTGGGTTTCTGTCTGCTGAACCTAATAAGATAGATCCAAAACCCATTGAGAAAACTGACACTTTAAAAGCTGAAGAAGATAATTTTTTCAATCAACCTGTTCCATCAGAGAAAGAGAAAGCAAAACTAACAAAGGATAGTATTCTAGCATTATATGACACAGCTCCTATCAATAATGCTCAACTTCTTCCAAATTCAATGACATTCAATAATTATTCAGTTCCTGTTGGAGCATCTAAAAATTCTTTTCAACAGTATCAAAATCAGCATCAGTTACCTCCACAACAACCGTTTAATGCATTCCAGCAAGTAATGCCTACGCATACACAACTCCATAATACTGTGCCCCTTGTTCAAAATACAAATATGTCATATGCACAATTTAATCCAGTGAATTCACAGCAAAGTAGTAGTAATTTTGGAAATAATCAATTTTTACAAAACAATTCAGGTCTAGTACAAGGTTTTTCTCAGAATAATGGAATGCATTTAAATAATGGCATCCACAGCAGTGTTGGTAATGGTTTTGTTAAACCCGATCAAAGTTTTGGACAGACCAATCAGTATTTGGGTCTGACACAGCAATTTGGAAATATGGGGATGGATTCACAAAATCAATTTAATAGTACTAGCAATATATGGCAATAGCTGCTTAATGTTTGACTGATTTTGAATTTATCTCAATTCAACAAATAATGAAAATATTTTATTCACTATTCATTTTTCAGAGAAATTTACTGTAATACAATTGGAAATTATTCAGATATGATTTCAATTATTCTTATTTACCAGCTCAGTTAAAAACTAGTGGTCGTCATAATGTGCAATTAGTATTATATTAAAATGATTTCAGCAGTGCTGATTTTATAATAAATCTGTTAAAACACATTTAATGTTTATAAATATTGTATTTGTGTAGTTTGGGTTAATATAAATATTAAATAAGGACTTTTTCAAAATGCTTTATCCCATGTCATACTTTGATATTTTATGAAGTCTATTTAGGAAATAAATATTATGTAGCATCAATTTATGTAGTTTTGAAAATTTGAAAATATAAAACGGCAAAAACTTTATGTAAAAAACCATGGAGAAAATTTTTAGTTCTTTTTGATTGATTATTATGTTGATATTGAACATTTATAATAATCTGTCTATTAAAGTATTGAATCAATTAATTATTCTTGTCCATGAAATTGTGTATATCAAAAAATGATTTAAACCAGTTTAATGGGTGCTTTATTGATTCATCATTTTTGCTGTAGTAATTACAATATAAAAAGTGGTATAAAATTAATCGGTTTTAAAGAAATCGGCGTATTAAAAAATAATATTTATAAACCAAGACGTTTGCGAGTTTGGTTAACAGAGCAATCCCATTTGGCAAAGAAAAAGTTGCCAGCGATGGGGTTGCCCATCTTGTATTTGCAAGCGAAATCAGCAATACTAAAGCAGCTTCTGCCATCGGCACAGCTGCTCTTAATTCTAGTTTCATCGAACTTTGTCTTGCAACGCTGTTTGTACAACAGGAACACGTAACGATGCTTTCCTGTTGGTTGTTATAGCAATTATTAATATACGATAATAAAAATTCAAGTACTAAAAGTAGATTCAACAGTACTACGTCGTACTATAATAGCGCAAACACGTTCATTGAAAACACTTCAATTTACTACAACGTACTCCGACTAATCGTTCAAATACTTTCAACTCATTAATTAAGAAATTTAAAACTATTATCGTTTTCAAAGCATACCTGTACCCTTGCATGGAATAGGTCCCAAATAGCCAGTTAGTGTTTCTCCTTTGCATAAAACTGTACCGGGGATGTTCACAACTAACCAGTGTTGCCATTCGCGCTGTTTCGGCTTCTTACGGCTCGGTACATCAGGGTCTATATAAAAAAAAAACATATAAAAATATTATCTTATAATATAATGCTTTCGAATACTTACCGACCAACGCCAAAGTGTAGAAGCACTTCTTTTTTCCTTGCCATTTAACGGTGCAGGGTTGCTTTTTGGCATCATTCGGCGTCAGTTCGTTACCTTTGTTGACCTTGCCGCAAGCATATTTAACCTGATAATAAAAAATGAGGTTCAATAAAATAATAATAAACCAGTTGTGTATGGAATTGCCACCGAATGCAAACTACCGAATAAATTGTCTAAATTCTGTTAAACAAATTTCGAAATTTAAAATTTAGTTTTATAAACAATTGTTTATATTAACTTAAGCATCAGACAAACGTTAGTACTTGGTAAAAAAAAGTTTTGAACCAATATTTTGAAAGTATTTCTTAAATTGTACTTTTTTCATATATTTGAACAACTATAAACAACTTGTGATGATTTGCGATAATGGATCGCGTTTTTATAGCGCATCTAATTAATAATAACTCATTGTCAGTAATTTGAAATAGTTCTGGATTATATTTGTTTTGCATAGAAGTATAATTTAAATTATTGAACTTGAATTTAAAATAACGAAAAATCTGAAGATATTGCAAATTGTATGAAAATATATTATGTTATGACATGGTTATGACTAAAAATTTTGTATATTGATATCATACAAGTTGTTTAAAAATATTGTAAATTGTCCGAAAATGTAGTAAATGTTCTAAAAATGCTGTGTATTGTTTAATATGTTGTAAATTGTCTAAAAATACATTAAATTGTCTGAAAATATTGTAAATTGCCTCAAAATGTAGAAGATGTTTGTAGAATGCTGTTTCAAAATGTTGTAAATTGTCTCGAAAAGTCGTAAATTGTCTGAAAATGTAGTATATATGATTAAAAAATGCTGTATTTTGTCTTAAAATGTTGTAAATTATTTAAAAATATAGTAAAAATGTTGTAAATGGTCTAGAAATGTAAATTGTTTAAAAATATGTATAGCAGATTTGAAAGAGTTGTGAATTGCCGAAAATATTGTAGATTGTTCGAAAATGTTGTAAATTATTTGAAAATATTAAAGATTATCTGAAAATGTAAATTTCAATGTTCTAAATTGTTTCAAAATTTTGTAGCGATTGTCTCTGAAAGTGTTATAAATTGTCTGAATATGTTGTAGATTGTCTGAAAATGTTAGAAATTGTATAAAAATATTGTAAAATGCATGAAAAACTCATGTTGTAAGAAACTAGTGTAATGTGTCTAATAATGGTGTAAATCGTAGGAAATATTATGAATTATACGAAAATAAAAATTATATAAAAATGTTATAAATAAATAATTAATAAATTAAATTCTTTAAATAAAACCTCGGGCTTTCAACTGACGAAAAAATGTTTTCTTAAAGTTCATTTTGAAGATTAGATAATTCCAAGGATTATTGTATAAAATAATTAATTTATGACAATCGTTTAAATAACGTTCAATATGTATATGAGGAATATAGTTTTATATATGACGGTATATTACCATGAGGGGGCACTTGGGTGGCCGCTTGATGACGTCGGGGCAGATTTTGTGTTTTTTCATCGCCTTATGAATCTGCCTGACTCCGGTTGTGCAGACGCTCGGCGACGATAGGAAACCAGACGAGATGACGGCCATCGTCATCGCCGACGACGGCTGAATGATGAGCAACGACGATATCATGATTTTTGAAATTTATCAAATTTAGAAAAATTAACGAATCCAATAAATAACTTGCGGCGAGTATTGTACTGTAATTTGGAAGAACGCGTTGTATTTTTTTCGGTTTTTAAACTTTTTACGGACTTTTTAAATTTGGAATAAAAGTATCATACTGAAAATTTTGGAGTTGGTTCGCGATTTGAATAAATGAATTTGAGTTAGATCGTCATTTAAATTCTGAACAAAATCATTGCACTTGAGTAGGCGAAATAACGCCATCGCAGAAGGTAATTTTGTGATAATCTAAGCCACCCCCTAAATATAATAAACAACACTTAAATTAATTTTCATGTTGGCTTTGACTAAAATGTCAATTTTGAACATCATTAAATTTTATATGAGCATGAGTATGTGTGAGTTAATTTTTGAAATGTTGCCGACATTTTATCAAACCGGCTTAACCAATTTCAAAAATTTAAAAGCCATTCGATAAAATTCGAGCGTTGGTTAATTTTTCCAGAATATCGGCCAAGCAATTTCTTTAGAATTAGCAAAAAGCAAAGATAATTCAAAAACTATTAAAAAGATATTACTCAGAAATCGTGCTGATTAGTTGTTAACAGAGATCGGTTAGGTAGTTGGGTAGTTCCTTCGTAAATGAGCGTTAAAATATTGCGATTTCAATAAAACTTTCTATGACGTTAGAGTTCCTAGTTTTAATGATTATACTAGATGGGGGTTTTATAAAAATTAATTGAAGGTTGAAATAATCATTCGCGCTTCTAGAAAATATTTCATGTTTGTATAATCTATTATTTACACATAACGGGAGGTTTCAGCACGTTGCCTTAAGGCAAAATGCCACTTAAATTCAGTTTCATTTTTTAATTTTGCCACATGCATAGTCCACATATACAAATAATTTTTATATTTTCTTCGCTAAATTACAACCTGTTCTTACAAAACATTCAGTAATTTTGACGATAAAATATAAATAAGGATAATTTCAAAATGTTATACTCAGTATAGAAAGCATGTTTGCTATTAAATTACTTAAAATATTATGAATAAATATATTATGAGCGACCGTTTAGTTTTGTTTTCCGCAAAATTTCAGTGAGCGTATTTGGCTCACTTGTTTTATTTTCAAACAGTCAAAATCAAATCATATGTTCAAACACCCCGCAATAATTTCAAATATTTTCACCGAATGTCCTAGTTATTTCAAAATTTTGAGTGAGCCAGCCTCGTAAAATATAAATAATATAAAATGTCGCTAAAAATGGCGTTGGGCAGCATGCTGCTCAGTCACGTGCATCAGCCGCTTATGAGGCACTCCAAACGCACCATGATGACAAATATCGGAACGACAATGGAGTGCCACCAAGTCATTCCGGATGTTATTTGTAAAGCTCCGCCTTGTAAATTGGAGGTAATACTATCTTATTCGATATAATAATATAATAAAATTAGCAAAGAATATTACATTTTTCATATATTAAAATTAAAATTCCAATCGTCAGGTGTGGTGGCCCCGTGTAAACGTGCAGAGTGGCTTCGAGTTAGCACCTTGCTGGATAAAGACTCATCCTTGCATCGGGTTTCAAACCAAGCACGGTGCATATTACACTGTATGCATGGTTGGTGCGTATTATAAGAGAACTTTTACGCATTATTGCGTAAACTTTATTGAATTTATTTCGATATTATTAATTAATGTAAACTTTATTTTTATCTTTGAATCTATCTTCTAAAAAAAGATTGCAATTATCACAGACCCAGATTATCCGTGCAGAAAAAGGCCAAAATTGCGTGAGTTCACACACTGGCTCGTTGGAAATGTACCAGGAACAAGAGTAGAAAATGGTGATCAATTGGCTGAATACGTACCGCCTGTCCCGGATAAAAACACAGGCATAACAATCATAACTAAAATTATAAATAATAGTGATAATTTATTTTTGAAATTGAATTCCATTCTGTCAGGTCTTCATCGGTATGTCCTGCTGGTGTATAAGCAGCCGTGCTTTACGAATTTCACGGAGTGTAAGATATCGAAATGCACGGCGGACGGCCGGGAAAATTTCTGCATAGAATCTTTTGTTAAGAAGTACGATTTCGGTTCACCAATTGCTGGCAATTTCTTTTTGGCCTGCTGGGATATCTCTGTCGAAAGGACCAAAGCAAGAATGGGGCTCAAGTGAAATAAAGCGAATATCAAAGAATAGTTGACAATTGTTGCATCTATTGTATAAGCTTATTTAATGGAATAATTGGAATAACGACATTTATATTAATTGTAATAGTCCGCTGAATTATTAATCACTATTGTATACATATTTCATCACTCTGCTCATATCATGTTACCATTCGTAAATAGAATCTGTTAAATTGGATATTTGAAACAAAATACAATAATTTGTAGAGAAAAAGAAAACGTTTAATATTTATTTAAAATAGAAAATGTTTATGAATATTTCTTCATATGCTTAGGTACAACTTAGATTCAACCTTATCTGTGTGCTCATCTTCATTATTGCTTTAACGAAATTTAATGCATTTTTGCATACATTATTAAAGATAATTACGTTTTGTCTGCTTTATTTAGAGATATTTTTAATAGGTTCGGAAGCATCATATTTCTCTTCAGTATAAAGTTTAATAATTATGAATTAACTAATAGATAAGCCTAGCTTTAAGTAATGATCACATCATAATTATTGTCCCACAATCAATTAGTGAAAGGAAACTTATTTTTACTAAACTAAATGATATTCAATTCGGTTTTCTCAAGGAAACATTTGTAGATCTCCTATTGCTGAAGCAGTATTTCTTCAGACTATAAAAGATGAAGAAATTGAGCATCAATGGGATGTCGAAAGTGCTGCGTTAGGGTCATGGCATGTTGGTAACTGTCCTGACGATAGGGCTATGGCTACATTGAAAAAGCATAATATTTCATATTGTCACAAAGCACGCCAAGTATGATTACAATGTTTATTTTAAGGATTTCATTGCATAACTACCCCATTGTTTACCCCATTTTATTAGGTTACGGAAGAAGACTTTACTAAATTTGACTTTATTTTTGGTATGGATGAACAAAACATAAGGGATTTGAATCGCAGGGCTCCAAAAAATGCAACAGCAAAAGTAATGTTGCTAGGATCATTTGATCCAGAGGGTGATAAAATAATTAGAGATCCTTATTATGTACGTATGAATTTTTTTTTTATTGTACTTTAATTTGAAGTAACTATGTATAAAATAATATACTTTACAGGATAGTGGCTTGGAAGGATTTGAAAAATGTTATCAGCAATGTGTTCGATCATGTAAAGCATTTTTAACATCACTAAATAAAAACTAGGATCATATCAACAAATAATAGTTTTATTAAAATTCAAACATTGTTCATATTATTATTGAACTATATTTTAGCCAGCTAAGCTCCCAACTGTTTATAGAGTTCTGGAACATAATCATCCCATTGAGCTTGGTATAAATTTCCAGCAATAGGTTGACCTAAATTATATTTCATGGCAAATTTTGCAATACTGAACTGCCCACGATTATCGCCACTTCTGTTAGTCAGTCTCAATTCATCAAATTTTATTTTATCCGGTTGCTTGTAGAGCAGAAAAACGTATCTATGTAATCCTATGGAATACATGGCTGTGTAAGTTATATAAATATATTTGTCAGACGATTTATGAATGTGAAATTATATTCTATGCGATTGATTTAATCTTTTATATAAATATATTTGTCAGACGATTTATGAATGTGAAATTATATTCTATGCGATTGATTTAATCTTTAAAATTGACCACTCAGGATCATTTGATGTCACATGCACATGTTTGCCCTAGGAGCAGCAATATGTCACTAATGTTTTGCACGTAATTGAATTTTCAAGATAAAATACTTCACGTTATACCATATTGCCTTAATTTAAACTATAGACATAAAAGCAATTCAGATGTAAAATACCTGTGCCCTGTGGTGGTCCACTACCAATATATTCAGACAAAGTTTCCCCTTTAGACACATCACATCCAGGAATATTTCCAACCAACCAATGATGCCATTCACGAAATTTGGGATCAGCTCGACTTGGGGCATCTGGATCTAAATATGATGATAATTAGACAAACAAAAACTTTCTTAGTATGTATTAATTTATACCTGTCATGCAAAGAGTATAGAAAGTTGCTGGATCAGCTTCCCATTTGACTGTTGGAATATCTTTGACTTGTGTTGGAGTCAACTCATTACCTCCATCCACTTTTACTCCACTGGGATAACATACCTCTAATACAGAATTTGGAGGTTTTGGAATAACATCAGGAATTACACAATGTTTTTCCATCGCTGTAGACATTAATCGTATAGCAGATGTTAAAATTGGCCGAAAAGACATAAATGTGCTGAAAATTAATACACTTATTATGGTATTTGTTAAAATCATATTGAAATAAAGAATGATTTTTAACCAGATTTGAATACAACAAAAATAAAGATAATGATTTTTAGATTATGCTAATACAACTAAAATATTATTAACCTGATATGAAAACCGGTATAACTATTAAAAATTCATCATAACAGGTTGCACACAGTATGATTTTAACATCGTTAAGCAATACAAATTGCATATTTAGAACATGCAGACTAAAATTGAAATGCATGCATTTATTAATGTGTCATGAAACCGGTAATAACTATGATTAATGTATCAGAAATTGCGCACAATCGGTTTTGATTAACTTCGGTCACGCGATATCAGCATCAAATTAAAAATGACATTGACAGAACAAGCGCGATAAACAACCGGACAATTACTAATAATCAATATATTTAGTATGTTATTATTATTTTGATTTACTTGCCTTTGATTAATGGTTGCTTCTTGCTTCCACTAATTAACGATAGCGACGAACGATTACGACTACTGGTGGTGCCTAATGATATCAAAAGTTATTGAAGTATGGTCTGAAGTTCTCTTAGCAATAAATAATCTGTCAACTTTCGTACCAACGTATAAAAGAAAAACAACCTACCAATCGCTAAAAATAAAAGAAAAATTGAATATCTTTTGAAATATTTTTAAAAATATCGTTTGAATTAAAGAAAGAGTATTTATACATATATAAATAAGCATGCATGATTACTTATTTTGTTAAAAAGCTTACATAAAAAATGTTTTTCTATTTGATCTTTTGTTTGCTAACTTTTTTACATTCATGTAATTTAAAAATTTAATTGATTCTTGCAATTTTGCTTAACATTTTTTAAATTTGATATTTAAAAATTTATCTAAAGTTATGTTGTATATTCATGCAAAAGAAAAAACATTACAAATTGTATATACTTATTGTCAATATGATACAAAATCTTTAACAATCGTCCTTGATATCAAAATAATATATATTTATATTCTATGTAAATCTATATTAATTTTGCATATGTATTTTATTTAGATGACTAATCAAATTATAATAATCAAAAACATTATGTATAAAAATATTCTAACATACTTTTGGGTTATAATTTTCAATATTACAAAAATAATAGTCTTAAAGAATCTTCATTTAAAGCAATTAGTAGCATTATAGCTCCCCCTAATGATATGCCACAAATTTGTGTCAAAGTACTACTTAAAATATTCTTATTTCCTTCGGCCATTTCTGGAACTAAATCAGCCAAAGCTATATATAAAAATGATCCAGCAGTTGCTGCATAAATCCATTGTGATGCAGCGGCGTGCCCACTAGTTACTAATAAACCAATAGCCATACCAATAAAACTTAAAATTGATGACATTACATTGAAATATAATACTCTCTTTACACTATATCCTACTCTTAATAACACAGCAAAATCACCAAACTCATGTGGAAGTTCATGACACAAAACTGCAATTGAAGTCGCTATTCCAGTAACTGAATCATTGCTAAAAGCAGCACCTATAGCTAACCCATCAGTCAAATTATGCAATGAATCACCAAGTATGATCATTAATGCTATCGGACTGAATTCTTTTTTAGTATTGTTTTCCACAGTTGTTAACATACTGCCAAGCTCTGGCTTTAATTCATGTGCATGTCCATGTCCATTTCCATGTCCATGGTTATGCAAATTAAGTCCATTATTGAAGATGGGTAAAAGTGCTTCTAGCGCATAGAATAATAAAATAGTTAAAAATGTTAAACCACATTTATACATAGGAGTATGGTGGTCCTCAGGTGATGATGACGAAGTGCCATGGCTGTGATCATGTGGCATTAAAGCGTGTGGTAATAAATGCATTAAGGCATCTCCACAAAGAGTTCCCACAGCTAAAGCTACAAGAAATCTCAGCAATTGAGGATAAGCAGGACTTCTTGAGAAAGGTACGATTGCTACTCCAAGCAAACCACTTGCAGATATAATTATAATACTGATGCTGGCATACAACCAAGCTGGAAGTAAAATATGCACATTGACATAACAAATCTTTAGAAAATTGAAATTTGCATTGATAAATTTAAACTCACCTAGATGCAGTTTTGGTGCAAATGAATCATTTGATTTCATATTGTATGCATCATGGACTTGATTATGTAGACTAATATTATTATCATATAACATGTGTTTATTTGTGATGCTAGTCAAATCACTGTAACATGATTTTCTGTCCATTTCATAAATTAAAGCAAAACATAAATATTCAAACACTGTTAAGGAAATTTTATTGTTGGAATCAAAGTCTTTTGTCAAATCTACATTAAAACTTGTTTTGAACTTTTCATTGTGGTTTTTCACAATTTTTTCTATTTCATATGTATTGAGGCACCTATTAGCACTTTCTAAAATGTAAATACGGTAATCAAAATCCTACGCATTCAATATCCTACATGATGACTATAAGAGCACAATATTGGACAAATATTCATTATCTAAATCATAAAGCTAAATGAAATAATAAAATTTTCTACCAACCAAAATCTTGCTGTTGTATGACATCGTGCCATAAATCTTTCTGGTGGGCGGTATTATTATTATTTTTATCACTATTGGCATGTATATTTATTTCATTCTGGTGTTGAGATGCATTTACATGTTTTAACAAGCCAAGGTTTGACACAAGCATTTCAAATTCCTAAAATATAATTTAATAATAAGTCAAAACTGTAAAGAATAAAATTAGAATCCTTACTTAAGGACCTTAATGAGAATTAAAAATAAAAGCGTAATATGCAAGATGACAAAAACATCTACTACTTATTATTTTGAATTATGTTCTATTAATTATGTTGTAAATGTAGGTAAACAACTGGCAACTGAAGTGAATTGAATTTGATTTGTCATTTGTGAATTTTATCAAACTATCAAAATCTATCACAATATCAATTTATTTAAATAAGTAAACTTGAACAATTTTTTAATTATATGTTTTTAATAATTACATTTATAAATCTCAAATACTTATGTTATTTAAAATATTGAAACAAATAGAGTGATCAATGAAGTGAATAATATTCGCAATAAAATAGCAATGTTTCTCATTTTAAAAAAGAAACTAGCATTCAATATAACTTTAAATAAATATAGTTTTAAGTAAAGAAACTAACATATAATGAGACTGAATATTTGTGTTATTTAAGTAGTTCAAGTTCCAAATATAATGTAAATACAAATGAACAAAATTTAAGTAATTGCAAATATAATAATAATAAAACAACATTGACGCTCATTTCGAATTTAGTATCAATTACCATATACCAATGTCTTAATACCTGTATGGTCATAAATCCGTTAACACCGCCATATTTCCGAAATAATGAATCGGAAAAGGAGTCCGCATCCCTGCTGTAGGAAATCGGCGAGGCGGAAACGTCGTTAACGTTTTCCGACGGGGCCGACGTTGACGCCGAACAGCAGCAGATGCAGGCACAGCACATGACCAGAACTAATTTCCGCTTCGCAGACACCATATTGACGCACATCAGACTCGGCCGGCGATGGCAACAATCGCTGTTCAACATTAATGAACGTCCAGAACCAAATGATGAAGATTTCTGAAAATCTGCGCGCGTAAAACAAATAACTAAGGTAATTGTTTATACCATTTTGAATGAAAATTAAGATTATATATATATATATATATATATATATATATAAAGATAATAATAATTATTTAAATCTTTATCACAAAGTATACATTTGCACAGCAACTGTATCTTGAACATGTACAATTATATGAGTGATTTAATTCTCATGTTTGAACAGGCTATCTTGAAAACGCGATTGATACTGACTGACAAGTCAATTAAGAGATGAAAGTATGTCTATGTATACTTAAGTGGTTGTTTTGATTTTAATAAAAGCATAATAATTGCTATTTATTAAAAATACAATCAATGCTCATTGTATATTAAACTTCTTAGATAATAATAAGTTTTGTATAAAAATAAATATTTGTTGATATTGTTGTTATATGAAAAACACTATTATTATTATTATTAAATGAATTTTAAATTGAAGTCATTTATTGTTTTTGAACAACGTTTTTGATGTATGATGGATGTCTATGTATACTTAAGTGGTTGTTTTGAGTTTAATAAAAGCATAATAATTGCTATTTATTAAAAATACAATCAATGCTCATTGTATATTAAACTTCTTAGATAATAATAAGTTTTGTATAAAAAATAAATATTTGTTGATATTGTTGTTATATGAAAAACACTATTATTATTATTATTAAATGAATTTTAAATTGAAGTCATTTATTGTTTTTGAACAACGTTTTTGATGTATGATGGAATTAATTTAATTAAAATCAACAGTGATATGGGATTTTTATTATATTTATTTATAAAAAAATGCATTCAAAGAGAACAGTTGATATTCATTCTTACATACAATATAAGAAAATATAGTAATCTGTGCTTTTGTGATTTCATTTGCCTGAAAACATTTTGAACTATTATATTATACATACATACTGAGATAAAAATGTTATCTCCGTTTTAAGATGCTTGTTATAAAATTCTTGAAGTAGTCGTACGGATTTTATTGAATATTGAAAGCAAAATGTTTTTGCAGTTCATAATTATTAATTAAAATAGTTTAGTTATAAATTTCACATAATAAATTCGCAAGTCTAAGAATAAATAAAGAAATTGATGTATTTGAAACGATTAATTAAAATTCCGAAATAATATTTTTCAATTTCTTTGCTATGACATTTATTGAATTAATTGGCTATGAGGCAAGATGATTCGAATTAAATATAATGTTTGATATAATTGCATAAATGCAAGTCGGTATAGCAGATAAGAAAAGTGTGAATAGAAGTTCCCATATGTGTTTTATTTCTGTCATGTCCAAACTTATGCCAGAGGTATCGATTTACAAGATGGCCTTCGTCGTAGTAAATGTATTATTGTAAATCCAAAACCAACAAATTTATCAGAGCAGAATATAAAAGCTTATCAATCAAATAACCCAATATTGCATACACTTCGTATATAACTATTGAAGATATATTATAGCAATCATTCATCTCTTATCTCAAAGTCAAACATTATTACTCACCTGAATTAGAATTTTTAAATAGCACATTAAATAAATTTATCGTCATACTAATCCAATCTATTTGACGGACAAAATTTGATTTCGGTCGTCACATAATTCACTGAACGTAAAAATAACTTATTATAATCTTTATGTCATGTTGAATTTCCGCTCTTATATCATAAGAATTTTATTGCACGCATTCTTTATGATTGATGCTGTCAAAAAATATTACGCACATTAAACGAGTTAAATCACGAGAAGAGCGACATTTTTACTTCAGCTCACTTGTGGATTATAGGTTAGACATGGAAATTGTGAAGTATGTCACAGGCACGCCGCACGGGACACCTCACATTCAGCCATTCAGGGATCATACAAGTGGCGACCGTGCGAAGCGCGAGCCCTGCGCGAACCCGCAATCCTTTCAAAACATTAAAAAATACTTTCCGCCATAATATAGGTTTCAGTTTAAATTTACAGTATCATTTCAAATTTAACTTTTAGAACAGAACAATGTTCAAATACTATATCTGAGTATTATCTGACCAATACTGCTAGATCTATTACACTTATGCAGTCATCAATTAGTACATAAAAGAAAATAATATAAGAAAAAAAATATTATTTTCTTCATTCAAAAGAAGCTATGTAAATATTAATATAGCATAAATAGAAAGATTCACATAATTCACATATTTCTTTTTCTAATACACACATATGCACATATTATACATCTGAATTTGCATATTTAAATAAAAATATATAGAAATATAAATTATTTGAGAGCATGACGTTAAGTAAAAAATGACTGATGAAAAACACTAATTGTCAGCAACTATTTTTAAATAATATTTCAAAGAATAGTAGAAGACGCTTACAAAATAAATTTTGACTCTGATACAAGCTTTACAATCTCTTTTTTTAAATTTATGTTATCCCCTCCAACAATTTATTCAGTATATATATATATATATATATATATATATATATATATATATATATACATTCAAAAAATAAATTCATTTATATGAATAATTATTTTGATTATATATATATAATCTGCTTATATATATATATATTTTAGGGTGGTCCTTAAAATGGTCATTTTCAAATTTCCTTGCTCCCAGGGGCTCAAATGGTTCCAAATAGATAAAAAACAATTCTCTGAAAGTTTTAGCTCTTAATATTAACGTTTAGATAGAGCGCAATTCAATCAAAGTTTTGTATGGAAATAGCATGAAAAATTTTTCAAAAAGTTTAAAAATGTTTTTTAGATGTAATTTAGCGAACAAATGAATGAATAAAACTCATTCATTTGTCGCTAAGTTACGCCTAAAACACGTTTTTTTAATTTTCAAATTTTTTTCCATGCTCTTTCCATACAAACTTTGATTGAATTGCGCTCTATCTAAACGTTAATATTAAGAGCTAAAACTTTCAGAGAATTGTTTTTTATCTATTTGGAACCATTTGAGCCCCTGGGAGCAAAGAAATTCGAAAATGACCATTTTAAAGACCACCCTAATATATATATATATATATATATATATATATATATAATATATATATATATATGTTAGTCCATCACTATATTTATATGTATATCTATTTTTTCCTTTCTCCATCTGACATGTGTTTTAAATAAAGCAATTGCGCTTTACTTTCAAGTATTCCAAGTTGCTTCACTATAGGTGCCATTTGACCCACGTGATCTTTGTAACCAGTACCCATATTTAACTTCTTCTCTCCATATGTAACTTTTCCATCAAATTCATTACAAGGAATTTTCATATCTTTCTCTACTTGCTGTATTGTCACATTAAGATGTTCTTCAATTTCAGCAAGATACTGCAAAAAAAAACATTACATATATAAATATCTAATTAATATCATTAATACACATGCTAATATTCTTTTTATACCTGTGGCTCATTGTACCACATGCAGCATCCCCTATTTTCAGTTAAGTTAGTATTATAACAGTTTCTGCCTCTGGATGAGCACCAGCTCCCGTGGTACCATACCTAGGATTATTTATATAAATATCAAATCAATCTTCACCACGAATGTATAGAATGTTCAGATTATATTTCATTAACTGCCTATGTTATGATGCTAGTCTTTTTGAAGGGATTATTACCAAACATAGTATTATGCTTACTTTTTCAGGAACACTTGACACTAAACTTATAGCTAAACCCATACGCTCAGCTCTTCCAACACGTCCAATTCTATGCACATAATTTGACTTTTCATCAGGCAATGTTATATTAATCACTATAAAATGATAATAACTGTAATCTGCAGTGATTATAAGAAAGATAATGATAATACATTTTAAATAGCTTACTAAATGGCAATCCAGTAATATCAAGTCCTCTTGCAGCAACGTCTGTGCATATTAAAAACTTAACTAACTGCTGTTTAAACTTTTCAAGGTTGCTTTTGCGCTCTTGAGGTTTGCGATCACCATGCAAACACACACAAGAAAATTCTCTAGAATTTATTTGCTTAAGATAATTTTCTAGATTATCACAATCTATCTTGGTACGACAAAAAATAATAGCTCTGAAAGAAAAGAAATAGATGTTATTTTAAAAAGGATGTCATAATTGTACAACAATATCAATTTCTTTTTGATTTAATACCTATCCATTTTATGTTCCTTTATAGCACGAACACAATATTCCCCTTTTAATATTTTTACAGCTTCAGAAAGTGTTTCAGCAGTGTTGTTACCAGGGCGAACATTATCTTTAGAGTGAACACCATCAGTTTGTATATGTCTGCCCATTGAGTGCCAACTGAAGTACAACAATTTCATATAATTATTAATAAATTATTATAATATTAGATTTCAATTTTTTAATAAATACCTTTTATCACTCTGAGGATCAACCATCACAACAACATGATGAACAGTTTCAGGAACTGCATCCTCACCTTTTAAATCGACCCATGTAGGAAAATGCATGAGCTTTTCCTGAGGGAAAAAGGATAATTATAGTACTTATAATAAATAATAATTAATATATATATATATATATATAATATATATATATATATAAATATACAATATCAGAATATATCACCAACTTACTGCCATTTTTTTAACTTCAAATGCATGAAGTGTTGCACTGCAAACTATCATTTGCAAACGTCTGCCATCTGATGTTATTTTAGGTATTTGCTTATGTAATCTATTATTGAATATAATTTAAACATTACCAATGAAATGATTATGAAAAATGATTTTAGATAAATTAGTGAATTACCTTTCTATTAATTCAGTATATCCCTGCTTCAATAAACCATCTGCCTCATCTAATACAAAAAATCGGCAATGAGTTAAAGCTAAATATCCTGTAAAATATAAATCTTTGAATACATATTCAAATAATGCTAAATATCAATCAGTATCTCTGAAATACCTCCTTGAATGAGATCTTCTAAACGACCAGGTGTGCCGACTACAATATCAACACCTTTTTGCAAAACAAACATTTGATCTTTAACACTTACACCTCCAATGACAAGAAGTTCTCGAACTTCAGGAGCTCCTAGATATTTTTTAAACTTGATTATTTGATTAAATGTCTGCTCAGCTAATTCTCTGGAAGGCTGAAAAAATTAAAATATTTTAAGTTTAGAAACATTACAGCTGCAACTATAATAAATATTACCTCCACAATAATTGCTTTAGGAGCATCAGGTATTCTAGTTGAGTTATCACCCGATGAAACTGATGTTTGACCTACGCAATTGGTTTTAGTATTTTTAGCATTCGCTATCGGAATAGCACCTTGTGGAAAACTGTATTTGAAAGGAGTAGCCCCAAAATTAAATGACATTTCAGCATTCTACATAAATGAACACAAAAAATAAACACATTAAGTTTGAAACATTTACAAGTTCACAATTATACAATTTATTACCTTTAGTACGACTGATGGAAAAAAGGATTCACTTTTTAAATTCTTTGGAAGAACAAAAGCTGTTCCTAAATCTTTACCATTTTTATAAAATCTGTAATTATTCATATATATATATATATATATATATATATATATATATATATGTATATATTAATCAATATCGTTTCATTGCTTGTCTTACCTAATTTCGCCTTTATCAAAATCAATTAGTGATCCAATGACATCATGCATTCCAAAAGATTCACCATAATTATCAAACTGCTTTGAATTAGATTTTTTGCCAGTGCCTCCAAAGCCAAAGCTAAATTTATCAGTGCCTAAATCTAAAGTGGCCTAAAATAAACATCTAAACTCTAAACACTTATATGTATTTAAGTAAATCATTAAATATATACATACATATTATATACACATAAAATACATATGTATACAATCAAATTATACTTATATTTGAACATGATTACTTGCTGTGTAGACCAGCCTATTCGGCAAAGACCCTCGTCAGCTACAGAAGCTTCGTAACAATAAACACCAGGTCCAAAAACTCCCTTTGTAGCTCTACCACCATGCCATTCTTTAAATTCTCGAGATTGGCACCGTAAACCATCAGGAGTAACAGCCAAGGCATCACCACGATCAAAGAAACTTAGCAGGCAGTGTGGTGCTGTAAGATTTAAAAAAATATATTCAATAAAGGTAACTTTCATAATAATTTGGTTGTACTTACAGCTTTGATTCACCATTTTATTTCCCTTTCCTTCTGATATGTCCTTCAAGGTTTCATACACAATTTGTATTATTGGTAAACAAAATGCCCCAGTTTTACCTATGTTGTAAATTATATGCATTATTATCATAAAAAGATAATTGTATGTAGAAAAACAATAACATATTGTCTTTTTAAATGTTTTTTAATGATAAATTCCAACTTACCACTACCCGTTTCAGCTGCCATAAGCACATCACCACCGCCCAATATTAGAGGAATAGCTTCAGCTTGCACATCAGTAGGCAGCCTATTAATAAATGTTTCAAATATAGAAGATAATATTTCATCAGATATTAAAAATAAGTCAAAAATCATATCATTTCAAACTTGAAGAAATGTTATCATGATTCACATTTCTATATGTTTACAAATCCAAATAAATAATATCATCCTAACGAATGCTATGTCAGGTTACCAGAAATATCAATACGATACATGAATTAAATAATGTGCATATAGCTAAGATTTGTCACGTCCAATATCATCAATTATACAGAAGTTTATGTATTTTACTAAAAATAATGAAGATCCAATTAGTTCTTACGTCCACTCCATTTCTTCAACCGCTTTTCCGATTTCAGGTAGAACACCGAACTCTGCAAAATTTAGGAGTATTAATACATATTTTATAAAATATCATACATACATATGGGAAAAAATTAGATTGATACCTTCAAACGCAGTCATTTTTAATTATTAAAATACACTTGCTCAAAAACAGCAGGGAAACTAATATCAATTACGTATTAAAGCTTTTATAAAAATCTTCAATTTTATTTGTTTACAACAGTTTTGTTTCGCTAATCATTCGTGAAGTTTAATTTATAATAATTGTTGCCGGTAACCATCAATAACCACGGATGATCATTTATGACAGTAGCAAACTTGCTGTAAATATCGAATTACAGGTAGATGGCGTTCATGCTTGCGCGATTGCGCAATTCTGAAAATGATCATTTTTTATTATATAAATAAAACATTCAACGATGATTTACACAAAATCAAGGTTCCAATAAATAACATACATACAATATAATTTCTCTTTTTCATAATTAAAAGAATAGTATACACGGAGTTACAAATGGTTACAAAATGGATAAAAATATAAACAATGGCGCGCTAAACCGTTATTATGTTGATATGAAACTATTATTGGTCCACTGTTCGACGAATCAGAAAGTTCTAATTGGAGACCGAAAGCGCGTTGTTTTTAAAAATGTCAATTTTGTTTGTGTATAATAACATTGTATTGTTATTATATTTTCTAGGTAGATAATCCTAGGTAGGTATAGTAGTGTCCGCCCACTATCTAAATATATTTATAAGTAAACCATAGTTAAAAGAAGAGCATTAAGTAAACCTTAAACAATTATAATAAATGTTAATTAGGTGTTATCAGAACTCTAGTGTATTAGTTTCTTTGTTGCCAAATTATGGTTGGGTGGCTTTTAAGAGATATGGTTATTTGTAACGAACCACAATTTAAAAATATCTTAAAACTTGAATGAAATATCCAGCATGTTTATTTACTTTCCATGTAATACCTTCATAAAATTAACAAAAATATTTAGTTCATTTACAAAAATAGGATACACACTTTTATAATAAATATGCTGCCTAATTATTTATTTAGTTAAAAAATAAGAACTATTAAATATATTAAACAATATGGCAGTCAACATAAGAATACTATATAATACTATAGCAGCCCACCATAACTTTTTCTCCCAAGGACGGACATCAAGATTCCTTAAAACGCCGATTCCTACAAGAAGCCCTAGAAACATGAACAGAACTAGAATAAATATCATAGGTACATAGTTTTTTTTACAATATTTTTATATATCACCTGCAATTGCTCCAGATAAATGAGCCATGTAACCAATTGTTTTATCCACATTAGCAGTAAAGTACGAGTACACAATACTGCCGACATCAACAAGTATTATGACCAAAAACACACAAAGCTGCAGAAAGGCAAATTCCATTTCCTTCCAGTTCTGTGATTAGATATTTTTAGGTGCAAATATAAAACCAGTGAGACATAAATCAGATTAATCAGTTATATACCATAACTATTGTGGCAACATGCGCTGTTATCAGTGCATACACACCTCCAGAAGCTCCAGCCAGATAGACACTTGGATCAGTAATTGATGTACCTAGAGAACCGGCAACTACTCCACTCAAATAGATTATCACAACACGCCACCAATGATGAACACACTCCAATGCCACACCTAGTAAAATCTGAACTAGCAGATTTACAATTAAATGTATGTACCTGACAAAAAGGCTTATTATTATCAAGTGTACTGAAAAATATTACAAATCAGTAAGATCAGAAAATCAATATACATAATATTTATGTACAATTGTAAAAAGCAAGGGTATCACGTATATTTGTAAGCAATTAGATGGACTTTAGTGTTTTTCAAAATTCTTTTCTGTTCCATGGAAAAACAAAAGCAATGTCTTTGAAATTAAAACATAATTTGTATCAATTTATTCTTTTTCACAATATCAAAAATCACATTGTATTCATACATTTGTTAATTATCATAAAGTCTAATTTCCTGAATATTAATCTATTACTTTATTTAATATTTTTTATATTTACATACCCGGCATGAACAAACATGTAAGTTGCAAATCTCCATGCTTCATATCTTCGAAATGGATTGTATATAAACAAAGTTGCTAATGGTCCTCGAGTAGTGACTTGCCCTTGCTGGTCAATAATATCACAAAGAAAAAATACTATTTCTATAATTGAAAACAGTATCATTGAAAATGGGGGTGGACAGCATGAATATTGGTCCTCATAATCTCCATCTGAAATTTTTTTTGATAAAACACACACACACATAATATATATATATATATATATATATATATATATATATATAGATATATATATATTATATATAGATATATATGAATATGAACGGGTATAGGGTTAAATACATAACAAAACTTCGAAATAATAAGCATGATTAGTGTAAAGTGAAATTATTATATAAAATAATTCTATGTTATAAGAATATACTCTCATACATTTTGTCATGTATTTATATGATCTGACTCAAATTATGGATGAATATGCTAACACATAAACATGAAAAGATTATACATTTACAGACGTCACTTTTAGCAAATTTAACTATGTTAATTGCTTACTGACCTCTGCGAGCTAAATTGGATCTCGTATTACCTACAGTGTCACCATGTCTTCGGGGCACCACTCTTAGAACATATTTTTCCATCAAGAAGCGATGAATCAAGTAACCAAAAATTGGCCTGGCTTTCGGATGTCTGATTAATTTATGAAATTCATCAAAGTTCAAATATCCTGATTGATCTGTATCTCCCAAAGTCATTAGATTTCGAGCTGTGTGTGGGGGTAAATCATTCTCATATTCTCGGCTGGTGATAATAGCCTGCAATTCCTCAATTGATATTTTTCCATCGCCATCAGTATCATACTACAATGAAAAAGTTTAATATGTAATAAATTGAAACAATACGTTATTTGAATGTAAATTTACCTTGTTAAAAAGCTGGCGAACGTATGCCTCAGTTTCCGATAAAGGAATTGCATCCCCACGCTCCCCCAATGATATTTGATGCTGAAGGGACATCGCAGCCAGAATCGAAAAATAGTGAAATATTTATTTCTACTAAAACATGTTCAAGAATGAACGAGTGCGCCGATATTAATAATAACTTGTCTAATCATATAAATATGCCGAAAACGATAATCAATAGATAATGTTATCATAGTCTGAATCATCAATCAGGGAGCGGCAGTTGTATTAAAAAAATTTCTTAGTGGCGCGATGTAGAGCAGAATGAAAACATTCAAGTGGCACAAAATATTATTTACTTTGTTTAATATAGTGTGCATTGTTTAATATACCAAATAATGTAAACATAAACGGTAGGTGTTAATTAGGCGAACTGTTTATCGATATGCAACGTAAGTAGAAAATCGGCTCAGGTAGAACAGAATCAAGAATCAACTGGCCTCAGTGGCTTCTCGGAACGTCGCAACGTCGCAACGTCAGAAATATCAGAAATACCGCGATCGCAAACCTAAAACATGCAAGGAACGAACGCGACCGAACAGCAGACACGCAACAGCTTCAATACAAGTGCCGATGCCGAATTGCCGAATTGCCGAGTTACTATGGAATTGTTTATTCGTAAACAGAACTGTAATACGAATACGACTACATCCAACTACTAACCATTGTTTACATGTTTACATTGTACATTACAATACGAGCGAGAATACGAGGCTGGGAGTGGTACAGTGGTGGTATTGGTGGCCACTGATCACACTTAATGGTTCGGACTTTGGGAGCCAGGGAAGCTAACCATTTCAACATGTGGTTTGAGTCTGAGCGCACACACGACACATCCGACACCGACACCGACACCTATGTCTTTCTCACACATTGTGAGTCTAGCCGTTAAAATTTTAAATACTTTTATACTTGGACTAGTTTTTATTGTACTTTCTATATAATTTATATGGTATAAGAACATTCTACTTATTTTATATAATTTATATAATACATTAATATACATTATCATTCTTTCGAAACGTCAAATTTTAAAGTCAGTGAGTGCTTGACTTAAGATATTCATCGGAAACTGTGCGCCATTGCTTTTCTACAGCTTCATCAGACAAATTCCAAATCTGTTCCAGTAAATCCCAGCCAACTTTTTGCGTTATTAATACATAATCGTTGCTGGGGTCCTGCGTATGAGAATAAGCCCCCAATACCAGTGACTGGCAAAGCCTTGCCGCTACGCACGTCTGAGAAAATAGGTTAATAAATATATTATTTTTAATTTACTGAAACACAGCTCTAATTCTTATTGATAATAAGATGAATAAATCTTAGAACTATTTCATCTATATCATTGACAATGATTCATTGTTACTGTTTTGTACCTTTAACATTTGGAATTCAATTAGTGGTATCTGCCTGACAGTAGAATATCCTGCAATGACAAGACCTCCCGTCGCCAAATCCTTTGTTTGTAGCATCATATAAGTCATCGTAATAGCCAATTCAAATACATAATATGACAACTGTGAATCACCGAAATCTAGGACTCCGCTGACGCGAAATTCGCCCTCCTTATTTCCGCGATTTACAAGAATATTTTGCTCATTGAAATCACCGTGGATTAAACCTGAAACGTATTATTATTATCAAATTTTTCACTTAAATGTATTTAATATAGTTCTAACATAGATTTTAAATGTCATATCATTGAACTAACTACATTGAATAGCATACAAACTATTAAAAATCTGATTAATAATAATACATAAATTTCAACTACAGTAGAACTCCAATTATCCGAACTCCGACTATCCGAATCGCCGATTATCCGAATCACTTTCAGAAAAAAAATTGTCCAAAAAAAGTGTAAGTGCGCTATCATGCTTCCACCCGCGAAGCAAATGTAGGCACATTGTTTGTTTTGACATTACTTACATTGACGGAGATGTTTAAAAAACAATGATTTTTATTTCTAAACTTGTACATAAGTACATTTCATCTATATTTAAAACATGTGAAAATGTCATGTTTCTTTCATTTAATTCAATAAAAAAATAGTGCAATATCAAAACGTAACTTTTTTCTCTCCAATGGCAATTTTAAAAAAAACTCCGATTATCCGAATGGGTCCCGGTCCCCATTAATTCGGATAATTGGAGATCTACTGTAATTAGAAACAATATTTTACTTGATTGTACAGTACGTTAATAACGATTTACCTTTTTGTAATTCGTTAGATTTGCTCAAAACATTTTTTTTGAAAGATTCTAGCACCTGCTCGATTAATTCCTTTTTTGAAGTATCTTTAATAACGTAGAGAAATTCATCTAAGTTTGGTGTACTTTCCAGCATCCACATTGTGCGATGGCTTTCATAAGCTTTATGGCTGAATTTCTAATAAAATATGATAATATGAAATATGATAGTAATAATAATTGATCAGTTATAAAATCAATATAAAAATACCTGAAGCAGCCTATCCAAATTTGCTACATATTCACCGACTTGGTAAAATAAATAATCCGAAGGCGGCACTTCGTATAGCATCTAAAATAAAAATATGTGTTACTTTTCCAACATAAGTCTAAATTTAGTCACAAATTATGTATTAAACCTTTCCAGGTTGATATTCCAGTAACCTGATAACATTCTTCTCTGTTTCGGAAAGCGATTCTTCAGTAAAATATTTTCCATAAACGTTTTTAACAGGTTTTGGACATTTGATTCCTTGATTATCTGAAAGTAAAAATACTTGAATATACAATGATATATTAATCAACTTGCGAAGATATTCATAATTAATTCAAAAAACAAAGTTTATAATATGCGGTAAATTGAATATTTTTCAATCAAAATCGATGTTGTTCCTTTAACTTTCGAATTAAGTTTTTGAATAAAAAATAATAGCATTAATCAAGAATGCTTATAATTACGTTACCCGATCATAACTGTTTTATCATTGAAATCGATTAAAGATAAATAAATAAACCCATTAAAATAACGCTAATAAAAAAAAAACATTATTATACCATCATATTGTTAATCTGAAATTAATCAATTTACACATATTTATTTTAATAATATACATAATTTTTTTATTCGCTATGCTAAATGAAGAAAATATGTATGAATTTGCATATAAAAGCTTGTATTGGTATTCATATATAAATAGCAAATGATATTTTGAATCATTTTTTCACTTTCATTTAAGCTCATGAAAAATTCACATATAATATAATAAAATAATTTTAAATTTGTTTTGAATTCTTTTACTTTCATGCGTGTTTAACAGATCTTTTTACTATTCAATAAATCAAATATAAAAATGAGAGCAAAGCAGTATTTTGTTGATATACATATTTACTAAGATTTTAAGAGAAATTTCAGATATTTGTTATAGAAATGTATTTGTAAATATATATTCACGATTTAAGTTTCGAACTAATACAACTATAACCGATGAACAGAAAGATGACAAGAAAACGTAAACTAACTTTATTATTGAATTTTTTATATGCACCTCAATTTACACACACACACACACATATATATATATATATATATATATATATATATATTGGTATATTGGTGTATTTATATATAAATAAAATGAAATATAAAATCCGAACCCGTTTCTTCATAGTCTAGCTCAAATTATTCATACATACATGCAAAATAATATAAAATACTGCAGTGGTGTTTGCTAATTTTTTGTGTGCTTTTCTCAACTTCTAATTTCCTATTTTATAGAAATATATAGTGCATTGTTAACATACTAAAACACAAGTACTAACTAGGGAATTTAAAAAAAAATCATTTTTTAACTTGTTATCCTAATGGCATAAATATTCGATTTTAAGCCACCTAACATACTTTATGTTTTTTTAATAGATTAATTTTAATAGACATGTACTTACGGAGAAATATCATCATTTCAGTTTGTCCTTCCAAAAATGATATTTTCTTGGAATCCAATGCGTTCAAAACTTTCATAACATATCCGTGGCTCCAGTTGCTGGACAATATAGGATTGCGTACGTTCGGATCGGATTCGATGAGAAAGTTTCGATCATCGTATGCGTTTAATTCGGTAACTCCTAAGCACGATATGCCGTACAGTCGTTCGGCCAGCCTCCTGACCTGGTCCTCCTGGACGTCAGGCCTGATGCGCACGCCGGGCCTAAGGAGCTTACCGTCGTTGGCGACATCCTCCTTGGACCGTTCGCTGTTCGATTCAGTCATTTCGTGGTGCCGTCGACGATGAATACGATGAATACTGACAAAGGCAAATAAAATCAACACGATAAGTGTCCAATGATAACAACTCCCCCCATCCTATCCTATCTCGGCAGCTGTCACGCTTTCCGTACTATTTGTTCAGATCAGTTCAGTTCTACGTAACCCATTTCATTTTTCTATAGCTACGCATCTTACGATCATTTTTATATAGAGTCTTTAATATTAATACACTACGTATACGATAATATTCAGTTACACGGCTATAATTATAAAATCAGGATCATTGCAACATCCTCTTTCAGATATCATATACATATTGGATACATAATGGATTGACCTGATTTAGACTTTTAGTTCTAATAACAAATTTGAAAAATATTCTCTATAATATATAAATATTTGAAAAAAATTCTCGCTTCATACAAGAAACATAAAGCCTTATAAAGAAGCAACATGTGCTGCAATAAAAATATATTCGATGATTCATAAAAGAACAAAACCAATTAGGCATGGGTAAAATCAAATCAATCAAGAGTCAAAGATCATTCAGTCATATTATTCAAATTAATAGGTTTTGTTTACAGTTTTTGGTTGTATTTTAACTAATTAGTACTACATAGAATACAATTTTAATATTTTCTTATGAAAGACATTTAATTAATTTTGAAATTTCAATAATTTCATCTAGATTTACATCTTAAATATAGAAAATACTTGTGCAACAACTTGACCTTTAAACTGTGATTGAAAACACTCAACATTAATATCATCACATTTTAATAGTTTTGTATTTCTTTTTTAGAAAATTTTGGAATTTGGACGCAAGGCAGTTTAATTAATCAATAAAATTAATTATTTTGTGTAAAATCACAAATTTCAGTTGATATATACGAAATAAAATTCTCAAACTTCATCATCACAAATCACTTCTTAACTCGTACAAGTATTTTTCAAAGTTCAATCACTGGATTTTATTATATTAAGTGGATTACAAAGAGTGATTAAAATTATATATTCTTTAGAAACAGAACTTCATAAATACAAAAGAGTAGATAATCACAGTTCCAATTCAAATTCTTCAAAAAGATTATTCAAAGTTTAAGGAATAGATTAATATACTAGTTGTTTCTCAAATTGGCCGTTTAAATTGCAAAATTTCAAATATAGAAATGTTGAGTACGACTGGCCTATTTAATATGTTAAAAATATCACATCCAATTTGAATGTGTTAGTATATTCATATAAACGAGTATTGACATTATAGTAATGATACTAGTGAATAATTGATAAAGTACAAGATGTACTCGTGCTTTAATTCAATATTAACAATAAATTATGGTAACATGTGCAAAAGCAGATATACGCAAAAATACAATCAGGCACAGGTACACACACACACACACACACACACACATATATATATATATATATATATATATATAAGAAGACGGACAGCATGCGTAATTTTAGGCGTCAACATGCTATATGTAACCCCTCCCCTTCTTTGCAATTATTTTTTACCTTTGAGCTGAATATGTTAGAAAAGAGAAAAATCTGAAACAATGTATTCCATTAATGTATTTTCATCAAAATTTCCCTTACATTAGAAAATTTCCATGCATCATTTCGAATCGATTTTATGGGAGACAACTTTTTGACTGTTATTTAATTTTATCCCATAATTGTTGTTTGCATAGCATACACCGTAGAAAGGCTCTAACTAAAAAAGTAAATGATATTTTGTGTGATTTTTGTTTAACACTGTTTTTCTATTGTTTTTACAAGTCGCTATTTTGTAAATAAAGAATTATATAATGAACAAACTCTGTATGATGAATATTCCACAATATTTCAGAATAACAATATGAGTTTTTGCATACGACTTCGCCTGAATTTAATTATCGTGCAATTTTTTGGTAGCTAATTGCCTACATCACCGATAGAAAGAAGTTGCACATAAATTAAAGCTAAAATACATAATGCATATTATGAATTTTCGAATTTAATTTATCATAAATAAATTTGGTTTGAGATAATATACGACATTGATTATATATCTTGTTTCTTCTTATCTTTTTTAAACGATTTAATATACATATCTTTGTTTGTGATGCACAGAATTTGGGAAAGTTTATTTGTTATACAAGTCTCTCTTTACAAATCAACGATAATTCTGTGTCATACGTGTCAAAACAATAGGAAAATAATATAAATAGAAAATCAAACAAAATTTAGTTTATTTTTATCATTAGGACTTTCTACCGTATATACCTACATCATGCTTAAATTACGAAAAACGTTAGTTTCAAAGTTGACTCTCACGAATCTTTAACAATCGTCTAAAGAAGGCTAAAATCATTGTATAAAAAATATAATATTGAATGTTATAGAAAGATATGTTAAAATACTCAATGAAGGTTTACTCGAGGGTAATTTATTTATTAAACCGACATTATGAATTTTATACATTATTGTAGGATTTTAAAAATCCTTTTACTGTTACGCAAAAACGACGACGGTCAAAGACAATTATAATTGTAATAATATTAAACAAGCTAATCAAAATGTTCAATGGGTTCAAATTCTTTCACAAATGCTAGAATATCTTCAAATTTTTCATATACCCTGTTATCAGTGATTATATATATATATATATGGAGGCTTAGTCCATATTAATACCAATTGTAGTCATAATAAATTTCATAAAATATTATTTATATTTCGTTTATTTTATATATGATTAATATCCACGACACTATGTGTTGTCATACTGATCATTAATAAAACGTTATTGGTATTTTCTTATTTATAATAGAAAAGAAAGGTTTCAAGAATTATACATTTTTTTGGCAAAAACTACTAGAGAGAAACAAAAGCCGTGTCCGATCTGACACTTGAATTTATTTTTGTTTTTTTTCTGTGCTGTCAATATATGGGCCAATCTGTCCAGTAACATGTGATGCGTGTTGACAAGCCGCGATGCGTGTTGGCAACCCGCTACATCACTCCGCCCTAATGAAAAAGATTGTTTCGCATCTCTGACTGCCATTCTTGAACTTCCTTGTAAATTTCTTTTGGTTGAGATTGTGTGATAAATTGCCGTGTTGGCTTGTTGAGTTTGTTGATTGCTTACGTGGCCCTTCGCTGGTGAGTTAGCGGTTGAGTACATGTGGCCCTTCGCTGGTGAGTTAGCGGCTGAGTATATTTGACACTTCGCTGGTGAGTTAGCGGTTGATTGTATGTGGCCCTTCGCTGGTGAGTTAGCGGTTGATTGTATGTGGCCCTTCGCTGGTGAGTTAGCGGTTGATTGTATGTGGCCCTTCGCTGGTGAGTTAGCGGTTGAGTGTATGTGGCCCTTCGCTGGTGAGTTAGCGGTTGAGTGTATGTGGCGGTTGCCAAATTGTTTGCTCCCTGTCTGTTGCCATGGTGCTTATTATCGACTTATTTACCATGATAATAAGTGATTTATTGAGCACGTGTTATTGTTGATCTTGAAGTGCGTGGTCGGGGTCTCAGTTGTAGGATTAGAATGTTCTTCTAGTTATGGCGGTTGTGAGCCATTTATAATAATTATTTATATTTTTAAAAATTCTTTTCTTAGTAATTCTTGAGACTTCAATTTATTTTTTTTGTGCTACTTCAAAATATGTCTTGATCTTCTTACCTTCTTGTATGTGTGTTACTAGTTCACTCTCGGGGTCACCAAAATATGGAGGTGTAGTAGTCCTCCATATTAATACCAATATTGTGCAAATTGTAGTAATAATAAATTCCATAAAATATTATTTATATTTCGTTTATTTTATATATGATTAATATCCACGACACTATGTGTTGTCATACTGATCGTTAATAAAACGTTATTGGTATTTTCTTATTTATAATTGAAAAGAAAGGTTTCAAGAATTATACATTTTGGCAAAAACTAATAGGGAGAAACAAAAACCGTGTCCGATCTGACACTTGAATTTATTTTTGTTTTTTTTCTGTGCTGTCAATATATGGGCCAATCTGTCCAGTAACATGTGATGCGTGTTGACAAGCCGCTATGCGTGTTGGCAACCCGCTACATATATATATATATATATATATTATAAATTTAATAAATATCTAATACTATATACAATATGTTGATAAATATAAAATACGCCTGAAAAAACGACTAACAGAAACTTATTTGCATCACAGATTTTTAGTGAGCAATGAACATAAAATGAAAAGATTATCGCGTTACTATTTTTTGAGTTTGATTCTTATTTTTAATATGAGTTGTTTTTATAGTTTAATCTCTAGTTTATTAATTGAGCAAGCAACAAACGACATTAAGCTAATAACTTAAATATACAGCTGCGGGCGGTCATCTAATTTTAAGGGGGAACAGATCGAGGTGTTGCGCAAAAAAGAAAAGTTCTGAAAAGTCGAGGAGGCGTTGAAGGAGAAATTTTAAAAATAGAATATATATATATATATATATATATATATATATATATAATAGTCTACAAAAAGTAAGGAAAAGCATTTTGGCAAACCACTAATAATGATAAAATATTTGCAAACCATGTCATCGTGTAGCATTTGGATATTTTCATTTGCCGAGCGGATGGAGCGATTAAAGCATTCGTTCGAATGGCATATCTAATTTACGGACATAAAACCTATGTTCACACACACACAGACGTTTATATATATATATATATATATATATTTTATTTGTACTTATTTCTGCTAAAAACGCATTCACAAAAAGCATGCGAACTTTGCAATTGTATTCGTTGTAATTTGTAAAAACACATTTCATAGCCGTTTTCCTTCGGGATGTTAAAGGTATAATCATTTACTTTTAGTGAAAATGAAAAACATACCTAAAATTTTTTTCATTTTTTTTAATATTTTTACTTACATAAATATGTATCTGAATTATTTACAATAATTTTACAGTTTACTATATCGCTCCTACCAACGTAGATTTTTCTTACTTTATTAAATAAGTACTCGCCAAATTGTTATACAAATTGCTTCTATAAAATCATATTCAGTTCTAATCTGTACTTGAATTTTAATATGTTTGATACATAATTAAGTAGACACAGCTTCATAAGCTTAGCATTAAGAGTCTATATTATTGTTTTTCAGTCGACATGACATCTTTTATAGTCACATGTCAACAATTACATATTGCAAGGGCTTCCAACACATTTTATATTATTTCGATTTCCTGTAAGAACTAGAGCTTTCTTTTATAGAAAAGGAAAGTGAGTGTAGAAAAGGCCATTAGCTTTAACGAAGACTTCTTTTAAAAACACCTCCGAGCAATTCTATTGAACAAATTTGCATAAAATATGAGGTTTAAATTAATTATATTAAATAATACTCTTGCTCTTACATGAAGAAATAATATTTTTGTATTATTTTGTACAGCAAACTACGGTAAACGTAAGGTTCAATTATTTATTGTCTGCATAAATAATATAATTTTACTTATTTAGTAGTACAATATTACCATTGTTCCTAGCTAGATGTTTAAATCAAAATGAAATTTATATATATGTATATATATATACGTATATATATAATATACATAAATCTTATATTTTTCACAAGAATATCTTGAAACCCAATACCTAATTTAATTACTTTTATTAAAAATAATTTAATACTCAGCCGGGCGCTACTTTTAACAATTACACCATCAAACGCTCTATGTCTTGTTAGATTAGAAAATATTTAACCATCATTATTAATAACTTTCTATTTTCAACAGATTTATTCTAATTAATTAAGAAGATTAAATTAAAGTCTAATCTTCTCAATTGTGTGTATATTTTAAGCTAAATTGAATTAATTTGAGTTACTCAGGCTTCTTTCTGATTTTGAAATTATTTTTGCCCGACGGAGCTACATAAATAATTTATTTCAGTTCACATTTAAAGAAAAGCTAAATAATTGTAAAATAATTAACCGTAGGCCGGCTCATACCACATACATTATCGCAATATTCGATTACAAACTTTATAAGAATATATAAAAGAATATGCTTTCAAAAATATTGATATTATGTGTAATAAAATTCTCATGAGTTACGTTAAATTTTCTTCGATTTGGATATTATCCTATATATTCATTTAAGTTTTACCATGTGTTAAAAACGATCGATGTATGAAATAACGGTATTTTGTGCAACATGTATGTGCAAATATATATAACTTGTAAACTTAAATCATTTTGTAAATTGCAGACTAAATGAAACTGTTTTGTTAAAATGTAATATAAAAGACAATCCGAAGCGTCCATTTCTCCATTTCCCATATAGTTTTATAAGCTATATGTTACATAGAAAGATTTATGTACTTATTTAAAATTAAAAAAAATAATTTAATTAAATTGCGCTATATTGTGTAAAATCGAAATTTAATAAAAACAAACACTGAATATCATTCAGATAACGACAGAATTTTAATTGAAATATTACAATATTATTGATCTTTATTTTTTCTATATTTCCGAACTATTACTATATTAGAATTCAGCCCTCTTCCTGGTCTAACCAGTGCAGGTTCAATGACAAAATAAAAATAGAGCAACAAACACAACGCTATCTTTATATTTATTATGATATTTGACAAAAAAAAGTATTGTTCAAATCTAATTATAAGTCTGACCAGCAGCTAGTTCTTACTAAGAGCACGATGAATATATAACAAATGTTAACTATAAATTAGACAGATAAAATAAAAATTATCAATTACTACGTTTAAAATTATTTAATGGTTTATTAACAGTATGATAAATAACATATATAAAATAGAATAATAATCACAGCACTAGAGTTAATACTTTTTAATGAATAGTGAACGCTTCGAAATGCACTTTACACAATTTTTATCATTCAAATTATATTTTGTATAACAACTATGCTATATAAATCTTCAAACTAATACAATGCGAATTGACAATATAAATTATTAAAGTTTAATTTTAAATTACTATTTGTATTGTGTTTGTATATTAGAAAAATATACATATAGTGCGATGTAGTTAATTGATCAAGGTAATGCTAATTAGATACAAAATTAATCATTTTATCGGCAAAATAATCAATTATTTTATATAATAATTAGTTTGGTTTCATAATTATCACAATCGGATGTTTATTAACAAAATATTACGATTAAATATTATTCAAATAAGATTAAATTTATTCAGTTTCTAGGAATTGTTAAGTATTCATGGTATATTGACTGTGTAATCTTCAAAGGATTAAATTTCAAACAAGACGGCGTGCACAGATAGTTATCTAAATTTTATTTAATTACTAAGCAATTCCTAAATCAGATCTATGTTTTCATTTATTATGTCATCGACAAACCGCTAAATCATTAACAACTAAATATTCCAGATTAAAATAATAGCGGTAAAATACATATATTATCATATCACAACTTTATTAGTTAATAAATACCTACGCTATGTTGGAAATGGTAAAGATATACGAGATGTTAATGAGAATTTATCAAGTATCTAATCGACTATAAAGACCGGAGAACAAAATCAGCGATAACGTTTAATAGCGACTAAGTGCAAGTAAATAAAACTATCACTATATAAATTACGTCAATTATCATATTATCTCTTGCTTTTACATGCAAATCATAATTTTTGCTTTTTCGACATCGACGGCCACAACATCAGTCGTAAACAATGAATATCATGTAATTGTGCTTTTATTGAACATCACCATATTATAACCGAAAATATCTCAGACATTTGTCATAATAACTAACTAATTAACTAATTACAATATAAACAATTAATTCTTTGTACTATTTTACATCTATTCGCATACCTTTCCCACTCTGCTAAGTTAAGCGCGCTTTGCACGGAACATGAGGTACTATTTTATTCGGCTCAAACGCATTCGCATGCATAAACTTACTAAACTTAAACTTAAACTTAAACCATTCACACGTTCACCATGTAGGTATATGCAATGTAAATATACGTACACACATATTTATCATACATATATACAAACATACACGCATGCACATACCTATACATGTGCAAAACATGTATATATGCCCAGGTGTATGTATACACATATTTATATATGCATACCGGCTATACATACATTCACACGCACACACACATATATACATACATATATATATATACACGTATATATATACACGTATATATTACATGTACAAATATAATATCAAGGTATACTTCTCAATAATGACTAAACAACATTCGACTCGAGAATGAGACTGATTGAACTCGGCGAGGATCTCGAAGGTGTTCTTCGAGTCTTCTTCAGAAATCCATGACTTCCATGCGAAAGCGCTTCGCGTCGGCGGGCGATAGGCGCGCGATCGAGTTGCGGTTCAGCATCGTAGGCGGCTCGTCGTCGTCGCTGTCCTGGCCGACGGGGCCGTCGGGCTGCGGCCGAGAAAAGTCATTCTCGTCATCGTCCTCTTCCTGCGAACCGATAGAATAGACAGAATTCGACGAAATTATTAGATACTCATTGTACAGACGTAACTGATTTTAGATTCGGATTTATATACAGGTAGCCCACAGGTAGTACTAGGACTAATCGTACTAGTACGACAAGGTTACGTTCAAAAAAATTAAATAAAACATGCCAGATATTATAGTTACTTAATAAAAATTTATATATTAATCATATTATATATAATAAGTTAATTAAATGATATTTTATCGAATGAAAAATGTCAAATACCTTTGTACCTTTGTACTGTTTGAAGTTTATTGAACTTTTTGTTTGTAGAATTCACTAATTTTAAATTAGATAAAGTTTGCTTTCATTAAATTTTACTAAATATATTATCTTTTTAGATTTTTGCTCAAATTCGAAGTGAAGTACTGTGTTATACGGGGGTTACCTGCATATTTATATATATTATTGAATCTGATATATTTTGCCGGACGATAAACTGATCCTGAGTTATAATGTATGAAATTGTTTTAAGAAAAACTGAATATGTATTGCAAAGTTATGATGTTAGTATTATACTGTCTTCAATAAGAATTCTCATTATACTATAAATATAAATACATTCATATATAAAAAAAATTACTGTACGCATGCATTAAGATTTATAAAAAAAATAATTAGGTACTATACATATGAGCTTGAATTAATAGTCTTATTTTATAGTAATTGTAGTGATATTAAAAGTGAAAATAAAAAATATAAAAATATAAATTAAAATTCTCATGATAGTAACGACAGAAAAAATTGCGTATTCAGTAATTTTCATGCATTCATAGCTCAAGAAAGTAGTCACTGCATTAATAAAAATGAATTAAACATTTTTCATTGTTAAAAAAAATTTGGTGTAATATAGTTCATTCATTGATTTTGATTTAATTTACAAATATGCGAATTGAATCCACCAATTTTAATTCGTACCAGTAAGAAACTAGAGTTCACAGAGAGCATGCTTTTAAAATCTCATTATTTGATAGAATTATAGAATTAAATAAATACAACACATACAACTATTATTCGACATGCAAAAAATTATAGGCGTTGCGAGTTGCACTAAAATTGAAATGAATCAAAATTAATAAAATCGCATGTGAAAGCATTCCAATTACACATACAAGGTTTCGCTATTCGTAAAAAAATAATCTGAATAAATGAGAAAAAACTAAAGAAGTACCATTATCAATTGACCGCAATCAAAAAATGTTATTTACCGTTGATATGATGTTAGTATTAGTGATTTCTCCTCCCCGACGAAGTAACTCCTTGGGCCTACAACTTCAACATGTGTAGTATTACGTCAATTCTCAGGATAATTTATTTTACACAAGATAAACCCCACAAAACAAATTAAATTTAGGAAAACTGAAAAGTCGTATTCAGTAAAGTTTATAGGAAATCAATAAATATTATATTTACATTTAGAATACAAGCAAGAATTACACGGTTTGGAAAAGATTATTCGATTGAACTATCAATGCTTTCTAATTATTCGCTGTAGTTAATGTAATCTATGACAATGTGCAAATTACGAATTATTAAACATATAAGTTCAATTAATCAATTCACCTAACATTAAATAGTATGAAAAAAAATTCCAAAAAATTGAAATAAACTTTTGTTTAAATATGTTAGTTTCTACATTTATTATTAGTAGTATTATTCCAATTTATGTTTTGTTCAATATCTACTTAATACAATGCGATATTTATTATATAGGTCAAAAATTGTATAATAATAACTCAATATTTTGTGTTTTTCAAATGGGGTTTATCTTTTGGCTTCGTTATTAACTTTTTCCAATTAACTTACATCAAAATCGCCTATAGTGAACCGTGTAATGTTCATATCCTGAGGTGTTAAATCTGGGCTTATAACCTTCAGAGCAGCATTGGAAAAATAACACATTACATGAAAATATTTGAATATAAAACATGTATAAAAATATTTTATGCTATGGATTTCTAATTGGTCATCCTTGTTTGTATAAAAAATGCGAAAAATGATCTATTTCTTTGGCGATATCTTTACGTTATGTCAATAAATTCGCGGAGAATTTGAATATTGCAAAAAGCAGTTACTTAGAAAACTAATTGTAAGTAACTATAAAAAATATTAGTTTTACAGTTGTGATTTATTGTTAGTCGGGTGGCAGGTTAGCAGGGACAAAACATGCGGGATTAAAATGAAATGTTAACAGCAAGTAAACAAATTGTCAGAAAATATTAAAAAGCCATAGAAATAGAAACAGTTATTTAAAAAGTAACATAGATGTGCTATGCTAACAGAACAGAATTGTAAGATATATTCGTATGATAACATTTCGGATTTGATAACATTTTGGCATTTAAACGCCTGTGCTCTGCTTCAAAAATTAAATAAACAACTTATAAGGTCTATCAATGACCATATAGTGCACATCAGTAACCCGGGACTAAGACATTTTAATTTCAAATATCAATCTCTTTAAACTTACATCATCTTCGTCGATCATCTCCTTCGTGGAGGCTGTTGTCTCGATCCTCCTGATCGATCCTTGATGGATGTCGACATCCAGTTTGAGACATTGACAACGTCGCATGAAGAAGACGACCGGCATCGGCAGGACACCAGCGCATATCATGCAGACAGCTATCGACATCACCCAGCCAGGATACGAAGTCGGAACCACCGCACCCTGGGAAAAATTAGGCCAAAATTAATATTCAGGAACTGAATTTATGGTAATTCAATAGTAATAAAAATATATGTACGATACATGATATAATCAACGACTAACTAATAAAATATCTCAAGAAAGCGCAACAATAATTTGCACTAAAAATAAATTATCGGATTGTGATTGCACGATTTAAGCTTTGCTTACAAAAGACATGGTATATTGATTATTTATTTATCGCTATAAATACTAAAAGCACGTCAAGTTTATCTCTGTTAGATTTCAATCATATGATTTTATGTGAACCATCGAGAACATTAGTTTAAATACTAGTGCCACAGGATATTTGGCAAACTGTGGATCGTCTAAATATTTGAAAGACATGAGTTTTGACAGGTGTTACTTGTTTATGGAAGCTATAGAACTTCAAACCAGAATATATACTTCTGATTAAAATACATCATTTACCGCTGAACTGAAATGTTTCAATATATCGTAAAATTATTTATATATTTATATTGATATTTACCAGTTCCGCGCTCCATGCTTGATACTTTGGATTTTCGATAATCATAAAGACTATACTCGATACCAAGATGACCGTCATTATAACCGGACCAATATATCGCCAAGTGATTTGCCAATACATTCCAGGCCGATACCCTGTCATTTCATATATATCATTTGTGAACCTAGAAATAATATTACGATAGTGACATCAATAAAATTTTAAACTTTATCACACTATGTAAATATAAATCAATTATTGCAAAATTTATTTAAATCGATATTTTTGAGAAGTAATATCTTTTAAATAAGCTATAGTCGAAGAATACTTTTGTTTTACTGTAGTAGCTGGTTTATGATATTAATATATTGTAATATATTTTAATTTTATCTATGCTTACTTCTCATGGCCGTATACATATATGACAGAAATCATTTCCAACAAAGCCACCACGACAAGTCCTATAGTTCCCGCAAAAGAATCGAACATTTTCAGCCAATATTCACCTGCGCCGGTCGTAAATATTAAACCGACCAGAAAGCAGAAAACGCAAACCACACCTGTTGAATAATAATAATCATTAAATTGCTACAATATAATAATAAATAATCTAATAAACAAATTAACAATCGATTTGAAATAATTACTTAGACTATTGATTAATGTAAATTTTTTAATAAAAAAAATTATACCTGTTACATAAGGTTTTCGTATCCTCTTGAAAATTTCGATATCGAAAATTGTACAAAGCATTCCTTCTAAAATACCAATTTGTGAACCCAATCCCAAAGATAACAACATCATGAAAAAAATCACAGCCCAGAATGGCGCTCCGGGTAATTCGACAATTGCTTGAGTGAAGACTATGAACGCCAGGCCCGTGCCTTCTGCAGCCTGAAAAATAAGAGATTAATTCAAATTAGGATTGATGGTTAAGGGTTTCAAGCTGAACAGAGATTTATTGAACAGTAAGTGTTTCCTTTAATACATTCGATTTTGTTTATCTGATTTTCTATCTGAAATTTAAAATTACATACATTGTCCAGCTGAGTGGCGAGACTGCATTCTTCCAAGTCCCAAGCCTTCGTTTCATTGCCTCGCGCCAGTGCGTTTGCCATTCCCGCCTCATATTCGGCCTGACTGACATTTCGAGACGGGAGGATATCATGGGCAAAAAGAATGCCCTTATTTCTAAAATCAACAAATCATTATAAACAAAATTTTACTTTCTCATTACAAGCATCATTTATTTTCATTTTGACTAAGACCATGCGCATTCAGATTGATAAAGTATAGATTATCGTTTTTCTCCTGCATCTTGTATTTTTTTGTTTTTTATTATGAATATGTTATGTAACACAATTTTGACTGAAAAAACTCTCGAAGTCGCCGAGAAATCATGTTTAATTTTTTTATTCCACTCGTTGCGCAATACATACACATCTCGCCAAGTTTTGAGTTATATTATGAAATATATGCCTTTAAAAATAGATTGTCCTATGGTATGAAAAGATTGATTACATATGATTGTAGAAGAATATTACTCAGCTAAGAAAATTTAAATTTAATAAAATGTGTAAATTTGTTTATTTAAAGAAAATAAGTTTTTTAACTTCCCGTAGGGTAAGTTATAGTAATCGCAAAAAAATCAAAAATGAAAATTTTTATATATCTTTACGTTTCAGAGGTTTCTGAATATTTTGGCATACCTTAGAAAAAATGGATGTATGTGTGTGTGTGTGTGTGTGTGTGTATGAATGTATGTATGTATGTATGTATGTATGTATGTATGTATGTATGTATGTATGTATGTACGTGTGTGTATGTATGTGCGGATACAAATTTTCGTCGACGATTTCGCGAACACGGATCAACCGATTTGAATAATTCAAAAAACATTCGATCCGTATTGATAAGGAGACGTGCTGATTAGTTTTTGGCGAAGGCAGGTCTAGCCGTTCCGAAGATACGGGGCAAAAAGTGCCGAAAACGGTAACTCAGTTTTTAAGAGAACGGAGCGTTCGATTTGAATAATTCAAAAAACATTTCACTTGTATTGACAAGATGAAGAATCGATAAAATTTTCATAAAGGTAGGTCTAGCGGTTTCGGAGATATGGAGGAAAAAGTAAAAAAATGAGTCATTTGGCGGTCAAAAATGATCATTAGACATATGCACATCAAATTATCAGATATTTTATAGAGATTTTAACAATAAGTATAAATTTTGTTTGCATTCCTATGGGTTCCGTACCAATATTTATTCGTTAGACGGCGACGCGGCGCTTACGCGCTTTGACATTTTGTCTTTATGCAGTTAAAGCAGTACGATTGCTTTGAAAAAAGATCTTCCAAAATATGCCAAAATAAAGAGAATATTATTTTTTCCAAAAAAAAATTAAAAAAAAAAAAAAGAATTAGATTTAATTAATTTTGATTTAAGTAATTTTTTGTTTAATTTATAGTTTCTCAAAAATCTTATTTTTTTGAAGTAAATTTGTTTTAAAAATGTCAATCGTTTTTAAAAAAATAGTAATTTTTGGTACGGGAAGTTCCAGCAATTTGCCTTAAGGCACGATGCCTTAATTGCCTTAAGACAGAATTCCACTTACAGCTAGTTGATTTTAAAATGTGGTGCAGGACAGTAAAAAAGATAAGAGTAAGGCTAAGGCAGAAATCAAATAGCACTTCATCATTCTTTTGAGACAGATCATTTAATTAATTATTATAATTTCAAGTTCGGTCTATAATTATATTGATATGGCGTTGCTTGCTGAATTTTGTGTGTTTTATTCAAAATTAGACCGTAATAATATTAGATGTAATACCTCTTGTTCTAGTAATTGATTAAAGAATACTGCATCATATTTAAAATTCTATATTTCACTAAATTAAGATGACCTACTATTTAAATGTGCGTGCCAGCATTGTATTATATCTTATGTCCTATCAATAGAATCAATACTCACACATCGATACACCTGTCGACATTCGTCATCGCTTTGAAACCGAGGATGGCGAAAATGACGAGGCTGGCGTAGATCGCCGTCAGAGCGTTGCAGACGGAAACCAATATGACGTCCCGCACGCAATTGTTCTTCGGCGTGTTGTAGCTGCCGAAGGCGATCAGCGAACCGAAAGCAAGGCCGAACGAATAGAACACTTGCGTGGCAGCATCCAGCCACACGGTGGGATCCAACAACTTTTCCACCTTAAACGAACATCATACTCAATTATGTATATAATAAAAATACATGCATTTTCAATTGCATGTTTAATTTAAATTCAATCATTCAATCAATTTCAAAATGGTAATAAACATTTTAATACTGGCCAATTTTTATCTTTCACTATACTTATATTATATTAGCTAAGAATATCTGAATAACATAAGAATACAAATAATATTACAAGTATAATGAGATTAGAGTTCATCAAGAAATGCATTAAAATCTGCTTCACTAACTTAAACAATGAACTGTTGAAAATGGCATTAAATTGAACAAGATGCCAATAAATAAAAACATAAATCATAAAACTAATAAACATAACATTAAGTAACACATTAACACCTTACCTTAGGTGTATACATGTGTATAAGACCAGCACTAGCTCCTTTTAGAGTAACTGCGCGTATGAAGAAAATTGTTAACACTACATATGGAAACAATGAAGTAAAATACACCACCTGAAAAAAAAAACAAAAATAAATATTTAAATAAATCATCAATAGATTTTCAAAAATGATTCCGCTTACCTTTCCAGAGCTCTGTATACCCTTCATGACGATGAAGAAGACCACCGTCCATGAAAGCAGCAAGCATAGAACGATCCACCACTTGATGCCGCCGCTGTCGTCCATGGAGGGCGCGGCGTCCAGCGTCGTCCGGTACCAGAAGTACGCAGTTTCCGAAGATCGCGCGCACTCCGCGACGTCCGTGCCGTTTATTTGCGGACACGACGACCACGGCAATGGAGACTGGCAACGGAAACAAATACATATTCATCATACAAAACACATTTGAAAAATAATAGCAAATTTAAAATTTATCGAGCCGGAGAAATAATCTCACTAAATGAAAATTGAAAAGTCAATTGCAAATAAACAATTAAATTTCAATATTAAATTATATATAAGGTCCGCCAAATTACTTTGTTCTTAGGTTAGATTAAGCAGCCCTTCTGTGTACTCTGCAATCTTTGCATTTCACTTTCAAATAAAATAAGTGAAAATATTTAGTGATTTTTTAATAGAATTTTCAAACAAAAAGAAAATTGGCAAAATATTCAGTAGATTTTTAAAGGAATTTTTCAAAAAAAGCTAGTTGGCGGACCCTATATATATATATATATATATATATATATATATATGTATACATTCCTGCTCCCTACGTAATATTTCGTTGTGTATATTCTACATACTATAATAAACTTATAGAAAAGGCTTTGAACTATTTCCAATTGGCTGCAGAAATCGTAGACGTCGATACACTATTAATATTACCGTTAAAAATAAATCACTTTATTACATTTATCACTATCAAGCAGTAAATTAATAATCTAAATAATTAATAATCTAAATAGTCTATTTAAGTAATTAATAGTCTAAATTTCTGAACTAATGTGATTGACAAAGGTCGTAAATTTTTCGCTTCAATATTTTCAATATTTCTGATAAATATGAATGATATAAAAGCTAAAAATCTGTATATTAAATTGTTTATTTATAACACTTTATGAATAAAAGTGTAATTAAGTGATTGACGTATAAAAATTATAAGTTGGTACAGCTTATTGATTTTCTGGTGGTTTTATTGCTGCTGTGATATTAATTGACTCTGACAAAGACCACTCTCGCAATAATATTAGATGGTATATTAGCACTTTGCTTGATTTTTATTATCTTGATTATTATTATATTAAAGACTATGCACACACACGCACACATTTAGACCTAAATTTGGTTTAAAAGATGATCAATTAGTACTTTAGTAGTTTGTTTTTCCCTATTTCATCATTAAATTTTACAAAATAAGATACATACTAATTAGCATTACCTACAGTATAAAATGTATTAACATTTATATAACTGTCACAAAGGGTTACTGAATTAATTAAAATTATTCTATTCTATAATAAAATAATAATTTTTTTTTGACAGAAACGCCACAACATTGTAACTAAAATTTGTGATTAACGTTTAATTTGTCTTTTATCGGTATATGTAATAATTATCCAAATATAGTTTTTCTGCGTATTTTTATTACAAAGGTTGAAAGAATGATTGCACATAAGGCCGCAGAGGCGTAAATTTGTAAGCAAACACGTAAACGATTATCGGGGTCTTAATTATCGTCTTAAAATAGAAGTATTAGACTAATGGAAAAGTATTCTGTTTAAAATAAGTCTATTAAGAATTTAAACTCACCTGAAAACTATTAAACAAATAGTAAAAGCACCATGTTATGATAACGTTGTAGTACAATGCAACGAACAATGTAACAATACAGCTGGCAATGCCGATTCCACCCAACCTAGATTACAAAAAATCGTAATGGTAATTATAACGATAAAATAACCATAATATTATTCAATGCTAAATATGAATTAATCATTAAAACAATAATAAATCTATTTATAAGCACTCAAGGTTAATTTGCTATTTGGTAAATATTAGGCAATTATTTTCACTGCATCATATATACAATATTTTTTTATATAATTTACATGTTATTTTAATTAAACTTGATATTTTTTATAATTAGCACTAAGAAATGTGTTTGCAATAAAATCATGCGTCAAGTCAAGACAATTTTTGTTTAACCTTATTATTAGTAGTGAACGGGCTGTCTAATATTCAGAAATACTACAATTTGAGCAGAAATCCTCAATAGTTATTTTAGTTACTTATTAATCTAGTTCATAAGATAGATTCGGACCCGAAAATCAGCGAAATTAAATTTCGTATGTTGTTAAATTATTCAAGCTTCTATAAAATTATTTACAAATTCTTGTATTTTATGCAATATAACAAGATATTCTATATGCATGTTGCTAGACATTTTATTCCTTCAACTTACCAGGGGTGTATTGTATTCCAGACTCCGAGAGACCCCAGCCTCATTTTCTGGCCTATGCCCAGTTCTATTAAAAATAGAGGAATGCCCTCTAATATTAACATTATCATAAAGGGTATGAGAAACGCACCTGAAAAAAAAAATAATGATTTTCAATTTAACATAAATATGATTTTTTTAGCCTATGTTAAGTGAAAGTGTCATATGCACAAATAAAACATTCTGATATTTTTAAAATACCTAAATCATTATTCATGAATTTATGTCTTTGAGTCTATTTTTGAATCTGGAAGTTTGCCAATAAGCAAAAAAATAAATTTTCCTAGAGATGGACATGCTCGAGGCGAAATGCCGAATGTTGTTTGAATGGAATAGATATCGACCAGGATATGTTACAATGTTGATGATTGATTATTTTTATTTTGACAAATTATTTCAAACTAGAAGCAAGTATTATAAAAGCCCAAGAACGATATTAACTTCTTGCTTTAGTCATCTATAAACAGTGAAAATATACAGAAAATGTAGAAAAGATGTTAAAAAAGACAATATTTTGCAGAAACTCGAGTTTTAACATCATTAGACAAAATAATTATTTAAATGAAACTAAGAAAATATATGAAAATACAAAGCTTTATTGAAGCATCATTGAACAGCTTTTATTCTAATCATAAAACTAAAAATACTTTAAGGAACCATCAAATTTTATTGCAACTAATAAACACGAAGATGATTCATATATCATATTAGTAATGAGAAATCTAAAATAAATTACGTCACCAATTCAAATCTGCCCTACTGCCCTAAGGTCAAATAGCGTAATTGACCCATGAAATAATAAAAACCAATTACATTTTTATTCTACTATTATTATTTCTATCAAAATTTGTTTCTTCAAATACAAGATTTAATTAACGTCTGTATTTATTATATAAGCATTTATTATTTCACTAATTAGAATTATTTTAATATTGCAGAATTTTAATTAGTAGTCGCATGTTGAAAAAGAGTTTAAATTAATAATTCACGCTTCAGCTCCACCCAAGATTATATAGCTAACGTTAAATTATTTGATTATTATAATTCGCTTGTATTAATTTATATATATATATATATATGTATATATATATATATATATATATATATCAGGGATAGGAATTTACTCGAATTCTGTATGAAAATATTTTACTCGAAATATTATAAATTTGAAATTCACCATTACGAAACGTCTGGCAAATCACATCAAGTATTTGATTTCAGATTATTTACTATTTCCAAATTCACATTATTAGCAATTTAATTTAACAATAAAACTACCATCTCTAGAGTATGGAATGGTAAAGAAATTCATTGTCGTTTCAAGACAATTTGTTAGACTCATTTCTACGTCGGAATACTGTAGGGTTGTTTTATATATGTTTGTAAAAGTAATAAGGGAACAACCAGTACTGCTGAATTAACCAGCAAGAGAGTAAATTCTCATAAATAGAGAATATACACATAGGATATATACACGAATTTACTTGTTCGATGTTGAAAAGTTCTACGAATACTAAGGGAAAGTCTTGAGCACACTAAAATGGGTGTCATGGTTAAATTTCATGTTGGAGATTTTTTTTGTTCTTAGAACAAGGTACTTAAACACTTTTAAGTACATAAACAACGAAAACCTGCAAGAAGAACCTAATAAGCGTTTATAGTCCTAATGTTCTGCATTGCTAATAAATTACATGTACTTATTACTTTATGTATACTTGAATAATCATAAAATAAAATATAAATTATGTTTTAATGTGAGATAGCTAAAATTATTGCACATTCTTATGATTTTTAAATTATATACAACATATATACAGTATTTAAAATTCAGTTTATAAAAAATATAGTTCTCCATAAAAATAGGTTCAGAGACAGTTCGATCTATAAATTTTATATAACATAAATAAATATATATTCCGGCATACTTGTAAGAAAATGTTAGTAGAACTCGACAACTTTATCTTGCAAATTAATGAAACCTACAATAATAAGACGACCTTAAACTTCAACCGAGTAAAATATTGCAGTAGGCAAATATTTGACCTCGTCAAGCTGGACAATTATAAGTGAGTTTATTAAGATTTTAGACCAGAGATCTACATCATCATATGATGTTGGCGTTGCCAAGCAAATTCACAACATTTTGCCTTCTTTGTATAAACGATTTAGTTGGTTTTCAGTTAATTGTGGTAGTATAGCAACTATTACAATTACGATAAAGAAAAATAAGAAAATAGTATTTATAAGAAAGTCCGCTTACTAATGATTGTTCAGACTACTCTGCAATATATATATTTTTTATTTATAGTACTTTTCAATACATGTTTCAACACATTTAAGGATGAATTACGAATGCCCGAAAATATTCATTATTCATAAAGCTATAAATTTTAACAAAACGTAACGCCATATGTATCCAAAATTGATATGCATTTAAGCTTTTATCTACACAATTATTTCGCATTATTTAAAAATGTTTTCCATTTTAACGATTAGATTATTTATTAGAAGATAATCCATATTATATCGTTGATAAATAATGGTAATACAAAATAAATTAATTTTGATAAATAATTTTTATTAAAGAAACAGATATTGCTATTATTATATTCATCATCTAGCACTGAACTAATATGATGAAAAATTTACTGAATTTGCATTTCAACTTCAAATATTTCTGGAGACCGGTTTGAAAACAATTTTTATGGAAACCTTAAACTTATATGAAAGGGTTGTCAACGAACCCTTTCTGTATTTGTTGATTGTTCCGGTTTGCGAAAATAATCCTCTGTAAAAATTGCTTTAGTGCACACACACACACATATATATATATATATATATATATATATATGTATAAGTATATATAATACACGTATGTGTTTATATTAGTATTTTATTTATATATCTACCAACGAATCGTTAAATCTTTCATTAGGATGTTTGGAAAGTTGTGAGTAAATTTTACTTGAATTGGTTACATTTATCATACCAATTAGTTATTTTAAGTAATTTTACTTAAGATGGCCTATGCAGTCTGTTCTGATATTTACTATTATTTATTTCAATATGAATTTCCAGTTGGATGTTGAAAGTTGAATTTTTTGTTGTCAACTTCTATCTAAATCAAATAATTTTAATAAATAATACAACAATGAGAGCATCTCGAATTTACTTCTGTTCTCTGAACTGCCTTGCATCATTAATAAAGTTATGATTTTCGTCTATATATAAATCACATGACCTCGGTAAATGTCAATTGCATATGAGTGCACCTCAATAAAACTAGTAGATATAAATATTTTTGAATGAAAAACCCTATAATTAACCCTGCTAAGATGTATCCCATCAATTATTCACAAAAATCGATTATACACAATTAATTCTTGGGGTAGTATTAAAAAATACCAAAAATATTTTATATTTGTTTATTCATTATTATATTTTAATAAAAACGATGCTGATGAGATAAAGAATATTTTTTACAATTTGACTTCAAACAGTAATCACTTTGGAATTGATTATTTTTTTACTATAGTTAGAAGAAATTTACTAGTCCAATTAAATAGAAGTTTATGCATTTATAACTTGAAGACGGTTGTTCAGGTATTTCCTATTTGAACAAATCTTATGTGTAAAATATTAAAAATAAATTAAAAATATTTGAAATGTTTTAAATCATACAGTGCTACCGATAGAATTGACTAGTATGTGATGTAATACTATAATAAATAAATATATATTATTTATAGCTCTAATATAATAATAATTAACTTCCCGTAGGGTAAGTTATAGTAATCGCAAAAAAATCGAAAATGAAAATTTTTATATATCTTTACGTTTCAGAGGTTTCTGAACATTTTGGCATACCTTAGAAAAAATGGAGTGTGTGTGTGTGTGTGTGTGTGTGTGTGTGTGCGTGTGTGTATGTATGTGCGGATACAAATTTTCGTCGACGATTTCGGGAACACGGATCAACCGATTTGAATAATTCAAAAAACATTCGATTCGTATTGATAAGGAGACGTGCTGATTAGTTTTTGGCAAAGGCAGGTCTAGCCGTTCCGGAGATACGGAGCAAAAAGTGCCGAAAACGATAACTCAGTTTTTAAGAGAACGGAGCGTCCGATTTTAATAATTGGTAAGGTATTGTAATAAGGTAAAGAATTGATCAAATTTTCATAAAGGCAGGTCTAGCGGTTTCAAAGATCTAACGAAAAAAGTAGAAAAAAATGCCATTTGGCGGTCAAAAATGATCATTAGACATATGCACATCAAATTTTCAGATATTTTATAGAGATTTTAACAATAAGTATAAATTTTGTTTATTTTCCTATGGGTTCCGTATCAATGTTTACCCGTTAGACAGCGACGCCGCGCTTACGCGCTTTATATTTTGTCTCTATACAGTTAAAGCAGCACGATTGCTTTGAAAAACAAGTTCAGATCTTCCAGAATATGTCAAAATAAAGAAAAAATTTTTTTTGTCAAAAAAAAAAATTAAAAAAAAATTTTTTTTTTTTTTTTTAAATTTAAAAAAAATTTTTTTTTCAAAGAAAAGTAATTTTTTGTCCAATTTATAGTTTCTCAAAAATTTTATTTTTTCGAAGTAAATTTTTTCAAAAATGTTAATCGTTTTAAAAAAAATAATAATTTTTGGTACGGGAAGTTCCAGCAATTTGCCTTAAGGCACGATGCCCTAATTGCCTTAAGACAGAATTCCACTTACAGCTAGTTATATTTCCATCAATAAATAATAATATATATATATATATATATATATATATATATTTTTTATCACTTCAGATATTCTTCAAGGGCATCTACAGCAATGTATGATAAAAAAGTTTAGTTTTTGTTTTTAAATTTTTTGTTATTTCATTTATATTTTTTTTACTTACTTTATTCTGATTGTTACATATAAATTTAATAAAAAAAATATATAATTTTTATATTCTGGTCAATTATGAAAATGTTTCGAAAAATCTATGTCAACTGTGAAATCAACTTATATTTAATTTCTAACTAGTAAATTTCCAAGCATTTTGAAAATACTACTCACAACTATTTAAAACTAGATGCTTTACATTGTGCTCTGTTTATAACTTTTGAAGCCAAATTAAAAAATGTGAAATAAAAAAAATTGCTTATGATTAAATATACCGATGAAATAGTGAACTTAAGGTTTCGAGAAAAATAGATTTACATACTTTGGGCATGTAACATTCGAGAACTAATCATTAAACTCTCATCAATAAAATGAGAACTCTCATTATCCCAAAAAATTATTTATATATGGTTTATTTATTAATATTTGATATATTCTCTCATTCAATGACCGCATTATATCTTCTTCGTTGCCAAAAGTTGCGTTAGGAAGAAAATGATGAAACTTTATCGATTTCTGTCTGGAGACACGGTATAAACTCATGTTATATTAAAACTATCTTGTTCTGAAACAACATAAGAAACAACCTAGAATCGGATTAGAATCGTGTATCCTTTCGGTTTGGGGATTCAAATTATAATACTTTAAGATATATATATATATATATATATATATATATATATATATATATATATATATATTGATAGTCAAGGATTCAATCAGGCATAAAACTGCATACTATTAAAAGAAAAAAAGAAATATGAAATGATACTGCTGACGTCTTTTGAGAATTCAAATCAATAAAATGACAAAAGTACAAGCATTACGTAATCCTTCTGAAAGAGTATTGTTATATACAAAGATTTCAGTTATGATAAATAAAATTAAAAATATTGCATAATTAAGTTCATCACGCCAGTTTTTCGCAAAAAAAATATGTTTATAAAAATGCACAGTCGAAATTGTGTTTCATTAAGATGAGAAAAAAAGTTTATAGCTTTTGAATTCAATTGTTATAATTTCGTTTATTATACAGATCTTTTGCAGGAAATAAGACACCAAAACAATTCTCCATTCAGTTCGATTCAAATTGTAACAAACACGATTTTCATAATGCAAGATCAAAATGTTGTTGCTTTTTTTTGGAAGGAAATCATATTTTTTAGTAAATTGACACTTTGAAACAAATGTTTAAAATTTTTGATACGAATTTAGGCCAAAATTACTTTAGTTATAAAATATGTAAATATTTGTAAATGAATAAATTTCATGGATACAATACAGATATGTGCACAATATTATTTTATATATATCAAAATCCTTCTAAGAGTACTTCCCCACTATTTTAAAACCAGTTGCTTTTCAATATCGTCGCAATCTCAAGGGCAAACCTGAATTGAATAGGCCGAATTATGAAATTATGAATTTGTTTACATCATCAATCGGACCCATTAAATTTCACACGGGGCACATTTCTTGGATATCGACTGTTGAGATGTGCATTTGCAAAACAACAATGAACAATCATTACAAACGATAATTGAATTTTTAACACCTGGATATGGAAATTTAAAATTCTCTTTGAAAGAGAGGCAGCATTGTTTCAAAAGATAAATAATCGCAAAACAATACTAGACGAAAAATAGCAGACATGTTAGTTGATGTTTTTTTTTATTATTTATTGTTATAACATGAATGAAATCGTTTCATTATCGTCTTACTACACATTCGGAGCAAAAAAAAAACTGGCTGCGAATAATTTCATATAGAAACATAATGTGAATATAAGATAGTATTGATGTATCAACACTTACTATGGTTCAATAATATCTAATATTTATAGTCATTAGTAAACAGTTTAAAGTTGTTGGTATTATATATAGAGATATAACTAACAAACAGTAAGATAAACGATTGTCTAAAATTGGAGTAACTAACAACTAGAAATAACGACAATCCAATCGAGGAAATAACTGAAGAATGATTCTTATGACGTATCTAGTTCTGATTCAAAAATTTCCTCTGTATACATGAATATTTTTAGTACTGTGCATACATATGTACATATATAAACAGATGTACCGACTTGAGGAATTGTACCAATACAAAGGAAGGACGTGTAGCGCACGCGCTTTTCCGCCAGCCGATGGATAACATATGTGGTCGTGTCGTGTCGTACTCACCACCTCCGTTTTGTTGACACAAATAGGGAAATCTCCAAATGTTGCCCAAGCCGACCGAGTAACCGATAATGGATAGAAAAAATTGCAATTTTCCACTCCATGCCGCTCGGTCGGGATCGCCGCCGGGCAGATCTTGAACTTCGCCGACGGAACCGCCTCGCACGGGACTAAGGACGATCGTCACCCCATGCGAACCGTCGCCTCGTGCACGCGTGTTCAGCGGCGCCAATTCGTGCACGGAACCCTGCACCTTCGAACCACCATCGATTTTCAACGTTATATCGCCCGGTATGTAACGTTCCTGTTGCATTATTTCTTCGTCGATTTATAAACTATCAAACACGAACAACAGCAATTCAAAATCATTCACTTCGAATAGATATAGACTGAACAATAAAATGATTCGAACGATCGAATAATATTCGATTGGATTGAATTCACCACATTCGACAATACAATATTACAATATTACAATAACGATACACTCAATACGATAAAACGCACTTAATTTTATGTCACCTGAATCAAAAATTAATAATTTCAATAAATAATAACAATCACAAATACGAATTACACATTTATATATGTTATCAATCTTATACAGTTCTTATTAGAATCTGTCAATAATTGAAACCGTATCGGGTATTAGAATTAACAATTGCTTAATAGGAAGTTATATTATCGCCGTATTGGTGCGAGCACGTCCATTGAATATCTGCCGTGTTCTGGGCGCGTACTATAACATTTGGCTACGTTATGTAAGTTTTATTGATTTCTGTACTTCTTGTCGGATGACGCGCGGATCGTACTATATACATTTGCGATAGACACAACACTGCGCTCTCCTGCGTTCGGTTGGCACAGGCGCTAGGACTGACAACGACAACGACAACGACACCGAACACTTCGGAATCGGAAGACTGCCATCGGAACGTTCAATGATTCAACCACCCGATTCAGTAAACCATTCGAACGGCAACGACTGAAACAATCCACCTATGATGACTATTTGACCAAACGATGAAACTATTTTCATTTGGGTCTGACGATGTCCGTTGCCGTACGCATTTTACGTTACGACATCAAGTTATTTTGGAAACGTGCAGATGACGCATTACATTGATATGTATCATGTAAACTCCTGACCACTGTAATTGCTTCGAATTCATTTCTAGAAAACGTTTCTGTCAATTGTAAATCAATGCGTGAGCAAAATTTAAAATGAGCGATCAAGTTTAAAATAATCGTTTAGCAAAATAAATCACTATCCTACCCATTTTTCTTCCATTTAAATCCTTCTCTAGATGGAAGCACTAATTTACGCCTGCAGGAGTGTACATATATATATATATATATATATATATATAAATGATGTATATCATTAGCCTGGTTATTATATTGACGATTATTTAATTAATAGTTTTTATTACAGAATACAAATATATTATATAATCATTATCCTTTATTATTCTTAAGTTATATATACATAAATGAAGCGCATCATTATCTATGTTTATGTATTTTAGAATAAAAATGTAATTGAGCTGGTTTCTACAGTTTATACAAGTATTATTGTTTATTGTTTGGGCAAACAATCACTAATTTGTTGAGTTAACCATTCAACTCCATTTTGGAGACCTTCGCCTGTTAATGCGTTTGATGAACTAATATGCCATGGCTTGTCTTTTATAGCCTCCAATCCTAAACCTGTACAATAATCAATTATTAATATTTGTTATATACACTTTTTTGTTTATTTTACACATAAAACTATTAATTTACCTGAAGCTATTTTTACGCTCGATAAAGCATCGGCGTAATCCATTTTATTCGCAAAAAACAATATTGGTAATTTTCTATTACATATATCCGGATGTTGTAGAAGCAAATCTAACTCATCTTTAACGACAACTGTAACATATATGTATTGTCTGATATTATTCATATTTAAAATTAAATTTTCTATTTATATATAGATTTCTAATGGAAGAACTTATTAGTGCAAATCGAACACACACTGATAATTGGACATGATATTACTTATCTATACAATTTCCGCTTCAAAGGGCTTTTCAATAATAGTAATTTATCGCAGTCAACGCAGAAATAAATTGGTCTTCCCTAAATTAGTAAAATAATTAATTATATGTAATATCATTTGAAACTAGGTGTAAGTGGCTTTTTGTTATAAAGCGACTTAAACAATAACAATTGAGATTTAACAACTTTTCAAATTGATTACCGCGTTGATTGATTATATCAATTTTTATCCCGTAGACACACACATACATAATTTTTCCAATTCGGTGTCAAACGTTTCGGAATGACATGAAACGACGAGAAATCATAAAGTAAGCAAATTTTGCGGCAGAAGCTTCATTTTCTTAGGGTAAGTGATTACTTTAACCAATTTCGAAAAGTTTGAATTTCAATAAATATGTAAAAATATTTTATAAACTACAGATTTTACCTAAACGTAGTATATCGCTAGAATCTACAACAAATATAATTCCTTGGCACTTTTTGTAGTAATGTTCCCACAATGATCGGTATCTACCTTGTCCAGACATATCAAAAGCGGTGAACTCCACATTGTTAGCTAAAAATTTAAATAATTAATGCATATAATTGTTATTATAGTATAAAACTTAATATCACTTGTTCATTATCTTCCAATTCCAGAAACAAAAATTAGATCAAATAATCTTATGGACTTCTAATGTAGTATCTTTAAATATTTACTTTGAAATTTCTCCACACTAAATCCGACAGTAGGCACAACGTTCATGGTGCGCTGCTCCTGCGTTTTGAATTTATTAATTAGAGTACTTTTTCCGCTATTATTAAGTCCTATAACTAAAACAGTAACTTCCGATTTGCGCAAACCTAAAATGTCAGCAAGCCGATCAAATAGACCCATGTTGCAGATTCGATAGTGCAACTATTCAAAACCTGGAAAAAAATACTTTGAAATTTATTGTAACTTCAAATCATTATGTCGTATCAACAATCTTAAGTGCTGCAATATGCTTATTCTTACCTATTCCATAGCATCAAAACTATATGGCACAAATATTGAATTGTTGAAGCACATTTTCTTTTCAAGTAAATTCATTGTTTTCATGCTCATGTTATAAAAAATATGAGGTTGTGATTTGTTGTGAAAAATGAGCTTTGACTAATCAATATGGTTGTCAAGCACATTACGCAGCAAACTTATATATAAACCACTAATAGCGACATTGAAATTAAATGAATTTAAGAAAATGCTAAAATACATTTAATTCAATAATTTTGATTCACAAAAACTTAATTTATAACAGTTACAGGTACAAATTAAAAATATAGAAAATGTAGTACGTTAATATATATAATTAGCTGTATTTTTATAAGATTTTGAATTATCTGTACCTACCAACATAAGAAAAAACATATATAATACAAAAATATTAATTATAATCAATATATATATATATATATATTATTTTTTCATCTATTACATAGATAGCATATAATAAACACAGTAATAAAGACAGTGCCATATAATAAACACTTTTCAAAGAGTATTGTGAGTGTAAACATGTATTAGAATATAAAGTTAAATATACAAGTTACAATGTAAAACCCAAGATATATATATATATATATATATATATATATATATATGTATATGTGTGTGTGTGTGTGTGTGAATTTATAACAGAAATACATACCGTAATCTTTCATGTTTTGTCCTCATTTATGTAAGTTGTTTCATAAATTTCATATTTATGAGTGCTAAAATTGATATTAATACTAATTATAAATTGGCTAAGAAAATCGAAATTACCAGCAGTTTCAGATAATATTGAAATTATTATTAAGAATAGAAAGTATCTGAAAAGAATTTGTCCAAAAACATATTGTCAATATTATTTGGTTTGTTCTTGATCAACAAGTTACGAAAATTTTGTTTAGCTCGTTTGCGAAATTATTAATATAGCAGTAAAAAATATCTAGATACATCAAACGTATATATTTTATATTTCGGCCTTGGCATAAAATAAATAATCTCTATATCAATGATAAATTAGAGCTGCATTTGTCATGAAATATATAAAAAAAAAATCAAAAAATTATAATGATAAGTTTTCAATTAAAGTTCTGACGCAAATTTTCATTAAATTATACTAATAGCAAATAAGACAGGAAATAATAATAAAACGATCTATTCCTGATGAATCTTCATTCTGTTAATTTATATGTACTGCAAAAGTGAACAATTTATAAGCTCCCAGGCACACATTGATTCGAGCACCGACTCGGTCTGGGCCAGAATTGATTGCGATGATCACAAGAAAGCGAATCAGGTATTATAACTGACATCGATGCAGAAGGATTTCTCATTTTTAACTCACTCTAATTATGTATAAGTGGCCTTTTGCCCTATATGTAATATTAATAATCGACATAATTAATCAATATGAATTAAGATTTAGCTGTTTAAATAAAATTTGCAATTGTTTATTTCGAAAATTGCATTAATACGCGTTTGAATGAATTTTCCCTCCAAACTTCAATGAATTTTTATAACTCAGCAATTTTTCATAGGCCTATATTTTTATATAATTAACAATATTTTAAGACAATCTACAACGTTTTTAGATATTCTAGAACATTTACAGGCAATCTACAACATTTTCAAAAAATCTACCGCCTTTCCAAGAGCGTTATTAATTTAATTTAACACTACAATGCTGCAATCAATACATCAATAAAGATCTTTACAAATACAATATTGCAGAATGTAATGAATTTATTATGTCTATAACAAATATGTGATATTTAAAATTTCAATTATTTTTATCATTTTTTACTTTTTAAAAATTAATCAGGAGTTATGGCGACGTATTTACCAAATACAGCGAAGATATGCAAAACTGGGATGGCGATGTACATGTAGCGGAATGTACCATGACACAGAAGCTCATTCTGCACAATGTAGTATTTGGCAAAGGTCAGTTAATCATTTTTAACTTGATGTTGTGTTGAAACAATCTAGCACTTTTCTACTTATTGTAAAGAAATGGGTTCGCCGATCGTCGCGCAAACCTAATCAACTCTTGTATTCGCTCGAGTTTCCCTTTTGAAGAAAACATCGACAAAAAGTCAAATTTTAGCTCACATATACACACGCTTGCGCACACAAATGCATTTTCTAAATTTGGTCACAAACGATTTAAAATGACTTGAAAACATCGAGAAACCCTAAAATTAGCAAGTTTTAGAAGTTACTTTAAGTTACTTACTTGTACCTATATAATATTAAAATATTATTTAGGTAAATACTTCATGAGTGTTAAGTTTGTCAGATTAATATTAAAAAACTTTAAGACTATTAAAATACATAATTGATAATGATGGTACATAGCAAGGAAGCCCCAGAATTCGAGAATGGTCTACCAAGTTATCTCGAAACCGAAACCAGTTGCTCTGCTCGTACGACAAACTCATGGGACGAATGCAGCAAGAATTATCAGGACGACCTGATCGAACCATGGCTGGCACCAATCGAGTACTATTTTCAAACGCTCAGCAAACAAGAATCGGCCGATTTTTCGGGAATCTCATCGTTAGTATATAAACTTTCTAGCTGATTTTAATTTAAATCCTTATTCGATAACTCTAAAGTAATCTAAATGTCTAGTTCAATTTAACCCTTTCTCTACGAGAAAGTTTCTGTGTGTACGTGTGTCGCCTAAAGACAACACTGAACGTGACGACTTCTGCTTCAAGATTTATCACTGCGTTAACTCGCAATTCTTGCAAATTCTAATTTGTTGTTGCGGATTTTGGTTCATTGCGTTTTCATTGAAAAATCTTGATATATATATATATATATATATATATATATATATATAAGAAATACTTAGGCCGTTTGCTGGCTTGTACATCAGTGTCACTGCTGCGATAAACATTTTCGTACCGAAAGGGTTAACTACTCGACAAATAAGTAATAAAAATTGAATACTAAATTACTATTGTTAAATTTTTCAACCTATGTGTGCAGTTTGTCAGGAGTTCCTTTTGCTTAGTTATTCAGATATGCTGCAAAAACTTAACGATGATCCACTTCAAATGCTTAATATCCTATTGACGAAAAGCAACCGCCACTGGCTTGGAAATAGTAATTGGTTTGAAAGCATCAAAAATTCTTATCCTGCGTTAAAAATCGATAACTACTTGGAAAATAAAACAAATGATAAAAATCAACATGCGACTTATTACGAAAATAACGGTATGTATATTTTTTCTAAATCTTATCTTGTAAAGGAAACCTACGTTTTTTATACCAGATTTCGCTAATCTACCTACTTCAAGAGTGAAAGAACCGAAGAACTTTCGGTGTCAGCATCTAAATGCGGAAGTTCCGGAATTTCATCCCAAAGTAAGTGGTGCTACTACAGCAAGTGCAACGACAATATTTCTCAGAGCTCAACGCATGCTTGTAAACAAATCGCTGCTACTAGTTCTTTATTGAATCTCTCCGAAAATAGATCACAACTCAATTCAAATCATAAGACTGTGCCTGTGCAGTCCATCGTGAGAGATTCGAAATATCCTTCTGAATTATTTTCTTATCGAGTTTTGTCTAATTCGAGATCAGATCGGCAACTATCGTCATTAGGAACCCGAAAATTCAACGAGGTACGAGAAACTGAACAACTGTTTATTCAAAATAATAACTGTTCTTATAAATTTTCATCGACCGGCTTACCGAATAGAAATTTTGCATTTGGCCGACCACAACCGTATATACAAAAAAACGTTTGTACATCGTACGAGAAAGAAGACGCTCTGAATCGTTATGAAAGTGATCAATGCGGCTTAGTAAATCGCTCCTTGAATAAGAGCAAAAGCGCTAGAAAAGAAAACCAAAAAACTCTCACTAATTCTCACGTGGTTCATGATAAAATTGACTTATTATATCCGTTTGATTTCGATACACATGTCGCGATAGCACAATGGATTCGTACAGGATATTCGACAAGAGCGAATGATTTCAATTACGTTTCGGCGCTGATGAGCGACACGGCAATAATACCGATTTTGAAAGATAAAATACAAAGCATTGCAAGCAGTACTATAACTAATAATATTTGTGTTCAGGCAGAGTCTAAAGTTAAGAGTCAAAAGCCTGTAATCACAGAAATATTTCCAGATTTAGTAGCAGCAAAATCCGATAGTAAGAAAAAAAATACCAAAAAGGTAAATAAAAAAAAAGTCGAAGTTCAGGAAATTTTGGAGCCCAAAAAACGATTGTACAGCGCTGTCCTATGCAATTCTAGTCAAGCTAGTGAATTTGTTTCTCCTTTGGTCGAATTACCGATTACTGAAATAAATAGGGTATCATTGCCGAGCGATACAACTGATGTGGATACAAATTGCGTAACACTGTGCTTGCGTAATATTTCGGGTAAAGAGGAATACTCCGATCATTCTACACCAGACATTTCGAAGAAGACCGCAAGTACTGGAAGTATGGAAAAATGCTATGAAGAACTCGAAAGGCAGGCCATCGAACAATATAAAGAATCAGATGAAAGTTTAGACAGTAAGTACTACCAAGAGCTCGAGAGGCAAGCCGTAGAACAATATAGCGCATCGAGCCAAAGTAATATCGACAATCAGCCTCAGGCAACAGCATCAATGGACTCCAGTCAATTGTCCACCGATACAAACGCCCCTTTAAAGGTCGATGTTATTAATTTTATAAAATTAGGCAAGGCGACACCAAAACAAAAGAAAAAAGGAAAGAAACGAAAGTCAAAGCGGACCAATTTAAAAAACCTTAACAGCCCCCACACGGGGGCGGATTTAAAATCGAATGTTGCTATCAACAAAGATTTAAATTCGGTAGAAAGCAGAATGGGAAAAACATTCGACTACTTTATTATTCAATATACCTATAAATGCAAAACAATCAATTTGAAATTACTTGTGCGCAATGAAGAATTGGCTAAGCATATGAAGAATATTGCACAGGAACTAAAATCAGGGGTAATATGTAGGCAGTGTAAATTTTTTTCATTGATGTCTTCAGTAGAAGAACTTTATAGCGGCAAAGGAATCCATTATTTTCCTATCGAAGAATGTACGTTCACAGATCTCAACCATTTCTCACAAGTAGATGATGAATCGTGCGTAATGACAACTAAAGTATTTTTTGAAGGCAAAGAGATTGAAGTGTACAGGGAAATGTCTAATATGCTGTTTTGCAATGCAAATCTACGGTTAATGGTTCCCAGCCGAACTTATTTAGAGAACTTTAAGAAACATCTACCAAAATCAGCGATTGAAAAGAAAATTATAAAACACACAGCAAATTCTCATGACACTACACGTCATTTTCTTCAAATGGGTGTGAGGGCTATACACAACTGTAATATTTTTTGTCATTTCATTTATTATTCTTGTCGTCATGAGCTCAACGACTATTCGAATATAAAACTAATGGGCTATGAAAGAGTGCGAAGGCTCATAGACCACGTCCGAAGTGTATGGCGTGCCGCAAAAGGTTACTATGCATCTGGAATATTTTTCGATGGATATCCTCCTAACATGACCGTGAAATTGTGGTCTCCATTTAAATATCTTTTGCGCGCGAAGCGATTCAATAAAGAGCCGGAGCGTGATAAAAGTTCCGAAGGCATGATCAAGTATCGTTGCAATTCCAAAAATTATAATTTCATGTCGAAAACAGGATCTCTGAAATCGCTACACACCTTTATTGATCAATTTGAAATAAAACATATGATCGAATCGGAATATATATACACTATGCTTAATCTACAGAAGCATTTTAGCGGCATGGTCCATTACAAATATTATGCAAAACCAAACGATACGGATGAAATTTCGAACAGCATTAAATTTGATTGCGAATTCATAAGAAACGTATCCGGAATTTTAAGAAACGTCAATCCAAGGATAAGTGAATATACTAATAATCGTGTCGGGTTTTTCGGAAAATCTGTCGAACCAATTTGTTCTAATACTTCGATATATCATATAACTGCTGATATTTTAGAAAAGCATTGGCTATTTATGTGGGGATTCGTAGCAGTCGATTTAAACATATGCGATCCATGGAATTATGACAATGATGACCACTTAAATGACGAATATCCGATATATTATCCAAAATTCATTGTCAAAAAGCCAATCATCGATTCAATTCCAGTCAAACCGATTTATCAAAATCCGCATATATGCTCTTGCAAAAATAACCATATTTCAGAATACTTACAATTGACCACAGTGAAAAATAAGAAAAAATATTTACAGCTATCCGAACAGCAAAAAGGTGATTTAAAATCTTTAATAGCTCTAACTTTGAATAGAGAAATTAAATCTAAAGAAGATGTTCAAAAGATTTCTGTAACTATGTCAAAGTTAATTAAAAATGAAATCATTGATAAATTAGAACAAATGTCCATCAATAAAAAACTAAATACGGAGAGAGCAATGATCATAAAATCTGCTGAAAAAATTCATCGAAAGATAATAAATTCAACGCTCACAGAAATTGTTCTAGAATTATGTAGAGGCAGAAAGATGAAAGACAGTGATTTAGAACGCAAAGAACAGATATTTGCGGCAATGATAGAAAACTTGAAGCAGCTCTATAATGTAAGAAATGAAGCGCAGGAGAGAAATACTATTCAAGTCGCTAATATTTTGCACAGCAATGGCACTCACAAAAGTAATAATATTTCAATGAATGATGACATACTCACTGCTGATCAACGCACGAACGCAAATAAAAAAAACATGGAAGTCGATATGCAAACAGCCAACTCAAGTAAACAACGAAATGCCTGTGTGGAAGTTAACTCCATCGAAGTACAGACCACCAAAACAAACCGGCCTTGTACTCCAATAGTATGTACAAGTCGTAACATACGATTAAGCAGTGGTGATAAAAATAAAAGCAAACCTTTAACAGAGACAGCATCTTATGACATCATTCACAAAATCACCCGATACAGTCCCCGGCCTAATCGTAAAAATAAATCCCCGTCCCTATTGGAAGCGATTTCACAAACATCAAGCACACCACAAATGGTTCTGGGGGAAGAGGAAGAAGAACTATCAGAAGATAACACAAATTATAGTGAAGCGGCTGACAAAAAACCTGACACTTCTTGCGGTGTTATGTAAACAAATCCATCAATAGCTTTAACTAACCCATTTGATTTGATCACAATGAATTTGAGCAATTCATTCCTGTAATTAATTGGCTACTTTATCTTTTAGTTATTAATTTTGGATAAATCGTGATTCACATTAGAAGCAATCATCTAATGACGGCATATAATGATACTCCGTCTATTGAAAATGGTACCTTGTACTCGTACAAATTGTGGTTTAGAGATAAGAGATATCTTCAAAACATATCATAATATGAGGATTCAGTTCAGTCATACATCATAAAGAACAAAAATATAGATAAAAAAGAATATAATTTAAAAGAATCATGTACTTATATTGTCAACTAATAAAAATAGTTCAATCAATATTCTTTATTATTAACATTTATGAAAAGTAATAATCACTTTCTTTGTTCTAAACGCACGCAACAAGAATACTTATATAAAATAAGTGTTTAAAAAATTATTTAATTAAAACTAATTTAAATAAATAATTAATTATAACCTTCAAAAATAATTTTATGTCAATTGAAACAATTATATTATTAACTCATTAAGTCATATGCACCTTGGTCTTTGAGGGAGACACATATTGTAATAAGCTGTCTTGCGCCAAAAACTAGCATCTTTCCAAGAACACCAGCCTTTTGATTGAATTGTAATTAAATCATCAGGACCAACATAATGCGGATCTAGTATTAAGAATTTAATATCACCAGTTTCTGCATTGTAATCGACCCCCAAAATTGTATGGGCCAAAACACCCCCACCTTTGTAAATAGATTAAAAAAAGACATTGTTTATAATAGACTAGCTCAAATTAAGTATCTATTACAACCAATTACTATATCTATTACATCTATTACATATGTTAGTAAAGAGAATTTAAATCTGTTCTTCGGGTGATTAAATTTATATTATCTTATTTATTGGCATTAATTAATATGGATACTTAAATTTATGCTCTCACCTATCATAATCGGAGTGCCATTAGTTTCAAAATGCATGGAAAGATCTGGCCCCATAGTTTTCATTTCTTCACCATTATTAACAAAAATTATTCTGGATGTGACGCCCAGCATTGATTCTAAGCAAAATGAAACCTGAAATAATTAATATGAAGAATTGATCAAATATATACAAATTATTGTCCTTATCACAACCATTCAGAAAAAGAAAACAACCAAAGTTTCATAAGTATGATTTTTTTAAATACCTCAGTAGAACCTATCCATTGCTTAGAACCAATGAAAGATTGTTGTTTGTCTCCAAGATCAACAAGACATTTTTGTATTTCTGTGTGAGTAGGTATTGGATGATCTGTATATCCTTGAAGTCTGTAAAATTTGATTAGTTAGTCTGTAGAATTTAAAATAATTTTATGTTGTGTTATGTTACCTAAACCACGAAATCAATGTCTGCAAAGATCTATAAGCACATCCCCATCCATCATCATTAAATTTATCTTGCATGTAATGATGATAAGCATATTTTCCATAAACTATACTCATAGTCCCACCTTTCACTAAAGTACAAATAGGAATTTAAATAACATGATAAAACAGATTGCTTAATTATTAATTTTATGTAATATATACAAATTATAATTAATTATGAAACATAATCACCTTGTGAGCTAATCCCCTCATGTACATTCAATAGAGGTCCTTTATTTAAATCATCAATAAATATATATGAATTTGCTCGTCTAAACTGCGGTCTATCCATAGGTAATGAAAGTTGTTGATGTAACATTTTTCTTATTTCCGCTGAAAATGAAATAATGATAACTTCACTTTGTTTAAATTATAACAGTGGTTAATTAGTACTTTCATTCCAAATCGATTAAATGAAGTTGAAACTTTTCAAAAAATTTCAAATATATTTGCAAAAATTACCATATTTCTTTTCTTGTATATTCTTGGGATAATAATATGTAAAGAAGTGTCCACAGTTAGTTGGTAGATAATGATATGGGATTGGTTGAGCAAGTTCCATATCAGAGCATGTAATTTGATTTATGATATTACTTTCCATTAATCGCAACGAACTACATGTGCTTTCAACAAGCATGTCATACAGCTGCGTAATCTTCGTGTTCCGATGAATCATAGAAAGTGCATCCACAATTAATGGCAGCTGTATATAGGAATCAGTTGCTAAAATATATAAGAAGAATATTCTAAATACATAAAATTAAAGAAGATATTTTTATTAAGTATTACCCCCAGTAATCAAAGACATTTTCACTGCAGTTTTGTTCAGTGTTTCAGCACTGAATTCTTTTGTTGCCTTCATGACAAGTCCCGCATTCATTACATTCTTAAAGAAAAAATTTAATATAAAATCATTTACAACTATATATTATTATATGCTTAACTTAAAAAGACTGAAGTAAGCACAAGCTTTTTTTGTTAACTAAATTACTAAATTCTAATTGAATAATAATTATTATTCAATTACACTTGACTACTACATTCTTGATCACAGTATAGAAAGTCTAATTCACATATCTAATATTTACTTAATTACATCTCACTATTTCAAACAAGTTTTTCTTCTTCTTGCTTTTCAATTTATCTTCTTCATATGAGCTATATAATTTAAACAAATCCTCCACGCTTGACTCTTTTGTAAGATTTTTAAGGCAACTATCTGTACCTGCACCCATTAGGAAAACCTGAGTTTTAGGAAAGTTGAAAGAAACTACTCCAGAAACCATCTAAATAAATAAACAAATATAATATTAAATTTTCCCAAATATAAAGATTTAATGAACGGAAGACCTATATTCACCTTTTTCCTTAATTGTGTCATAGAATCTGCGACGCTAGTTGCTGTATTTTCACATACTAAACGCAAAATTGCTTGTAATCTAATGTATATAAACTCATTAAATAAATAACTTTCCTCAACCACTTCATATTTTGCTTCTTCTAATTTGCCATGAACAAAAAATGAAGCCTTCATGCCTAAACTAGTGCAGTTTAACACAACAGGGTTATCTGTAACATCAACATCCTAAAAACAATGAAATAATTTAATACATTGTTTTATGTTAATACATAATTATTGTGAATTGGGATTCTTATCAGAATTATGTTTTTAAGGAAAAATAGCAATTAGCAGATCACAATAAGAAAAACGATCCTAGGTTGCTTTTTGATATCATTTGTAAGCAAGTAAATAATAAGAGTAAGGGCAATTATTGGATTGGCGTTAACTAGCGTTTAAAAAAAACACAGAACAATTACCAATAAAATTTCTTTGAGATGAGCTTGTGTGTCCGAGCAATCCCCAAACTTGACTAAACCACATAGATATACTTCGGTTGGAAAATTATTTTGTATTTGACTATAATTCGACTTATAATCAGAGCCTTGAAAGGTTTCAAGATTGAAGCCAACCACCAATAACGTGCCGTCATACATCGTGCCATAAAGGCAACCACTGTATTGTGCACTAACAGAACTTAATCTCTGAAATAAGAAGAATATTTTATTGTCCATATAATGTATTCGACAAACAAACTCAATTATTTTGCATACATTTATAACATAAGTAGAAATTTTTAAATTTGGTGACATTTCAGTTTAATTATTGTAAATTATCTTCAGTTTGCATATGTTAATACACGTTGTCATTTGTAACATCAACAGGCAGTTTTTTCATCTAGAAACGTCAATCGAATTCCCCGTGTCATAGACATCAATATCTTTTAGATGTGACACCTTAAAGCAATTCATTTAATCAATAAAAAAAGCGCCAGATTTGAATTCGAAAATTCATATCCATATCAGCACAAGCAAATTACGGTTCATAATATTTATTAGGTATGTAGTTACATGTGGTTTAGTCCATAAATAAATAAGTATAAAAGGTTTAGTCAGTGAACTATTTACATTGTCAATATATAAATATGTATATATGTATAAAAATTATATAATCTATAAAAACAAAATTCTTAAAAAAAAATCATTCAAATTATGCCAAATTATTATTACTATAAGGCCAATAAACTGTTTACCAATATATTACATTGTTGTAATAGCCAAATAACTGTAAGAAACTATTTTGATAATAAAGAATTTTAAAAGTTGTGTCAACTTTATATATACGAGCATATTAACATGCTAGTTTACTGGCTTGTAACCTTCTGGATTCATTTTTTGCCATCTCCATGTATCATCACACATGTCTTGTAAAGTTTTCGTAGCCCTCCAATGCAACTCATTTTGTGCGAGTGTTGGATCTGCATAACAGGATGCTACATCACCAAGCCTTCGATCCCCAATTTTGTATTTTACTTCATGGCCACACGATTTTGAAAATGCCCTAATAACTTCTAAGACCGAATATCCTTGACCAGTACCTTTAAGAAGTATATTCTTAAAGTATTTTAAAAAAATCATCAATTCTGCAATAAGATTTCTAGTCATAGCTTACCCAAATTATATGCTTTCCATCCTTTGAACATTGGATGCATCAGCATCTCCAATGCTTTTACATGACCTAAAGATAAATCAGAAATATGAATATAATCCCTTACACCTGTACCATCTTTTGTGTCATAATTGGAGCCATACACGGTTACTAAATCCCTTTTACCTACTGCCACCTGTTTAATGTTAAATATTCTTAGAGTTAGTAGGTACACCATAACCATAAATAAGTTAATATCACATCACTAAAAGGAATCAGATATTTATTGTGCTATATTTCACATGTTCTTAAAGTTAGAAAGAGAAATGTTTTAAATATGCCTATATCCGACACCAAAAAACATATATTGAAAGAAACTAGTGCGTATTTCAAATACTCATATGTTACTATATAACAAACTAAACTAAAATAGTGAATAAAAAAGAATAGAATTTAACCATGCTCATTCATATATATATATATATATATATATATATATATATATATATATATATATCTTCAAAGAAGATTTTATATTTACGTTCTGTTTTTATTTTTTCGACTTGTGGCTGAAAACCTTATCACAATATGTTTCAAAGTCGAAATAAACAATATATATATATATATATATATATATATATATATATATATATATATATATAATAATATATAAATAATTATAAAGGAAAAAATTAAAGATTAACTTCTAAATCTTTGCCTTTTATTTGATGTATTGCCCTTGAAGAACTTACTCATATTTCTCAACATCAAAACTAACTTCTTATATATATATATATATATATATATATATATATATATATATATATACATACCTGAGCAATATATGGCATCAAATTATTTGGTATTCCATTTGGATCCTCTCCAATTTTACCAGATTCGTGTGCTCCTACAGGATTGAAGTACCTCAAACAAATCACTGCAAATTTCTATAAATTATGACAAGAAAGAGAACATGATTATTTCATTAACGACTTTTAAAAATGCAAGAATGTAAATAACTCATGCAATGTATCTAAATAAATTATCTTACTTCATCTGATGTACATAAATCCTTAAGTATTTCTTCAACAAAATATTTTGATTTTCCATATGGGTTTGTGCATCCAGAGCCTGTAGGATGGGATTCGGGAATTGGTAAGCATTGGGGTGTTCCATAGACAGTTGCAGAACTAGAGTAAAGGAAATGAAAAACTCCGTTTTGGGCCATTACCTATCATATAAAAAATACAAGCATATACATATAGATAGATAGATAGATAAATGAAATAATGATGTAACTAAATGTAATACTTCTAGTAACACATTGGTTCCTGTGATATTATTTTGGTAATAAAGCAATGGTTTAATACAGGACTCTCCAACGGCTTTTAGGGCAGCGAAGTGACCCACACAATCAATTTTATGCTGTAAATGAAAAAAAAATATCTCTAAATAGTAGGATTGTTAATAAAATAACATGATAAACACAAATCTTACATTTTTGAATACAGTGACTAAATCATCTTTGTTCCTTATATCTACATCATAAAATACCACAGATCTTCCTGTAATTTCCTGAGCTCGTTTTAAAGATTCGGGCAGAGCTTCCCCTTTGGCACAGTATGTATTACATAAATTATCTACAACCACCACCTCATGACCATTTTTGAGTAGATCAATGACTGTATGAGAGCCAACATATCCTGCACCTCCAGTTATCAAAATACAAAATTTAGTACTCATTTCTAAAAAATAGAAATCTTTATTAAGAAATGCAAGAAACTATAAGTATATAGAGTATAGCTATAAGTTATAAGTAACTTGTGTACTTTAAGATTACACTGTAGAGCAAGTATGTTTATCTGCAAATCATATTGATAACATGATGGGGCGTTCATTTTGTCATAACGTTATCGTAAACGTCAACATACAACATAAAAATGCTACGTGGAATTCCTATTGTAAATGAATTTGCATGCGTCCGATATGTAAACATATTTGCCAAGAGTAAATATGTGGTTGTGGCGGCTGCGGCGGCTGTCAGTTGACACTGTTGACAGATTCAAAATCTATAGATTGCACGAGGACATTTTGTCAAGAAGCAAGGATCTTCTCAAAGACCATACAACAACCCCTCTTTAGGGGTTGCGGGATGAGGGATGAGGGCTGATGTCACCTAGACAATATTAGAATATTAGAATTCAATATAACCATACTCCTAGATTCATATTCATGCCTCTTTTTGGACAAGAATTTTACAAAATATCAGATATAAATTCCCATTTCTTATAAGTATAATTTATGTTGAGTCTTTAATTAAGTCCAAAACGACTTCTAGTCTTACAAATACAAAATATTGTTTTTATAATTCATCCTTATTCTTATGTTTCTTATTTTAGTTCAATAAAATATATTTATAACAAAAGTTTCATTCTGTATTCATAGGACCCATAGGACATTCAAATCTTATTTCACAGTCTCTAAGTAAGTTGTCTTCAAAATGTGCATTTTCAACATGTTTAATAATAATTTTATTTCTTTTTTTGCTTTTATGACATTTGCAATGAAGTTAAACAATTATAAAAATGGTAGATGATGATGAAAACCTGCATAAAAAAGAAATATGTAAAAAAACTGATGTTGAGCCTAGAAAAATAAATAAACATTACAGATTCAGAGCGCAATCAGATCATATTAGAAAGCACCAGCAAAAAAGGAAACATCAATCTCCACTGTTAGATGTATCAGCAGGTACATTTAAATGTGTGAAGTTAATTTTACATTAAATAATATTATTAGTGAAATCTATAAAAAAAATTCTACAGTGGCATCACAAATACGGACTGCTCCAAATGATGGTACTGAATTTCAATGTATGCAGGCTCGCCAAGGACAACACTTGGCTGTCAAAGATAGAATACCTGGCCATTATTTGATGTCCAGAAGTTACTGTAGAAACCCTCCTAGTGTACAGTGTATTTCCTGTACACCAGTAGAACCATGTGATAGGTGGTGAAAGCATTAATAAGCAATATGCTACTTATAGAAATGAATTCTCAACAAAATTTATAATTGAATTTTGTTTGTTACAGAACAATTCACACATTCGGATCAACAAATTTGACGCCTTTGAATCTATCTTTATTGATTCAAAATTTCTTGATACGGTTAGGTCTCTCCTGTCATGGTGTTCTAGCTGGAGTATCTCTGTGTCATATCGTTCTAACGTTCTCTATGAATTCTGATTCTCAATGCTATTTTTTGGCTTACGGACAATTTTTCTCACCATATACTGCAATGTTTCATCTTCTATGTGTTATAAGTTTGATATCAGCTTTTGATCGGTATGAAATAATAAAAATATTGTACTAATAATTAAAATATATTAAAAATTGTAACACTTAAGAATTATGTATTTGAACCTAAATTATATTGCAGGTATGATATATTGCATTTGGACATAAATCATTTATCAGATTTATTGAATTATCGGAAATCTGCAATAATTATACCCATATATTTAGTAACTATGCTTTTGTCACTGTATTGCTCACATATGGATAATTCATTATATCTCCAGTTATATGCAGATCCTAAAGCAGTAAGTGTGTTACTTTTACATTTTAAACACCATTGATTGAATAAATCTTTACATAACGAGATCTCTTTTTTGCAGACTATTCCTGAGACTTTTTCAAATAACTGGCAAGCCTGTTCCATTTATCGAAGTTCAGGTGCAATACTGGCTTGGATAATTATCGTAATTTCTGACAATTTGCATGACAATATGTTTTACACCCACTTGATCAATTTAAATAAATATCAGAGATAATTGAAAAAAATGTTACAATTTTTTTTTATCAACAATTAAAATTAAGATATCTACAACTCAGATATGTAAATTGCAAAGGTACAAATTTTTTATATAATATTTTTTAACTGCTAAGAAAAATCTTATTCCTTAGTGATATTGCACAAATAATCATTAGACTCTGATCATGTTTATGCATCAATTTGTTTCTGTTTAAGCCAAAGAAATTTTTCATTGCAATTCTACAAAGCAATGCCAATATTTTTAATTAGGTACCTATTATTTACTTATATTTTCAACTGATATCACAGCACAATATCAGGTTATTTGAATCGCTCTTGTTACTAAATACTCTTACTACTGATTTCCAGATGAATATAAAATTTAAAAAAGTGATTAAATATAAATTCTAGAATACTTATGGTACAATAACAATAACTTCTTCAAATATTAATAAAATATATATAATATTTATAATATACATGTTTTAATGGATTCGTTTTTAACAAAAAATCTAAAAGTAAAAAAAAAATTAAAATCGTGAATAGAGTTACAGTTATTGCTTGATTTAACGTTCATGTCAAAAGTTCTAATTTAAACAAAAATAATATGAATTGAATTTTTAGAAATTCTGTTGTATTACCCTACTGATGATATCACAATACTTTTGAATCATTTTTCAGAATGTGCTTTATAGTATCACTCATGAGTTCAAAATAGCTTCATTCGAATGAGATTGATCGCTCTCACTATTTTCAATTGATACATCATCATTTTTACTGAAAAAATAATAATCAAATTTACATAAAATCTATAAAATTATTTTCTCTTGTATAATTATTTGTTAATGATGGAAATCAATGGCAATTAAATATTGACTATACCTCAAATCTTCAAAAATAATATCTGGCAAAGGATTTTCTTCCCTTGGCAATTCTTCGCTCAACTTATTTTCTTCATTCTCCATATTATGGCTTTCAGTAACGTTTTGAATATCTTCTGCATTTTCAATATTTGTATCACCGTTAGATAAATAAATTTAATTAAGTTCATTTTATTACATTCCAATTGTTAACTTATTTCCTTAATTTATATTGTAGTATATAAAATTGAAATGAGAATAAAAATAATTACCTGCTATGGCCAATAATGATGAAGCGCCAAATTGGCCAAAATTAGAGTCAAAATCAGCAAAGTTATCTGAACTAAAATCAGCCCATTCTGTTCCATCTTGTATCTTATCAAATTCGTCACTTGAAGATGCTACAGAAAGTTTTTCATCGTTGTTACTCCAAGCTGTAAAAACAATCATATAATCACTAACATTATTAAAATAAAATTATTATTCCACAACTTCATATCAAATATAATGCATATTTCAAAGCTAAGCATTCTAATTCAGAAATTCAAAAAATTATTAGTCATTCACGATTTTATTATAGAATATTCCTGCGTGTTTGTTGGAGCCAATAATTTATATAAAATATCTTAGATAATTACTCAAATTCTCTAATGAATTTCTAATCCAAAATCATAGAAAAATTTAATGTATTTTATTTAATAACATTAATGGTCATTATGTATATTAAAATAAACATGTTTATCTAATAAATTTATCTATTAAGTATGAAGCAGTAGTATTAAAAAAGTACTCACGATCATCATTTGATTTTAAGCAGAAGTCATCAGAATCTGCATTTATTTGCCACTCATCATTTGGATTACTATCATTATAAACAGAATCCATATTCAAACCATTTATAAATACATCCAACTAAAATTCATGTGAAAATCTTAGTATATAAAAATTAAATCAAACAGAATATAAAATTTTAAATATATTAAATAACCTGTAGTTCCTCTGATAAATCATGACTTTTACAATGTACAGGGTGTACTCCACCTAATAAAACATTCTGTGTTTCTGTAATATCCTTCAAGGGTCCGGAGACAAATGCATTCCATGATTCTTGAACTGCAATATCTTCTGACAAAACACTTTTAATGAAGTCTTTCAATTCTTCATTAGTGACCGAGTCAATATGGTTTATTATTTTAATTATGTGACCCATATATCCCTTCCGAACTCCATCTCCTTGAGCCCTATTAATAAACAAATTGTATATTATTTTTCTACATTGATCAATTTATTGATTATTTTTTCATACTGTTGATCATTATTATTATTCCATTCTTCTAGCATTCGTTGAATTATTTTGCCTTCAACAAATAATCTCTTTTGAAGATTTGTCAATTCAGAATTATTTTGAAGTAAAATACTTGCAATAGATTTTTCAACATATCCATGCAAAAAGTTATTCCAGGAATATTTAAAAAATAAATCGATAAGTGTTTCCATAACACCGAGTTCTGCTAATTTATCACAAAATGTAGGCACATAATTTTCAGCAAGCAAAATACTAATAAATCTTGCAATTTGTAATCTTGCATTACCCAATGGTATCTCTAAATATCCAGCTGTAGTTTTAATAGAGTTTTGCTGAAAATAATTAAATGTATATTAAATGTAAATATTAAATTTAATATATCACAAACATGCTTCAAAATACATCATTTGAAAAACTGGATAAAAATTATTTAATGCAACAAACTACACATTTAAAATATGGCAAAATTATTCAATGCAAATTACCTTTGGAGGATTGATCAATATATCATGAAAGTCCTTCAAATAAGGCAATAAGGCTTCAAATAATTCCTTTTGATGAGCACTATCATATGATTTATCCTTTTTTGTGTTATTATCAATATTATACTGTATAGCACATCTAAAGTTGTCATTAATTCATCAAACAGATCAAATTGACTTGCAATAGTAGTAATAAAATTAATGTTATGCAACAAACCTTTCATGTTGGTCTAATAATACCAATAAAAATTGTATTCCACCTACAATGCTACTTTCCATCATGGGGGGTTCTAAAATATTCTGTAATATAAGGCTAATTGTTTCAGGCGTCTCTAATTTAGACAGAATACAATTTGTATCGGCATGTTCTGCCACGGCATCTCTATCGGCTCGAACAACATCACATAAAAGTTGAGAAACGTTACAATGTACATCACAACCATGTTCTGGTTTCAAAAGATCCGCCAAACATGTCACAATGTTCTCATTTATCAACCACTACAAAATATTTTATTATACAAACACACACATTATTAATATGTATATGTATGTGTTATTCTGTCCTACACAGAACATGTTTCTAAACTCACATTGATTACACTTGTCCGCATGTCATTTCCCTCAACTTGACTAATTAATTTGAAAACCAAATCCATCATAGCCGGAGTGCCTAGGTGTTTTAATAGTGTCGAAACACAATCCAGTTGAGATTTCAAAAATTCAACAACTTGAAGGCATGAAAATTGATACGAGTACCAATTCTAAGATATATAAGATAATGAATGACAATGACAAAAATTTTAGTAGTCAAGTATAGTTTTATGCATAAATATATGCAATGATAAAGTCGTTCATACCTGTTCATTATGCCTAGTAATGAGCATTGCTAATGTTTTACTAAAAAAAGAGCATAATAAAGGATTCAAAGGAGGCTCCTGCTTTACGAAAGAGTACAAGGTTTCCATTAAAGTGCCATCAGCAGATAATCTCTCATTTAAAGCTGGTAAGTCACACGTAAGAATTTCACAAGCTATGTTTGAAAGCCTATAGCGATAATTTTCCTCAACCTCCGGATCTGGTTCAGTTATTATTAACCTTACAAGTTGTTCCAAAACGTTTGGTCTTAACAAGCTGCAAAACAATTTTATTTTATTTAATTTTTAAAATCACCAGTAAAATGAAAACTTACAATTCAATTAGCTTTTTATTTTGGGCTTTGCATTCTTGAAGGATATCTTCCTCCTCCATAAGCTCCGATAATGTAATATCCTATAATTTGAAATTAAAACGTTTGTATTTACTGAATAGTATTAGTAACCTAATTTTGGTTAAGATCCTCACCTCTTTTTCCAAGAGCAGTTCAATCTGAGGCGATACAGCATAATTGTATTTCCAAAACATGATTAATATATTCTGAAAATGATTGTAAAAAGAACTTAGAATCGGTTATCAATCAGAAAAGTTGTGCAATATATTTTAGAAATACCTTTGTTACCTACTGAGCATTTATGCTTGTTAACAAAGCAATTATCGTGAACACTTATTTAACTATCAACAAGGAATTACAAGCCTTATAGAAGCTTGGTTAACATACATAATATTGCGTTTACAACGGTTATGATATTATGATTAAATTTCATTTATATTATCATGTATCTGACGTTTTGATTCGTCGTATTCACTCATGTTGAATAATGACAATGACATAATGACCAATTGACATTGTAGAGAATGAAGCTGTCAACTGCAACAGCGCACACTCGCGCACACTGGTGCACACGCACACCCCTCGCACCATAGATAAACCTCGCACACCGCACAGAGCTGACACCGCAAGGCCATGGCAAGGCCCGCCATAGATAAACAAGCGCTGGCCTGCGCTGTCTGTATCTAGCGAATGCGGTGGCGGTGAAAGTAATTTGATTTGATCCATGTTTGATTATTTTGATTACAAAATATGCGATAATAAAAGGATGTACTACTACATATGGACATATACACACAGCTAATTGAATATGTTACATCCATTTTAATTTACGAATTGATCGAAATATGGCAGCACGTGTACAGCATGTAAATTAACTGCTGCTATTTTTTCGTATTCGTATTCGCGGTTCGTATTTTTAATACAGTATAAGAAAACCTAAATAATTTCTTATACTAGAAATGATCATTTCTCTCGAGAGTCATGGATATTCATGCTTTTCACTCGAATCAAACGTGTCAGAAAAATACACATTTTACCATTCAAAATTACATATCAAAAAGTCATGAATATATATCCATGTTTTTTTCCCTCAAATCAAAACATGTCAAAACATCCACATTTTTCCCACATCCACAATTTTTTGCTTGCGTAATATGTTATGTTTTTGCTTGATTATCTTCGCATTTTATAACAAACAAAAAATGTTTTATCATTTAATAAATTAATCAGTATTAAATGTGTTTAGAAATCAATTTCACAAAGATTTTCTGGTTGTTTTAGAAGTTTATCAAAAAACAATGAATATACTGAAGATGAATGATTTTTATTCAATGGATCATCTGTATTCACAAATATTTTGTATAATATAATATTCATACAGATTTTTTTTTAAATATTACAGAATGCATTCGATATAAAATGCATTACATTTTCAAAATATCTGGTTGATTTTTTCGTGAATTTATATATTAATATTACAACTGTTACATATGCTGCACATCCCTAGTAAAAAGGGTGCTTTGAATGTACATAAATGGTATGTAATTTGCATTTACCGCCATTTTCTTAGTCTATATTTACACTCCACATATATTTTAGGTATGAATATAGCTCAAATATAAATCAAAACTCAATAATTATATATATCTTACACATATAATTAGTATTACTATTTCGTTTCTTAAATTACACTACAAGTTAATACAAAAATTAGTTATCCCCAATATAAGTTTCATTTATAATATTCATTTTAAGTAAATGTTTTTAAATGATCACCAGATTTCAACAACTTTTGTTACGCCAAACTAGTAAAAAATACATGCATATAAGAGTGCACGTACTTGTCGATAATGGGCAATCTAAATAGATTGATACATGGGTCTTATTACGAGTCTATTGACTCGTTAATTAATTTTAAAATATATGATAAAAATATTGAACTTCAAACCTTAAAGTTATATAAATAACTGATTTATTTTGTATAGTATCTGTTAGAGATCATTGAACTAAATCACACTTATGGCACTGTAGACATTTGGTAAAAAAATACAATATAATGTGCAATAAATATTTAAAAAAAATTTCTTAAAAAATTGATTTTAAAAGCTTATTGAAATACACATGCACTCATTATGAAATCAACATACATACCCAATTTAGTACCGTTCATTCTTACACATAGTTTTTTTTTAAATTTTTGCCTTTTGTAATAAAATACTTATGTAGAACTAATAATTAGGGCTTTTGGACAATTATATATAAAGTTCTTATAAAATTTCCTCATAGATGGTAGATGAGTTGTTTTCATTTGAACTGAAAATCAGGTGAGATATAAATTTACAAACGACTGACATATTTGTTCATATATATCTACTATTAGTTTGCCAAGCAGAATTGATTGCTTATAAATATTGATAGATGATTGACATAGATATATATCCGCAAATAAAAAGAATACTATGAATGATCAAGATTCTTCATACACACATTAGTCAAAAATTAGAGTACAAAAAAATGTTAATAATTGGAATACAAACAATGTTTTATATATTAATCTCATATTCAGATTTGAATTTACAAAAAATTAGAAGTAAATGGATATCAACATAACTTGCATTGGACCCATAGTTTATAATATCTTATAAAACCTAAATTTTAGGGCAGAAACTTGAATGTATAAAAGAATACGCTTAATAACAAGGATTGATACAAAAACCAAATTGTTTTCAATAGAAAACAATATGTCAATAAAATAATAATAACAAATAATTTAATTAAATTATTGAATATTATATTAAAAATCAATATTTGTAGAATATTTTTGTCTAAATATGTTCTCATATGCTGAATTGATATGAAAACATTTATGAATTATATATATTTTCAATAACTGCTGATGAACACATTAAATCATATTACCATACAAGTAAAGCACATCCAAATCTTTTGGAGGTTTGGAGTAGTTTTCTTTGAGAAAAAAATCAATTGTGTATTAATTTTTCCGTCAAGAATAGTCGAGTACAACTCTTATATATAATTCAAATATTAATAATATGGTTATTATTGTAATAATATTCAATTTTCTGCGTTTTTTCTTCTAAATCAAACGGTTTCCACCAAAATTTCTAGAATTAACTTTGATGTAAAAAAACGTGATTTTTTTTTAAAAATATGTAAACCGAAGTAGCAGCAAAGCTGCTAAAATCGATCAAACTCTATATCTCAAAGTTAATTAGTTCTAAGCGGAATAACATTAATTTTAATTTAAAAATAGTATTTATGAAACGGATTGATTTAAAAGAAAAAATACAAAAAAATAATAATATAGATATTGAATTATTTAACAGCTGCGCTTATAACTATATTCTTAACACGATAATTAATACATTGATCTTTTTTCTTTAAAGAATTTTTTTCCCTTAAAAACTTATTTCCTTATATAAGTAGCGTACATACAAATAATAATAATTATTTCTTCCCTCTGAAATGTGTCTGATTTTGAATGATACGAAAAAACTAATAAAAAATACAAAAACAAAAAACCCTTTATTGGCTCGGCTATTAATTGATAAATTCGTATTAAAAAATTAATTAACGCATAAACCTAAAAATGTTCCAATCATTCAAATTTTGAAATTTCAATATAAAACGTTTAGTAAAGTACGATTTTAGAACGCAGCTGGAGGATTTACAGTTGATATATAATTGTAGAGTGACTTAATTTTTTAAAAGAAGTGATAAATTTAAAAAGATACTTATTTACATAATTTTGTCAATATCTCCACGAAAATCCTTAAATCACTCATTCATTCACATATAATTTTTATATAATATCACACAAAGCAAATACGAGATATGACTATATATTTAATCATCTAGAAAGATTATCACTGGCTCAAAATATAGTTCGTTGCTATCTGTTAAGTTAATAATTAAATACAATATAATCACCAATGATTCTTCAAAATAAAGTCAACAGAATAAAGATGAAAATAAAACATATTCGAGAAGAAGATCGGGAAATGGTCGCTTCGTTATATTGGGTCACTCCTAAGCCGCGCATCTCCGAATCTGCAGAAATAGGAAGAAAAATGTGAAAACACTTTGTAATAATAATAATAACAATATTAAATGTATTACACCCATGTCCATATATATATATACATATATATATATATATATATATATATATATATATATATATATACAGGACCGATCCTGCGGTCCTCAGCGCCATTTATTTCTAGCGTCCCCCTATCTCTTATTATGACCATTAACGTAATTTTTTTAAATACTTTTTAATAATTCTGGATTTCATTCACAACTAAAATATGATATGGATATAATCTAAAAATGCATAAAATACATTGATTTTAAATTCATTTAGAAGATCGAGGCGATTCGCGGGGCTCATAATCAGATTGTTGTGTCTATCGATGTCGCACTACCGAACTATTTTTATTTTCTTATTTTCAAGTCCGAAAACATCCAAAAATTTCAGTATTTTCATTATTGCTTGCAGGAATATTTTTAAATTTTCAATTATTTCTAACGCATGTTTAATATTAATATTTGGTTTTAGAAACATTTTACCTATTTATTTTGCGCATTTTATGCCAATTATTCTATTAAGAGAGCAAAAAAATCAAGCCTATCATTATTAAACCTAATACAGGCATACTTCATGTTAAATTAGCTTAATTTAATTTTTCATTATTTAAAATATCAAAAATTATATCGTAAACTTCGTAAATAATTGTTATCGCAAGAGCCGAATTGTATGTTCATCTTTACTTTTCCCATCGTGTATCAGATTATTGTTTTAATGTTAAATTTTTACGTATTTTAAAATTATTGTATGATTAATAAAAGATGCAAAATTATATAATTCTTGAACGATATTGAAAAAACTATATTATAATTTTCATATCCGAATCTAGTGTTGGCGCCCCCTAAGACGTGCGCCCGCATTTTTCACATACTTCACATTTAAGGTAGGACCGGCTCTGTATATTATATTATATATATATATATATATATATATATATATATATAATTAGGTTTGGTCAATGACATATGAGTCTATATAAGCACATGCATATACATACTCAAACACTTAAATTTCTGTTTTCGATTATCTGTTATATGTTTTTGGTTTTCCCTGGATTGGTTTGAATAATTATTTTTCATGTGGTTTCGTATGTTTAAATTATTTATTACTTAATAATTTTTTGAATTCATATTTTAATATTTTTTTAAAAAATGTATTCCTTGTGAAAAACGAATGTTTGTGTGTTAGATTTACTAAATGATGATACATCAAATGTATATTTTGACAAATTGGCTGATAATATATATATATATATATATATATATATATATGTCATGTTTTAGGCCTAAAGCTACAGAAACTAATAAAAACTAAAACAATTTGGGAATGTATAGGCTGATTACAAATACAAATGCGATATTACATATCAAAGTCAAAACGGATCTAGCGCAGTAGAAATTTCAAGTTTATTTTTGCTAAATAAAACTCTGCCTATTATTTGAATGAATAAATTGTTTGAAATTTCAGCAAAACATCACAAATAGCCGTGATGTTTCTTCTCCAACTCGACTGACCTGAATAAACAGCGGTTTGGGGGGTGTAATCTGGGTAAACGGCATCTGCGGTTAGGCGGTGCATAGAATGAAACAGAAAAGCAATCAAAAAACAGAAATACTTTGTTGGTTGTAAATATGAAAATTACGTGAAAACTAACAAACATAAAATACATATATGATATATGCAAATTCTACTGAAGTAAATGTGGATGCATTTAGAGGAATACAGTCAACCCTCCGATGACGTGGTGAGTGCAAATCACATCGTTTGTACCGCGTTATATGTAGACCATTTATTACAAAAATCCAACAAAAAAATTTCGAGTAGATTTTGTTTATCTCTTCGAAAGCGTTGTTGAATATAAACCGAAAAAAGTCGCAATTTCAGCTCCATGTAGTATGGAAACAGCGTTCCCGGAATACCGCGTTATAGGAGTGTTGACTATACTGTTATCAGAACACGGCTGTATTAAAGGTTGATACATTCCTTTTATCCCGCATGTACTTATAATCATTAATAATGTTATAAATATTTTTCAAATGAAACGTATTAAAATGAAATAAAAATACTAAAAGAAATGTTATTTTTGATTTAGAGATTGAGGCTTTTTTTTAAATCGATAAGTAATAATATATAATTACACGGGTATTCCACGTACAAGTCGATTATGAAATTTATAAATTGGATATATTTTCATGAGATACTGATGAATTTATTAACAAAAAAAATAATACATTAGTTTATTTATACAAAATATGCAACTGATATGTAGATTCTAAAATACCGAAATATTCAATTTTTTCTAATGAATTGTAAATTTTAGAACGCAACTAAATGGATAATTTACGATTTATTATTATCATTTATCATTTATTATTATTATAATTATATATCATTATTATTTTCATAAATATTCTACGTAGAAAACTATTACTTAAATTTAGCGAATTTAGACTATAAAACTCATTTAGCGAAATCAAAGTATTGTTTCTTTTTTATAATTGTATATATATATATATATATATATATATATATATATATATATATTAATTTAGAGCAAATTTTAATGTAGAAGGGTTTATAGCAGTCCTTAATTTTTACATTAAATGATTACCATCATGTTCTAAATATTCTTATTATTATGAAATTATTATCTTCTTATTATTACTATTATTTTACTAAAATCATTTATATATAACGATGTTAAAATATTGTTAACTGTTTATAATTTAAAAAATAATTTGAAGTATGTACCTACGTAAAATTATTTTATAGAAGTAACTTTTAGTCGTCGAATGTATCAAAGACAATATAATAGGATAAAAGATATGACATATTGCTTATTAATGTTATCATTCAAATACATGTTGCTACAAAATAATAAATATTGTGTGAATGGTGTACGAACACATACGAAAACAAGTAAAATTTAATATATAAAAAGATTGCGATTATAGTCGCGGAATACAGATAATAATTAATATTAGATAATAGATATATAGCTCATTATTGTTAGTACGATAATATATCGCTACAAAATAATAAACATTTTATAACTATATACGAAAACATGCAACTACTTTCAAAAGTGCTAAAAAATATTGAATACATTAACTGTTAATAGTGACTGATTGATAGAGTTGTAAAAATAATTGATGAATCTTTCTATTAGTGTTACTAATGTATTTATCTCACCGTTGCTACTCGTGGTGAATGTGAACTTCTTCGAGGCGAGACTCCATCCGTATCGGTTTCGGCTCTGGACCTGCGCCTCGTACTGGGCATCAGGCTGCAGGCCGCGGATGACGTAGCTCATGGACTGCGTGTAAGCCTGGCTCAGCGGCATCGCCGGCAGGACGACGTCGCGCCACTCGTTCCGGCCCCAGCCGGACGAATGCGAACCGATCATGTAGCCGTTGTAGCCGTGCAAGAGATGAGTGTCGTTCTCCTAATACCATATCAATATTTAACACTTACAATTATACAATAATAACAATTCTAACTGATTGGCCATTATTCAATGTTCAACATTTTCAAAGCTTTGAAAATAAATCACTATTTCTTTACCCTTCGCATAGGCCTCCGCCCATGTTGTTGACTTTGGTGTTGCAAAGGCTGTAATTGCTCTCCTGCAAGATCTCCTGGTAAAACGCCTGAATCGCCTAAAATTCCTTGAGTAGGAAGACGTCGAAAAAATAATTTAAATTCCTCAACTGGGGCATGAGAATCTACCGCCCAGGATATGTTGTATCTATCGCGCCATTGACTCGTAGGCCCGGATTGGAATACTGCTACTTTTGGTCGACCTGAATAAGTAACAGATTTGATCAAATAAATTAAAAATAATCTAGTAATCATAATGGACACAGTATTTTTTTGTGAATAACATAATTACTGTTTTTATAAGAATTTATTTCATCTCGTTACCTGTTAAAGTGACTGTTTTTCGACTTTTTCCAAGTTGATTATCGGCTACACACGTGTAGTTTCCGAAATCTGAACTCTGAACTTTTCTGATGAATAAGGTGTGTTTAGCACCACGTGTTTCCGTGATTCGTCTTTCTGTCGTATCCAAAAGAAGAGTATCGCGATACCACAGAACCTTTAAAATAAAAAATAGTCACATAAAACATATTTATATAATAAAAATTTTAAATGAAAATCATTGTGTACTAAACTGATTCTTAAAAAATGTTTATTTGTCTTTGTGACAATATCATTTTTGAAACATTTATAATAGTATTATTTATATTAGTAAAAGAAAGACAAATATAGATCTGATAATATATAATTAGTAATAATTAATATAATAACATAATTACCTCAGGTTGGGCTTCTCCATAGACGATGCAAACTAATTGAGCTTCTTGTCCCTCGCCTGAATAAACTATTTGTCGTTCGACAACGATCTCTGGAGGATCTATAAATAAATAATATATCACGCATATCAGTTTAATGATCAGTTTAATTATTTTGATTAAAAAATATTCGTAAATACAAAATAAGCATTTCAAAATAACGTGGCAAGTTTAACGAAATTTAAATTTAAATAGAATTGAACTATGAACTTCGAATCATCTGATGTCAAGACGCAGTGATATCGGGTTTCTATTAAAAATTTAGATGCGGATAAGTTTCAAAGTGAAAATAGTGTTTCCACAGCATTGCTGTATCAATAAACAAATAATTGTAATAGTAAATTCATCATATACAAAAAGTCGTAAAAGCGGTCGTTTAAGAAACCAGCATAGCAGCTCATAGGATTCATTAAAGTCTGATAGTTGATAAAATATATAGAAAATTAAAAAAAAAAAAATTCATCGGAATTAAAAATGTAACAATCAATTATCGTAGAACTGTTGATGCTCATCCATTATCGGGCAACAGCATTTTCTAGTGTACCTTATAAATTTAACAAAATAAACAGTAGCGAGGCAGACGGCAAATCGGAATACTCGACGGGGCGCAATGTTTTGCTCGTTTTAAAATGTCACTGGAAATTGATTTTATTGCCGCACGCCATGGAAAATATTCACTGCACTTAAACTTACATACAACTATGACAAAACGCCATCGGAAACACAGTTTTAAATTATACAAATTGTTCAGTTTGTACAGTAAGTGTATATGTTGATTATTATTATTGGAGCAATTTTTATAACATTTAAAAACACTGGATTGTATAAATAGTCCAATAAGTCTAAAATCCAATTGTAAATCATTGTTCTATCATGCAGTTGAGGATATCTCAAGTTAGCAAAACAAAAGTATTATTATTCTATGTATTTACAAAATATTTTAATTAGAAGAAGAATATAATTTCCATGACGATATATTCAAACACCTGGCAGATCTCTTACAATAAACATTGTCGTATAAAACATAATAGAATTTTCATTTTGGTGAAGTCATCTGACGTGAATGTATTGGCCACAATATCCGTAGAATATCCGCCGCTGTCAATTTCTCTTTTGAGCCCGATCTGCGTAATACAAAATTTATTCTTGTTCTTTTCGCATAAACTGCGAGATGCTCGAGTTGCCGAGATGCCGTTTAAATGATATTCTGACGGCGGCATTACCATATGACATACGGCACTTTTTCCCAAAGGTGAGGAAAAGCTTTAAGCGCTGAATTATCGAGGGAATGACGACAAAGATTGGTTTAGGAACGGAACTTTCCCTGCGAACCTTTATTGCATTTTGGAAGCAGATCGTATTGATCAATTGATAATTCAATAATTGATATCATAATATAATAATAATAATAATTAATAATAATGCGTTGTCGCCAGAATTGAGTCATCACGTATTTTTTGGTCAACAACAGAGATAAGTTTATTATGGGTGGCTAAGAAAAGAATTAAATAAATTCAATGAAAAATTATGTATTTAAAAGTGAGATTTTAAATTCTTGCTATGGAATGAAACGGATATTCTAACATTTAGTTGTATAGTATCAAAGTATCAATCGGTCAGATCACATGATAAAATAATAGTTATTGAAACCTAGTATATCTACTTGTTCTTTTAATTTGATCGTTCATTTTAATTTTTACGACACGTTAATTAATAAATATGCAATTATAAATATTATATTGTATCGGATTGCCACTGGTTTTGAATGTACAAGTTCCTTTATCATTAAAATCGTCATTTTTGAATATTTCGCGAAAAATTAAATGCAGGATATAAATCAATAAATATCGAAGTGCAATATATCAATTGCATGCTGATGTACGTTCAGTCGGTGGCACGGGCAGAATTTTTCTCTTGTTCACTACATTGCAATGACCGTAAAAACACATTTTCCATCGGATCGCGTCTGTATGTTGCAATTTTCGATAGAACTTTTTTTTGCTTCTCTCCCTATAATCCAATCTGGTCCATGGCAATTCGTTACATGCCCTGACATTGATTCATAACCTTTTGTCTTTAACAAATGTACGAGGACTATAGTTCATGAAGCAGTAGTTGGACGATAGTTTTGTATGATTTCTTATGTGATATTTGTATAACAATATTCAATATATTATATAAAATTAGATATGATTAAATTATCAAATATATAATCAGATTTCGTTTACAAAGACTGCTTTATCAAGACAAAAAATATCACTCACAAATAAGATATTAATTAATCAATTTTTTCAACCCTCATTACTACCCGATTTTTATAAATTTGTTTCCCCAACAGTGAAGGCGGTTAGCTGTATTTTTAGCGTAATTTATTCAGTAAATATATTGATCAATCATTCATCTTACATAACTTATAATTTAGAAGGTACTTACATAAAACATGAAGAACAATTTGCTGTGTGACAGGTTGGCCGACGCCGTTGCTCGCTGTGCATAAATAAACTCCGCCCTGATGTCGGTCCATTTTATCGAAATTCAAGGTAGGAGATTGCTGAGTTTCTTCACCTGGAAAAAATATTTTATTTAAAGCTTAATTAACCAGTAACATCACAACAGTGTGTAGACACAAAATATATTGTAAGACTGAAGTTCTGATTGTTCAAATAAACAAATAAAAATATATAAAAATTCAGGCGCCTCAATAAACATAGATCTCATAAATATTAATCTTTGTAAATAAGTAATTCGTAAACGTATTAATCGTTTTTAATTCAGTTCAGGGACACTTTGTTGACGCCGTTCTGAGCCTAAAGTGGAATATTTAAACCAAATTCCATTACCTCATATTAGCTATGAAGGCTGCGATTTGTATCAATTAAATTCTCTCTCTAGCACAACTTCTAATCATATAAATTACCGGCACATAATAATTCTGAACACATTGTGTGTGATTGCGGTACCTCGGGATGCATATTCAAAGAATCCTCCTCTGTCTTGAGCAAAAGCTCGCATTTCTCATGTACATACTCGGCATGCTAAACTGGCTTTTGATGAATATTGCGCTTATAAAGGGTTAATTACAATGCATTTTGATTTGATTAATATAGAAGTGCATTTAATTTGATATGAATTGCAAACGGGTCCCGTGTTGCATTGTTTGAATTGCACCAGGGCGCTGTTCTGTGTATATTATTAAGAATTTATTCTGGGAACTAATGATATACAAATATAGGTATAATGTCATATTTTCCGACTATAAATCACTAACAACAACAATAAATATTATTATTCAGTATATAAATTCAAATCAGAATTCAGATCACTTCAGAAACGAATGCAATTGCATAAATAAAAATATAAAAATGATTAAATTAATATATTGATTACCTGATGGAAGTAGATTATTTTTCCTGCTCCAAGTGATGACAGGCGGTGGATTACCCGAAGCTGCGCATTCTAACCTGACTGGTGAACCCATTTTCACTTGAAGACGTCCGTTAGATGTAACGTGATGTATTCGAGGCGGAACTGAAATCAAAAATATCAAACGTTGCAACTTTAATTCTGCTATACTGGTAAAATGAATATTTGTCCTCACAACAAGTATTATGATTAAACTAAATGACATGTAATGAATTATATATTTTTTTGAAATAATTTTCATTAAAACTATGTGTGTGATATAATCATATAGTGCACAAAGTATTTTATATATACAACAGTTCATTGAACTCCGGGTGAATAAGGGCTTGTAAACATGATATATGACAAAATGTTAGCTAATAAAGTATGCATCGGCAGATATTTTGCGCATAACCGTACTGCTACGTTGCATATTGAGTGGAGAAACGCTACGGTTGCTTGGTCATTTATAAAACATTAGGAACGTACACACAGAACCCATTATGAACGGAGATTGAACTATGTTCAATCAATTTGATTGAGCATTGCCAGTAGGTATATCATAGCAAGTTCTGTAGCCTGCATGCTTTTGTCCTTCCCGACGGTAAATAGCGAAGCGGACAGGTAGTTGTACGAGTGACGCCGACATTACAGAAACCGAGTTTAGTAAAACGTAAGGCGACAAATTGTAATGTCAAAGTTTTCTTTTATCACTTATTTTAGTGCTAGTTAAAATTCTACAGCTTATACGCTCAGATTCTATGACAATTTTTTTTTTTGAAAAAAAAGACATAATATCTTAGACTTGTATCAAGTAAATAGATCAATTACCCATAATTTCGACAGTATGTGTGATCTCCCTCGGCTCAAATGTTCCAATTTGGCACACATAGTCTCCAGCATCTTGAGGTCCAGCATCGCGGATTTCTAAACTGTAACCTTCGACAAGCCGAAGGCGAGGGTCAGGGCTCACTTTTACGGTTCCCGCGGTCAGCACGGCGATACCTCGCTTCCACGCCAAGACATAAGAACCTGCAAAAAATTAACACTTTTTTGTAATATACTTAATAAAAACTATTGTTGCAAAAGTGTTGTTTTATGTAACAGTAGATTAATAAGCTGTCAAATTATTAGTAGTAAATTAGTTATAATAGAATAAGAATAAACCATTTGACTTGTACCAGCTATTTTATTTATTTTATTGATAAATATACCAAAAACGCTCATAAAAAAGCGCTTATATGCTTGCTGTGATCTTACAATCATACATATTTCAATATAAAGATTAATCAATCATTGGTGTAGAATCATTGTATTCATTCCGAATGATATTGCAATAAGTACTAAAACTATAAGATATTTTATATTCGGTCCGTGTGTTATAATAATACATTTCATGTTTTTCTACAAAATCGATATTACGAACAAAATTCCAAACATAGCTCAATTTATATTATGATTGAAGTTTTACATTGTACTTTTAATGCGAATTTTATTTATTCGGATACAGCAATTAAATTGAGATACATTCTACATACATTTTCACATAAAATTATATATATATATAATAATTCAAATCATATGTCATCTAGCAAGCAGATCATTCTCAAATAATATTTTACGAATCATTATTATTCAACGTCAAAATTTTTTACAAGTTAAATTAATTCGTCAATATGATTAAGAATATTATGAAACTGTGGATAAACTCGGCTAAATATTATCTCAGAATAATTTACAACAAAAGAAAAGTTGTTAGTTGTGCGATATTGGGCATTCTTGCAACACCTGTAATATTTTACGCATACAGGTATATGAAATAAAAACTCTTTTATTATTACATTTATTAGAAATATGATTTATCATCAGAAATAGTTTTCCGCCCATTCAAGCTGAGCGCTTGTTGTACGACCCGCACCGGGCGGCTTTTATATTAGAAGATGTGGAATACATCGATGGACCCCAAAGTAAAAATCCAGAAATCAATCTAACATCTCGTGAGAAGCGGTTCATAACATTTGCTTCCGTCGAATATGACCGCCAGCTATTTATGACCCCAGAAGATTTTCTCGGTAATTTTTCTCTTACACTTACGTATATTATGCTCAACCAAACAATAATATTTATTTGCTTATAGATTCCATGATGTACACAACCCCACGTCCACGTATCAGCCGAGCAATATTGACGAAAGAATATGTAGATGAGATAATAAGTAGCACTCCGCCATTATCTAAGAATTCTGATAAATTATTTCGTGATTTGAGAGAAAGGGGACTTATCAGTTACACTGAATTTTTATTTCTGCTATCGGCCATGACTCAACCAGAAAGCGCCTCTCATAATTCTTTCGCAATGCTGGATAGAAAATACAATAACGTACTAACCAAAGGTATGAACCGTCAATTTTATGTGTGTATAATGTAATCACAGCATGCATAAAACGTTCTTAATTCTCCATTTAAAATAATAGCTACAGAAATGAAATAATTGTTCTAGTCTATTAAAATTCGATCCTATCAAATTTTAAGAAGCTGTGTCGTTATATCCAATCAATATTATACGGACAAAGATATTATAGACTAAATCGTAGCACACGATTCTAATAAAATTACAAATTGGTCTTCAATTTTTAGAGGAATTTGATGAAATGGACAAAGTGCTGAGCGTTGCGATACGTGCCAGAAGAATAAAAAATGCCCTCGCATCATACAATGAAAGAAAAGAATCAAAATCAAAATCAAACAAAAAAATCAAATGCTACGAAAATTTTGAATACGACCCGTCGCACCATACTACGGAAGAGATGCGCGTAGACGACTCGATGGGTCTGCAGCGCCGACACGATATTTCGACAACTCTGCAAACCCATTTGTTCGGCCTGGATGGAAGGGGAATGGTAACATACCAACAGCTCACGACGTTCATTAATAATTTAAGACGCGAAATTTTGGACATGGAGTTTCAATCGTTCGCCCGCGGCAAGAACACAATAAGCGAAGTGACGTTCGCCAGAGCTCTGCTGCAGCATACATATTTGAACGAGGAGACCGTCGAGGAGTACGTACGTAATATGCAGCTGCGTCTGAAACCAATCGAGCAGGGTATTACGTTTCAGGAGTATTACGATTTTTTCTATTTCCTGAATAACTTGGAGGACTTCAAGATAGCGATTCGATTCTACATTCTGGCGGACGTGCCCATAAGTAAGCAGGAGTTCATAAGAGGTGTTAAAATCTGTACTGGAACAATGCTGACCCGGCACGTTGTCAATGTCATTTTTAATCTCTTCGATTTGGACGGCGACGGATGTTTGAACTATAAAGAGTTCATAGCGGTTATGAGAGATAGATATCAGCGGGGGATACGGCAAGCGCGCGATTTTCGGGGATGGGTCGCCTTCAAAAATTGTGTACGCAGGGAACTGAGATCGGCGGCTGCTTATAATCATTAAATTATATATCAAAACTTAACAATAGTAATACATATCATAATTAATGCTATGTCAAATATTGTCTTCTATTTTTAATATGATCATAATACTAATTATCGGTTTACTCGAACATTAATTAAGTCCGTTGTCTAACACATCCATCATAGTCTAAATAACAGGATTTACTAAGTGACGATAAACCCACTCGAAGTGCGACATTTATATTTTTACTTTCTATAATTTAAAAATTATAGTGTGCAGAAATGGTCGTGTTTTTCACATATGCTCATTATATATACTTTTGTTGTGCAAACTCGTTACAAGTACTAGCGCGATATTGTTCAACACATGCAATTATGCAAATGAACCACAAAGCCAGTAATTTGCCCGGAGATTATTATTATACAACCGGCGAACGGTATACTATGGGGATATTACATGATATTATACATTAAAATATGTTGTATAACCTTGCGCCTTATCGATAATTGTTCTTAGAAAATCGTTTAGGTACTTATTAGTATTAAAATTTGATTAAGTATAATAAAGTAAGTTTTAATCCTCACAAATTTAAAAATAGTTGACACTATAGAAAGGTTCTATAGGTAAATATGAATACAAGATTGAATTCAACGTGAATTACATGCAAAGATGTTGTATCGTATGCGGGCTACGACGCAAAGAAAAGATTCAGCACGTAGAATATTTTCATTCTTTGACAAGTATATCAGTTGACCTCTCATGGTGCACTATGGCATATCAGAGCTTTGAAAAGCTTCATATATTCTCGTAGCTTTTTATATCTCGCAAATATCCCGTCACGATGCAGCTCGCCTGGCTGCACGGCTGCACGGCTGCACGGCTGCACGTCACATAGCTCGGCTGCCGCATCCCGCATCATGTCTCGTAGCTTACATCTGTGCCTACGCGGATTCTACGTAGGCATTTGAGCGCATTATACAAATCTTTTCATAAATACACAGGAATATGTTTCGGAATTCTGAATTTTTCAAAACGGTTTAACAAAGAACGAAATCAACAGTCAATTTTTATTTCTAAAAACTTTAACTAATTTCTAACTAGGCGTTAGGAGCATTTTGGTTGAAGGCGCTTTGCATTAAGTTTCTGTAGAGCGTACACGATCTAATTATTTAAATTTAGATAAATAATTTAAATACTGTTTTATTTCTGCAACACCCATTGTCAAACCCTCTAGCATATAATTCAAAAATCCATGTAGTAGTGAGGGCACAACTATTCTATTCGGCTCTTTGTGGTTTAGTGGTTTCTGGTCAATGCAAGTAGTGCTTCAACTTGGTTTGAAGTAAAGTCAAGACGAACTCTTGTTCGTTGCTCGGTCCCTAACTCTTATCAGCGCCTAGTGTCGTCTCAGAAACGATCCTAGGAGATGCCGAACCGAACAAAAGCGGCATTTGCTTAAGAGCCCCCGATTAGCATATTCAATGAACTCGAAACCATGCCGTGTGTGGCTCTTCAAGCCGCACTTGCTCCTTTGTGTGTTCGACATTAAATTTTATGAAACTTCATTAGATCGATCGGGATAGAACTTCAGATATTTTTTTTTAGGCATACATGTACGAGAAAAAAGAGATTATTTCTCTTTAATAACCAAACGTTCAATACTAAACTTGCATGGTGGAAACTTCATTTTAAACACAACACTTTGAAAACAATATTTGTTAGGAATATGTTTAAAGCAACAGAATTCCGTATGTTATTAAATACTAATTTTGCAACATCTCTGAGTATTATAACATTTATTCATTTTATGTTTTATGAAACTTTATTATGATATTATTAATAATATTATTATTAAAAATTTATTTAACTCACCTGGATTCGTAACTTCGCACGGCAATCTCAGCGTGTCACCTGATACAACGCGATACACTTGGCTGGGAGTTATAAACTGCGGCAGTTGCGTCTGATCCTGCTGCAGTTGCTGCTGCTGCGACCTCATGCTGGACAAAGCCAATGCCACAGGCAACGGTTCAGCTGACGGCTCTGGTGTTACTTGGAAAATGAAAAAAAGTTAATATAATAAGTAAGTAGTAGCAAAATATAATTTTCATTTTTTATCACCATACATTAATTACATAAAAAATCCATTTGGAATTCAATTTTGATACATGAATGAAATAAAACATAATTCTTAGGGAATAAATTGAAAATAAGCATAAATTGAAACATTAAAATTATACAACTCTTTATTGCTTATGGTTTATTTTTATTTCAATTATTACCATCAAAACGAATACTTTCCATTAGGTTGAGTTTTTTATACTCATGTCAGATAGTTTGGGAGAAGTAAATTAGTCCAAAGTAAAATACAGAATTTAGAAATTCAGTGGGCGTATTTTCACCTAATTAAGAAACGTTCGGGTTTACTAATTCAGTTCGCGAAAGGAAAGGTTGCCTCGTTCCTCTCCATAAAAAGCACAACCTTCATTAGCTCTCCAGATCTTTAAGCCGGGAGTTTCTTACTGGATATTCTTATTTTTATAGTAAAATATTCAAATGTTTAATTAAATGCTCCATTTCATAAATAGAAAATATATTAGAAATTGGTCAAAGTTTTAGACAATGTTGAAACAAATATACATTACGTCATGCATTTATTCTTGCATATGACCTTTCAGGCTTTTCTGTATATATGAAATTTGATACATAATTTATGCAGTATTTTTTTGTTTTTTTTTGTAAATTCTTTAGATTTCTGTAAAATTCTATATTTATTTTTACTTTGGCAATTATACTCAAAAGCATTGCAAATGCAGCTTTTGAGTTGCAATTTTTATTATGCAATTAATACTATTACTAGGACTGGTGTAGTAGATTCTTTGAAAAATTAATTTCATTAAAATCTGCAAGGCTAAAGGTTAAAGTAATAAAAGGCTAAGCGCCAAAGAGAATTCGTGCAAGAAATTACTTTGTATACGTGGGTTTTATTAAGGCACAGGGATATTTAAATTATTTAATGTTTGCAAGAAGTTTATCCACAAACCAATTACTGCTAGTATGAATTCGCAATTTTTTAAATGTTCTCATATTACAATGTTTAAATAAAATTTATTATAGTTGTCTTCTAACATATTATTTTACCCGGTACAACCTTCATTTAAAATTGATCACAAAAACTGCTATATAAGCAAATTTTGCCTTTTCTTTCATTTTAATTTTGTACCCGAACAACGGTATTTATTTGCTATACAGAAACATAAATGACAGAAAACAAATTGGAAGACAAATTGCTGAAATATTTACGAGGATTAACTGGAATGCCTATTTGTATAAAATGGTAATGGATTGTTTTTAATTACATTTCTGTATTATTTACCTTTTCTCAATTTCCCTGTTTCGATATTTATTAATTCATTTGCATAATAATTAAACGTTTCGAAAATTATTTTCGTTCGGGTATTTATTGCATTTACTGTTTTGAGCTGAGAACGCAAAATAAATGAATACGTAATAATCATACTTCTAATAATTTAGTTGGTATTTTTAGCAAAATTTTTCAATGTAACAACAACACATGACATTTGTAGATGCTTCAATTTGAAATTATTTTTTTTTCATACTAGAATAAAAAATAATAGATAAAGAGGCAGTATATTGTTACAACGATTAAAGCTAAGTTGTTCATCATAAAAACGTAGCAATAAGTAATTAATTCGACACTGGTCATGAGAATCGAAAACTTCACTCACTTATTCTGGATATTGTTAGATTTTTACTATTTATTAAGTTTCAATCAATCACTTCGGATATTCGCCTACGAAGCACGTTCAATTTTTGCGAAAAAGCTCGCAGAAGCACGCACGATGCATCAGACGTAGAATGTGCGTTGGCTGAAGCTCAGAGGAGCAGAAGAGCAGAGGAGCAGAGGAGCAGAGGAGCAGCGGACAAGAGGAATCGGTTGCATTAATTGCGATTTCACATGTCATGCCTGGCCGGAAGGTTTTTGCCGAACCGATAAAACACGATCGTCAGTAATTGAAACCGGAATTAAACCCTGCCGCAAACGCGTACAGAATTTAAAATGCCACTACGCTGCCGTACGAGGCAGTATTTTAATTAACAAAAGCTTAATTGTCAGCTGCAGAATGACGACGACATTCCGACAACAATTTCCAAGAGAAAATGGACATTATATGCAAATACAGGCGTGGAAATCAAACATCGTTCAGTCTTTATAGGCAGGTCGAGATTCTTGCTCATAGACTGAATTCCTATTTTAATTCAGTGCTACTATAATTAACAGACACTAAATAATTTGTGGTAAGGCATTTTGCAAAGATATGTAAGACGCAACCTTGCACAGTTAACGAATAAATTACAATTAGTAAAATAAATACACTTCAACTAAAAGCATCTATAATTAAGTTTTATTGATCATTAACGTTTGTTTCAGATCACATTGATTATATATCTAAATAAATAGAATTATACAACGTCCATCATTGACTAATCAATTATCACGATTATTAGCAATTTGTTTTTTGCTGTTATTTTGGTTAAGTAACATTAGTCGCATAATCATAATTACCGTATTATTGGATGAATGATATTTTAAGTACACTGCTATAGATAATTGTACTTAAAAGAAACACATTAATATATATTTAAAACTATGTACGATAATTATTATCGAGTTCCACACTTCATTAAACTTCTTATTACAACTACGATTTTAATTTTATCCATCACAATTATATTGGGCTTTAATTATTTTATTCAAGTAGTTTAGTTGTAAACTTTAATTCGTTTAATCATAGACAGGGAACGTATTTTACAAATTTCATCCGAATTCATACATTTAGACAATTTAGAGTTTCGCCAATGCAAAATGTAACATGACAAACGCCTATCCCCCAGGGAATAATACCATCAAGTACATTTTGATACAAACACAATCCAGCACGTCCATGATAACAGCTAACGCTCGTGTAATTTAATAAAATGGGAAATGGGACAAATTCATTTTAATTTTCGGTTGCTGAACTACCGTGTGCGTATCATTTTGTTCCATTTTTTTATATAATCGCGTTGGATGTTTTTATGTTAGGTCTAAAGTGCCGCGCTTGTACCATTATATTTTAACGGCAGCTACAATGGGGACGACGGCCCAGCGGAAATTTATTCTGTATTTCATTTGGGGATTAATTATATGCTTGTATAGATTTTTATTTTTATTATTGAATTGAAATAACCAATGTAAACGTAGAAATTATAGTATTTTGTATATTTTAAAGAATAATTAATCTGTTGCTAATAATTTTTACTATATTGCAAAATTTGTGGGTAGCACTATTCTGTTGCCTATTTAGTTTTGTCATCCACGTTTATTCAAAGTAATAACCTTTGACTAAATCGGTTTCTATATATCGTAGTTGTGCATTAAGCCTCTGGCAGAGCCGATAGGAATCTCATTGGATTATAACACTGGTTCCTTGTTCTATATTGGATTTATGGATATTCGATATCCATATGGCAGTCAAGTACGAGTATATCGCAAGCAAGAATCAGTTGTCTTTACATATCTGTATGAAAGGGTAATTTATTCATAATTCATATGTCAAATTAAATATAACATTGAAAAATAATTGGAAAAAAATATTCGCCACCGATTACGTGAAGTAGATATAATTTTATTCATCTTTAAGTATAGCTAATATAAGTAAAAAGAAACCCTTTCCAAAAGATGTGCTAAATACAACAACGTTGTAACTTTGAATATAATTTAAATAATAGTCGTAACATTTTATTAAGCTGTGTGTAATAAAATTGTATTTCTTTATTCGCTTTTATATTCGAAACCATAAAAATATAGGCTTCCAATGGAATGTTTGCTACTCTCGTAACCCATGAATATTTTCTATTGTAGTCATTTAAATCATTATTTTATAACATGGAAATAAAACGTAAAAATACTCATATTTTTGTTTTATTCATTCTAAAATATGAAAAAATCTTGCTGTAGTAATTCTAATGTTAGTTCTAGATCATTATAAACAATCTTATGAGCAAGTTAATTGTAAGAAAATTTGTTTTTTTTATTCAGAGCGAGTTTTCAGTCTAATACCTCTATGACGATATTATTATTAATGACATCAAAATTAACTAGTGGGGTGGGTGGCATCGTGCCTTAAGGCAAATTGCTGGAACTTCCCATACCGTAACGAAATGTTCGAGGAATACTGAATGTTTTCAAATAGATTATTATAAATATTGTAACATTGTCTAATATTTATAAGAATTATATAAACTGAATTGCAAAGTTAAAATTATTTGTTTAAAGTATATTAAAACTATAGTCAGAATTAAAAATAAAATCTGAATTATTTTCAATATACATAAAATTAAAAAAAAAAATTGAAAAAAAAGTTGAAACAAAAATTATTTTTTTTCAAAATCAATTATTTTGTTAAGACAAGCAGAAAGTTCTTTGAATCAATTAAATCGGACGCTTAGTTCTCTCAAAAACTGCCATTTTTTGTACATTTAGCTCCGTATCTTCGAAATGTCTGGGCCTGCCTTTGCGAAAAACTAATAACCACTTCTCCCAATCATTACTAATTGAATGTTTTTTAGATCATTCAAATCGGATGCTCCGTTCTCTCAAAAACTCGATTTCTATTTTCTGCACTCTTTGCTCCGTATCTCCGTTACGGCTGGACCTGGCTTTGCCAAAAACGAATCAACACATCTCCTTATCAATAGGAAGCGAATGTTTTTTGAACCATTTAAATCGGTTGTTCCGTACGCCCGAAAACGTGGGCGAAAAATTGTATCCATCCATACATACACACACACACACACACATCCATTTTTTCTGAAGTATGCCAAAATGTTCAGAAACCTTCAAAACGTCGAGAAATGTTAAAATTTTCAATTCCGATTTTCGGCCCATTACAATAACTTACCCTACAGGAAGTTAAAAATGCGAACATACAAAAAAACACACACAAACATCCATTTAGTTTCTGAGGTAAAATGTTCAGAAACCTTCAAAACGTCGAGAAATGCAAAAATTTTCATTTTCGATTTTCGGCCCATTACTATAACTACCCTAAGGGAAGTTAATAGGAAATTGTAGTTGAAATAAAACTGTCAGTAGTAATAATTATGCTCTATCATTTTACTGTTCCTTGTTGACAGTGTCCATCATCTGGCTAGCTTGGCGACTTCGTCCTTGTCCAGGTGCGCCTTCTTCATGATATTGCTCATCCTTTCCCCGCAAGAATTATTATTTTTTTAACACGATATCTTGTGCACACGATAAATTTTGGTTTTGACACTTGGTTTTCAGAAGTCGATTAAAATAATACAAAATGGTGATCTGTACAAAAATATTTTGCAATGTTGTGTTGTGTTGACATTGAAAAAAGTGGAGGTTTTGGAAATATTTGATGGACTAGACCTGCCTTTACCAAAAACTAATCAGCACATCTTCCTATCAATAAAAGTCGACTGCTTTTAAAATTTTTCAAATCGGTTCATCGTTCATTGTTCTAGAAATGAAATTAACTCATGCATAGTCAGATTGTATGTACCCATGTCCTTTACGGCTTTCTTTCAAGTGTATCAATTTCTGTTTTCGAAATATATGAAATAAATGAATAATTATGAAATTTTTTTTACAATATTCAACAATATATATTCAAAAAAATGTGGACGGGGACCGGACTCGAACTCGCATCGATCAAGCCTAATGGTTGTAAATTCGTCTCTTTAGCGACTGAGCTACATCGACACGTTAAATTGTCGATGTTTTTCATTTATCTCACAAAAAGGTAGAAAAGTTAAACTATACTCTGCCTCATCCTCGGGGATAAGGAGGTCCGGCTGCTCTTGGCAACTGAGCCGATCGGCTCAGCTGTACCCCCTCACCACGATAAGGTGGCAGCCACGAGGGGGGGGGATGGGAGTCAGGGGGAGAGACGGGATTGCACACTCACAATTACACTGTGATCACCGACCGAATTCCAAGTCGACGCGAAAGCCAGGGGAATCGCACGAGGGACTCGACCCCGACAGTCGCGGACTCAAAGAACCCGACGACGAGCACCACATTCACACCATGCACACACTTACACCATGCCGCACGTAAGGCAGACGCAGGCCGAATTCCGAATCGACGCGGGAATCACGGGAGTCGACCAAGAGACTCGACCAAATGACGTCCGCGGGACTCGAGGAACCCGACGGCGAAGCCCGCCGCCACACAGTTTGGCAGCTCTTGCTGGCCGGCCCGACTCGAAAGCTCCGGGCACCACGTCGCGATCGAACCGCTCCGGCCCTGGACACGAATTTTTGTTCAGAGGGTGGAACCCTTCCAGCGTTCTGGTCAACGGTCTTAAAGCCTGGGCCAACCAAAGACCTCACAGAAGTGGCCGAGTCCGACGATACCGTCGCCGAAGCGGAGCTTCGTATCGTACGCGCAGTATTTTATCGCGTGCATAAACATCGCAGGACGATGCCGATCTAGTTCGAAGGACAGGCTGCCCTCTAGCGTCACTGACACAGTCATTTAAGGGGTAAAGGAAATGGGTACTGGGTACATACAATATGACTGTATCAGTGACGCTAGAGGGCAGCCTGTCCTTCGAACTAGATCGTCATCGTCTTGCGATGTTTATGCACGCGATAAAATACCGCGCGTACGATACGATGGTCCGCTTCGGCGACGGTATCGTCGGACTCGGCCACTTCTGTGAGGTCTTTGGTTGGCCCAGGCTTTAAGACCGTTGACCAGAACGCTGGAAGAGTTCCACCCTCTGAACAAAAATTCGTGTCCAGGGCCGGAGCGGTTCGATCGCGACGTGGTGCCCGGAGCTTTCGAGTCGGGCCGGCCAGCAAGAGCTGCCAAACTGTGTGGCGGCGGGCTTCGCCGTCGGGTTCCTCGAGTCCCGCGGACGTCATTTGGTCGAGTCTCTTGGTCGACTCCCGTGATTCCCGCGTCGATTCGGAATTCGGCCTGCGTCTGTCTTACGTGCGGCATGGTGTAAGTGTGTGCATGGTGTGAATGTGGTGCTCGTCGTCGGGTTCTTTGAGTCCGCGACTGTCGGGGTCGAGTCCCTCGTGCGATTCCCCTGGCTTTCGCGTCGACTTGGAATTCGGTCGGTGATCACAGTGTAATTGTGAGTGTGCAATCCCGTCTCTCCCCCTGACTCCCATCCCCCCCCCCCTCGTGGCTGCCACCTTATCGTGGTGAGGGGGTACAGCTGAGCCGATCGGCTCAGTTGCCAAGAGCAGCCGGACCTCCTTATCCCCGAGGATGAGGCAGAGTATAGTTTAACTTTTCTACCTTTTTGTGAGATAAATGAAAAACATCGACAATTTAACGTGTCGATGTAGCTCAGTCGCTAAAGAGACGAATTTACAACCATTAGGCTTGATCGATGCGAGTTCGAGTCCGGTCCCCGTCCACATTTTTTTGAATATATATTGTTGAATATTGTAAAAAAAATTTCATAATTATTCATTTATTTCATATATTTCGAAAACAGAAATTGATACACTTGAAAGAAAGCCGTAAAGGACATGGGTACATACAATCTGACTATGCATGAGTTAATTTCATTTCTAGAACAATGAACGATGAACCGATTTGAAAAATTTAACTAGCTGTAAGTGGAATTCTGTCTTAAGGCAATTAAGGCATAGCGCCTTAAGGCAAATTGCTGGAATATCCCGTACCAAAAATTATTATTTTTTTAAAAACGATTAACATTATTAAAAAAAAATTACTTCGAAAAAATAAGATTTTTGAGAAACTATAAATTGGACAAAAAATTACTTTTTTTTTAAAAAAAATTTAAAAAATAAAAAAAAAAAAAAAAAAAAAAAAAAAATGTTTTCTTTATTTTGACATATTTTGGAAGATCTGAACTTTTTTTCAAAGCAATCGTACTGCTTTAACGGCATAGAGACAAAATATCGAAGCGCGTAAGCGCCGCGTCGCCGTCTAACGCATAAGCATTGGTACGGAGCCCATAGGAATGTAAACAAAATTTATACTTATTGTTAAAATCTCTATAAAATATCTAATAATTTGATGTGAATATGTCTAATGATCATTTTTGACCGCAAAATGGCTTTTTTTTACTTTTTCTACTAGATCTCCGGAACCGCCAGACCTGCCTTTCCAAAAACTTAATCAATTCTTCATTTTATCAATTTAAGTAAAATGGTTTTTGAATCATTCAAATCGGACGCTCCGTTCTCTTAAAAACTGAGTTACCGTTTTTGAAACTATTTGCCCCATATCTTCAAAACGGCTAGACCTGCCTTTGCCAAAAACTAATCAGCACGTCTCCTTATCAATACAAATCGAATGTTTCTTGAATTATTCAAATCGCACACACACACATACACGCACACACACATACATCCATTTTTTCTAACAATAAGGTATGCGAAAATATTCGGAAGGTTTTGAAACGTAAATATATATAAAAATTTTCATTTTCGATATTTTTGCTATTACTATAACTTGCCCTACGGGAAGTTAATAAATTACAGTACGTATAAACATGGATTTCCAGTGGTTCTGATTGTCCGAGATATTATTGTTCTGTTCTGATTGTATTTGCTCCGTAACTCCGAAACGGCTGGACCTGCCTCTCCCAAAAACTAATCAGCACGTCTTCTCGTCAATAGAAATCGATTGCTTTTTGAATCATTCAAATCGGTTGATTTGTGCTCTCGAAAACGTCGACGAAAGCGGAGGTTTTAGTCGGTAGTGTAAATTACCCTACGGAAGGTATTATGTCATCCTATTACCGTTCCGTAAATTACCAAAAAAAATCCCGTTCAATCCAAGGAGGCTCCTTTACCATTTAATTCACTAACTTCTAATGTGCTCTCACTGATGGGTGCTCATGGAGCATATGATTATTGTATGCTAATCAACTTTTAGGAATCTAACATCGGAGATCTCTTACGCCCAAATTTTGTGAAAGATTAAGCAAGCAGGTGCTCAAAGAGAAACAAACGGACCCGTAGCGATTATTGTTTCATTTGACAGAAAAATAATTACTAGTGGGGTGGGTGGCATCGTGCCTTAAGGCAAATTGCTGGAACTTCCCGTACCGTAACGAAATGTTCGAGAATTACTGAATGTTTTCAAATAGACTTAATTTTAAATATTGTAACATTGTCTAATATTTATAAATATTATATAAACTGAATTGCAGAGTTGAAATTATTTGTAAAGTTTATTAGAACTATAGTCAGAATTAAAAATAAATATTTTCGATATACAAAAAACTAAAAAAAAAAAAAGGACATTTTTTTTCTCCAAAATCGATTATTTTGTTAAGACAAGCAGAAAGTTCTTTGAATCATTTAAATCGGACGCTTAGTTCTCTCAAAAACTGGCATTTTTTACATATTTAGCTCCGTATCTTCAAAATGGCTGGGCCTGCCTTTGCCAAAAACTAATAAACACTTCTCCCAATCATTACTAATTGAATGTTTTTTAGATCATTCAAATCGGATACTCCGTGCTCTCAAAAATACGATTTCTATTTTCTGCACTCTTTGCTCCGCATCTCCGAAACGGCTGGACCTGCCTTCGCCAAAAACTAATCAGCTCTCTTCCCTATCAAAAGGAATCGAATGTTTTTTGAACCATTCAAATCGGTTGATCCGTGCGCCCTAAAACGTGACTGGAAATTTGTATCCACACATACATACACACACACACACACACATCCATTTTTTCTGAGGTATGCCAAAACGTTCAGAAACCTTCAAAACGTCGAGAAATGTAAAAATTTTCAATTCCGATTTTCGGCCCATTACAATAACTTACCCTGCGGGAAGTTAATTAGATATAATTTTGTTAAATTATTATTAAAAAAAAACTTATTGTTTTATTTTATTGTTTTTATTGCTTAGTTGAATATAGTTGTAGTTTTATATACATTTTTTATACTCGTACTAGTAACTTTCAATTTTGTTTACGTTTGTTTAAGATAATAAAATGAACTAGCTGTAAGTGGAATTCTGTCTTGAGGCAATTATGGCATCGTGCCTTAAGGCAAATTGCTGTAACTTCCCGCACCGTAACGAAATGTTCGAGGAATACTGAATGTTTTCAAATAGATTATTATAAATATTGTAACATGGTGTAATATTTATAAGAATTATATAAACCGAATTGCAGAGTTGAAATTATTTGTAAAGTATATTAGAACTATAGTCAAAATTAAAAATGAAATCTGAAATATTTTCGATATACAAAATATAAAAAAAACTAAAAAAAAAAAAAAAAAAATTGGTACAAAATCAATTATTTTGTTAAGACAAGCAGAAAGTTCTTAGAATCATTTAAATCGGACGCTTAGTTCTCTTAAAAACTGCCATTTTTCACATATTTAGCTCCGTATCTTCGAAATGGCTGGGCCTGCCTTTGCCAAAAAGTAATAAACACTTCTCCCAATCATTACTAATTGAATGTTTTTAAGATCATTCAAATCGGATACTCCGTTAGCTCAAAAATTCGATTTCTATTTTCTGCACTCTTTGCTCCGTATCTCCGAAACGGCTGGACCTGCCTTTGCCAAAAACTAATCAGCTCTTTTCCCAATCAATAGGAATTGAATGTTTTTTGAACCATTCAAATCGGTTGATCCGTGCGCCCTAAAACGTGACTGGAAATTTGTATCCATACATACATACACACACACATCCATTTTTTTTGAGGTATGCCAAAATGTTCAGAAACCTTCAAAACGTCGAGAAATGTAAAAATTTTCAATTCCGATTTTCGGTCCATTACAATAACTTACCCTACGGGAAGTTAATAAATAACTAGTTACTAATAAGTTAGCATTACATAGTTTAACATTACCAATACCATAAGGTAATGTTAAACTATGTAATGTGTAAATTTATATTTTTAGGTGGTATTGCTTTTCTTCGCAAATGTACAAATTTTATAAAATAAGTAAAATCTGCTTGAAATAATTTAATATTTGAGTAGTTTTACTGATTGTATTTTGTAAGAATTAAAAATCCTGCACATCAGACTCAATATTTATGACTTCATATGACCTACTTTTATATATTAAGAAATTTCAGACATTCGGCATTTTAAATTATATCGTCGATAATTCTGATTAAATTAATATGAGTTTTCTTCTCGTCGCAGATAACTCTGACGAGCAAAATGTATAGAGATCCTAAACAAGCAATTTTATTATAATGCTATTCATTTACATTTTATTATAAATATTGATGTCTCGAATAATTGAATAAATTAGAGTCCTTCCGCATCTGCCTATATCCGCCTTTTGATGTGTTATCCTGGTCAATGTGCGGTAATCAGGGCACGAAGTTTCTTTGTTAGCGATTGCATGTTTACGTGTATCGCCCGGAATGGGGATCACTCGACCTCAAGCCAACGTAGCAAGGCGAAGCTGAAGCAAGTTGCGTAATGAAATCAACTAGAAGTTCTATTCGTTACGACCGATGATGTCTCGGGCATCGTAAATCAAACAGCGACGAGAGCCGAAATGTGTCCAGTGGACACCGGCTGGCCTGATTGCAATGAATCTTCGGACGCGCGTGCCTGGATACATGGAACGACGACCGACTTGGGCTGATGCTGATGGTCGTGAGTTACCGGCTGATCATGTGGCGGAATTTTCAATATATATATTATTAATTTAGATTAAACTAACGGTGCATGCAATCGTGCCTTAAGGGGGTATTCTACCGTAGAATCTTGAAAAAATCAAAAAAAATATTTTTTCATATTTTCAAAGTTTAGTTATTCAGAAATATATCATTAAAAGGATTTTTCAAAATCACTATTATTTCCTGAGTTATATCCGTTTAAGTGACGTGGCCTCGGTTTGGGTCCGACCGAGTCTCAAAACTTTGAACGCGTTTTTCTCGGAACTACTTTTTTCGAGCTGGCGGTAAGGATATCTCAAGTTCTAATGAACCGATTTACTTCAAATTTGGAGAGGATCTTCTCTATACATCGCTTTATCGTATGGACCTTGCCCAAAACTATAACTTCTCATTTAGTATTTTTAAAAAATTCAAAATTGTTAAAAAAAACATGAAAAAAATTTTTTTTTCAAACTGCCGCCATTCAAACAATTTTTTTTTTTAACTTATCCAAGGTTCATACGATAGCGACATCTATAATAATTAAGAACCCATCTTTTATGTTTCGGATCACCAGGAGGGTTGGAATCATGTTACGCCAGGACACCCTCTTTTTTTTTGAGCTCCCACGTTGACTGCTCATAACTTTGTGAATTCTAATTTTTTTTCTTTAATAATTTTTTTATGTAATAATAAAATATCAATAAACAAATGATAAAAAAATTGATAGTGAAAATATTATTTGTTTCCTTTATACAGCGCTTCAAAAACCGGGCAAAATTCATGCTTCTACAGTAGAATACCCCCTTAAGGTGTTCTTAGTCTCGCAACTTACTGAATTCTAAAAATTCTAAATTTAAAAATATAATATAAAAATTATTATACCGCTGTTTGGGAGGTATGGCAATTTATAAATATACAGACTAATATATACAGAATTTGGAATATCTTATCTTATAATTCTTATATAAATTCGCATTTCTTATACGCTAACACCTACATCATAGGTTCCTATTCATGTATTTCTGTAGCCTTACGTATGCCTATACGTTGCATTCTATACTACATGCCTTACATCTATATCATCATACCATGCGCTATATTTCATCGAATACTCTCAAATCCCTACATTGTATACCGAATACACCTAACCTATATCTACTATATATCCTATTACCTATATTTTTTTTACACGCTACATTAACCCTACTGAGAATCGAACCCGGGTCCGCCGCGTGGAACGCGACGACCTTATCCACTACACCACCGTAACGCTACAATCAACCGTCTTTTTTTGCGTGTCGTCGCGCCACCTTAGTATTAATTACCTAATTAATTAGAAAATGACCCGCGGAAACAACAGTGCGTCCCATATTATATTATTAATGGGGGTACCCGATAGGGTAGTGGTTAAGGTGCGCGACTTCCACGCGGAGGTCCCGGGTTCAATTCCCGGTATAGACAATAGATAATATATATAATAGGTAGAGATAATACATAGGGCGTAAGGTAAACCTATATAATATAGGTGAATATATAAATTAGACAGTATTATTTATAAGAATTGAAAGGTATGTAGGTATATAATAAGTTAATGACGGTATAGGTATCTCACGGTATGATAGATAATAGATATCTATCTATGATATACAATAATATAATATAGTATGATAGGTAATAGGTTATCATATTATTAGGTTAAGTCTTATAAAGTATTGTAATAAATCTTGAGTACGTTTATATCATAATAAATACCTGTAAGTATTAATGAATACAAATAATACCACAATAAATATAATTAATGTTTTTAAAGAATAAAAATTATGTACTCAATGATTCCCTCATACTTGTACAATTTAATGTATAGACTAGCTGTATATAATAGAGTTAATTATATAATAAGTCAATATATTACATTTGTGAGGTCTTATCGAAATATATCAAATTTTTTGAAGCGGATTTTAAATTTTAGCGTTCCGGCAAAAAAAATATTAGCACAACACCACTGTATATATATATATATATATATATATATAAATAAATATATTTCCTTACTATATATATTTCCTTACTACTCACATCCAAGAACTGAATCAGAGTTAAGAGCACAAGTCTTGTTATAAACTATAGCGATGTAGTTTGATAGTTTTGACTTTGATTGCCGACTATGATGATGAATTGCCTTAATGGATGCCTTAGAAACTTCCTCTCAAAATAGAAGATGTTTTTAAGAAATTATTTACTGGGAGTTGTTATTTCATTGCACCTAATGGATTTCGTAATGAATTAATGAATAATGTATCACAAGAAATATAATACAAAGAATGAAGAAAGTCGATGAAATTAAAGTTTCAACATTGAATGTAGTGAAGCAAAATAATTTATAACATTATAAATTTATCAAAATGTATAATCCATATCGGCACTGTAAACGGTATAATAATCTCAAAATGATTTATTTAAGATATAACTATTATGATGTTAATAACCTAAACAAATGAAATATTATCTATAACGACATGCATGTCAAAAATCGATTCCCCTGACTAAGAAAATGCCAAGAAGTGCCATGTCACAGGAGTTTTAAATATTGGAAATATGCACGTTGGCACCAGTTTGAGTTTTGCAATCTTAAGCTGCAGAGTTCTGAAAGGATTTGTAAGAATATGGAACGAGGATCAACTCGAACTACCCATTACGTCGGTGAACTCCAAGAGATAAAGGACAAATCTTGGATTCTCGTCTTCTAGTCAACTGTGATAAGAATTTGATGGACTTTACATTTTATAAGAAATGACTATTTTAATATTTTCTCATACTATTCTACGTAAACTAGAGTACATGCACGATAAACAATAAGAATGTTACTAATATAATTATTTGAAAAATAAGCTCTCCTAAGAATACTACATTACAAAATTTTATTAGTTGATTTTAGTACTCAACAGTAGATATTCCATTATATATTTATTTATATGTATTATTTATGTAAAATATTCAGGAACAGCGTATTTTAGATTCTATGAAAAAATAATTATTCGTTTTAAGGCAAAATTACACAACTTTTCATTGATAACAACACATAATCCAATAAGCAATCTCGTTTTAATTTTAATACAACAGTACAAAGTTGTAATCCGATTAAATGATAATCATTAATCCTGAATTATAGAAGAAGGCATTTTTATCAACATATATCAATAAAACTCATTAAATCCTTGAATGAATTTTAATGCGATAATACCGCCATAAAAAATTCATTTTGTGCCGAACAGCAAAAATAAGAAGTTCGATTATTGATAACCGAGGCAGGTAGGTATGTAATTAGATAATTACACAATGGCATGACAAGCAAAGGCTGTTTTATGAACTCTATAATTATTAATACGGCTTAGTTTGTGATTTACGACCGACGTAATGAAATTAATTTGTAATGAGGGAACACGGTATTAGCATATTTATTTTAGAGACATATAATATTGAATGGATTTGTTATATAATGATTATCATAAATAGTAATTGTAATAAATAAATTCCGGTTGCTAAATCTAAATTGCATGTACATTTGTAATTAGAACATTTTTAATTATATAGTTTTTATAAAAACACAAGTACTTACTTTTACAAAAACACAAGTATTAATCAACATCTCGAAGGAATATCTTTCACAAATTTCGGTTTATTTGATATACTTGTATACATCAGAATAATCAGTGGACATGAATTTAACCAGATGTACTGAATATGCATATAAGTAAATCAATAATATGTAATCTAAGTAAGTGCATCTCATACATACAGAATAAATTCAATTGTCCGATAAATTTGTAGCATAATAAAACAACCAACCATCAAGTCTATCACAACAGCACCTAAGTGTACCTACATCTTTAATTAATCAAAATATACACATCAACAAATCCAATCCTTTTTTCCCGAAAAACATTCGTATTGTAATGAATTACTATCGTTCATACAATAAACGTCATACATCGCTATCAATTGACATTCCGTGGTGATTTTAGGGCTCCTCTTATCCATCGGCCTGCTGGGCTATTAACATCGAAGCACTCGACACGTTTGGGGAATGGCTGAGGGGGCCGATGGAGCCTTATTCCATATATAGACGCCTGTGCGTGCAAGTAACGACAGGTACTTTGGTCATTTGACAGATTGGCAGGAAATCCAATAACATTCACTCGGTTTACTATTTCGATACTCGGAAGGAACTCTAATAAGTTAATGGAATGCTTAGAAAATTAAAGCTGTCTGCGGAGGTGAAAAGACAGCTGGAAAAGAAGGTGGTTTTAATCATCAAGCCTTATGGTCAATAGTTGTATGTAATAGGCATTTCATATTATAAAAAACTTTGATACAACGGAATTAAATACCAAAAAGCATATTATAAGAATAGTTTTTGTGTCATTATATAATTCGATCATTTTAATAAGCGAATGAGTCTACGACATAATATAAGCCGTCTATTAACGTTACGATGCTCTTCGAAAGTTCCCTGGCTAAAGGCAAAATTACTTTCCTCGATGGCGGCACGGCAGAGCTTAATGATATTCAACTAACTGGCAATCCAATCAACGTTTGCACAAAGGAACGACAGTTTTGGCTCAAGATTACATCCAGATAAAATCAGGCGTAAATCATGAAAGGTTTACCAACCAGAGCCAACGACGACGCTAAGAAACATTGAAAGAATCTCTAAAAACATTTACCTAAATACACACATGCAATAAAATTAAATAATAGATTATATATTAAACACAATTAAACAGCCGATTGGATATGCGGCATTCTGCCTTAAGCAAGTTGAAAAAAATCCCGATATACGGTGTAAATCATTTATAAAATATTCAACTGTTTATTTTGAAAACAAATTTCCGTTTTTATTAAAAGGTAATTAATTTATGTATTACATTTTCTCCTTCTTTTCTTATTCAACGATTGTATAATTTTTTTCAAATTTGCCTATTCAATTAGTACATTATGAATTCACAGTGATTTTTATCCCGGAACAACTTTTCTAGGAGAAAGTCTATCATTAAATAGACTTTGGGGGCGGTTTGATTTCTTCGGCTCCATGGTATGTATATAGGTCAGTGCGTATATTTCGATAGCACTTCACATTTATATATGTACAAGGGAAAAGGATGCTATCATCAAATAGTCGGATCTACTTGATACGTGACTTTTGCAAAGATCGGTTTATACAGCAGCCGTGCAGTGTCGTGCCTCTGACATAGGTCTCATTGATTCCGAACGTTTTCATCAATCAACAGAAAGGGCACCAGGAATTGAATAAATTTGTATGAAAATATTGGATGAAATCAAATTATAGTATTTTGATAATACACTAGAAGAAGATATTAAAATTCTTGTTCTGTATTGACAACATGCCAGAAACACACAAAGTCTGGTACAGTTTAAATAATATTAAATTCACTTGAAATATTGGATGGATGTGAAGATTGTGTACTCGTAACATGAAGTAAAATTTGATAAATATTAATATACTTGAAAATAAGTACCGATCAAGAGCAAAATTATAAAAAATATAGAAACCCAAATATATTTTTACAGTTGTAAAATTTGTAAACAATGAGAAACAAGCATGTATTAGAATTTCTGTATGCCATAATTTGTTCTGCACACCGTTCGAACAATAGTTTCAGGTTATATATTTTATTCATCAAGTTTTCTTGATATGAAGTTTTTGATATAAAATCGGCATAAAAGCACAAACAATAACTTGAAGATCGCGGTCCCATAAACGGTTTATGTTTCGGCATATCGGCAAATATTATATGGCCTCATATCTGTATAGTATATAAATTTTGAATCATTTTCATAAAAGACAGAGCGTATAAAGTGCGATACTGAACATTCACCGCAAAAGTACCCTATGAACATTTTCGACGCCAGCAAAATTCACGTCGAGTGGATAAAAATCTATTATGTGGTACGCACACAAACAATTGGAAATTGAATTAGCTCAGGGCTAGATTAATTTCAAAATCAAAATTTTTATATAAATATAATTAAAATTTAAACTAATCATATTTTGGACAATAAAATCACCCAATCAAACAACTTTATCTAGAATTTAACGCATACAATTTAGATTTTCGCAAAACGCAGTATTTTTCAATAACATGAATCTTTTTTTAAAAACAGTTTTGAGCTCAGATGCTTTCAAATTGATAAAAAAAAAAATTCTCTGAAAGTTTTAGTTCCTAATATTAACTTTAAAATCGTTCGCAACCCAACCAAATTTCTTGGTTCTTCTTCCTCAGTAAATACGTATTTTATAAAATATATCGAATTTTTGTTGTAATTTTTTTAATTATGATCATGATAAGCAAATACAATGTTATTTTCAAAATTTTGATTTAGCAGTAGCTAAGATAAGAAATTCTAAAAAACAAATAAAATTTTACCCATGTTATTACCATAAGAAACTTTGGTTGGAGCGCAGACTATCTTAAAGTTAATATTAAGAGAATTTTTTTTTATAATAGTATAAGAATGTTTCTTTAGAATTTAAATTCTAATTGTTTAGAAGAAAGATGAATTAGCATATGAAGAAAAGTGTATATTAACGTACAAGATATGTATATTTTTCGTGGTCTGGTTTCGGCCCTGTGTATTGGCTTTGTGATCTCTTTGCGCGATAATAACGAAAGCCATGTATACCTGAGACGAATTCTTTGCCTTTCGATCGTTTTGCGATTGAATCGTCACATACACGAACCAAAAACATACACGTGCACGTGAGCTTCACATTCGACTACGACCCACGCATGATTTCACCGCGGGCTTTCCTCTCAAATCCGAGTAACGCGAATCGAACGTTTTCCGACAACATTTCCCTTAAAAAAAACGACACTGGTAAGGGTAACGCAAGTATTATTCATGGTAATAAAAGTATTAAATACTATAAAGCTTTCTAATGGGTGGCATTTTCCGATATGTTCAAACAATCGATTTTATCCATGAGAACTAAGATTTAGCAACTTCTAGAATTGTGTTGCTGTAATATACAATTGTCTATGATTTTTCGTAATTAAACCATTTTACTGAAAACTAATATTTTTGGATGTTCATTTAGATCACTATGGAAAGCTCTAGATTTCAAACTGATATTTTCAACCAACTTTTGAGTTTTTAAAATTGGTTGAGTTTTGGCGAAAACAAACAAAAATGTTTGTTCTGATTTGCTACTTATAAAGAAACGGTTTGGTTAATCTTCTTCTACATTCAAAATTAATTTTAATCAATTATTGTTTTTATTAACTTTTGAATTAACTGAAATAAATATTTGAATAAAAAGTTGAACAAAAAAGTAATAATGGAACACACGTTGTATAGTACGAATTAGATGTTATTTATTTTTATTACACTTGCATCCGAGTTTATAAACATCAGCACGAGCCCATTAAGCTTATTGTTAAATATGCACAGCATAACATATTGTTAGTTTTAGTTCTGTTTTTAATTAAAACACTCCATCAAACAGGAATCGCATCTCCAGCGGGCAAGCATCTCCCGATGACGTCACAAAATTAATTTGCTATACTAACG
>NW_020537646.1:8821007-8837834 GCF_003426905.1 Ctenocephalides felis | reverse complement strand
AGCAAAATAATTTATAAACATTATAAATTTATCAAAATGTATAATCCATATCGGCACTGTAAACGGTATAATAATCTCAAAATGATTTATTTAAGATATAACTATTATGATGTTAATAACCTAAACAAATAAAAGAAATATTATCTATAACCACATGCATGTCAAAAATCGATTCCCCTGAATAAAATATTTCTCAGACTAAGAAAATGCCAAGAAGTGCCATGTCACAGGAGTTTTAAATATTGGAAATATGCACGTTGGCACCAGTTTGAGTTTTGCAATCTTAAGCTGCAGAGTTCTGAAAGGATTTGTAAGAATATGGAACGAGGATCAACTCGAACTACCCATTACGTCGGTGAACTCCAAGAGATAAAGGACAAATCTTGGATTCTCGTCTTCTAGTCAACTGTGATAAAAATTTGATGGACTTTACATTTTATAAGAAATGACTATTTTAATATTTTCTCATACTATTCTACGTAAACTAGATTACATGCACGATAAACAATAAGAATGTTGCTAATTTAATTATTTGAAAAATAAGCTCTCGAATACTACATTACAAATTTTACTACTCAACAGTAGATATTCTATTATATATTTATTTAATATATGTATTATTTATGTAAAATATTCAAGTACAGCGTATTTTAGATTCTATGAAAAAATAATTATTCGTTTTAGGGCAAAATTACACAACTTTTCATTGATAACAACACATAATCCAATAAGCAATCTCGTTTTAATCTTAATACAACAGTACAAAGTTGTAATCCGATTAAATGATGATCATTAATCCAGAATTATAGAAGAAAGCATTTTTATCAACATATATCAATAAAATTCATTAAATCCTTGAATGAGTTTTAATACGATAATATCGCCATAAAAAATTCATTTTGTGCCGAACAGCAAAAATAAGAAGTTCGATTATTGATAACCGAGGCAGGTAGGTATGTAATTAGATAATTACACAATGGCATGACAAGCAAAGGCTGTTTTATGAACTCTATAATTATTAATACGGCTTAGTTTGTGATTTACGATCGACGTAATGAAATTAATTTGTAATAAGGGAACACGGTATTAGCATATTTATTTTAGAGACATATAATATGAATGGATTTTTTATATAATGATTATCATAAATAGTAATTGTTATAAATAAATTCCGGTTGCTAAATCTAAATTGCATGAACATTTGTAATTAGGACATTTTTAATTACAAAATTATAGTTTTTACAAAAACACAAGTACATACTTACATTTACAAAAACACAAGTATTAATCAACATCTCGAAGGAATATCTTTCACAAATTTCGGTTTATTTGATATACTTGTATACATCAGAATAATCAGTGGACATGAATTTAACCAGATGTACTGAATATGCATATAAGTAAATCAATAATATGTAATCTAAGTAAGTGCATACAATCTCATACATACAGAATAAATTCAATTGTCCGATAAATTTGTAGCATAATAAAACAACCAACCATCAAGTCTATCACAACAGCACCTAGGTGTACCTACATCTTTAATTAATGAAAATATACACATCAACAAATCCAATCCTTTTTTCCCGAAAAACATTCGTATTGTAATGAATTACTATCGTTCATACAATAAACGTCATACATCGCTATCAATTGACATTCCGTGGTGATTTTAGGGCTCCTCTTATCCATCGGCCTGCTGGGCCATTAACATCGAAGCACTCGACACGTTTGGGGAATCGGAATGTACACGGCCGAGGGGGCCAAGGGGGCCGACGGGGCCGACGGAGCCTTATTCCATATATAGAGGCCTGTGCGTGCAAGTAACGACAGGTACTTTGGTCATTTGACAGATTGGCAGGAAATCCAATAACATTCACTCGGTTTACTATTTCGATACTCGGAAGGAACTCTAATAAGTTAATGGAATGCTTAGAAAATTAAAGCTGTCTGCGGAGGTGAAAAGACAGCTGGAAAAAGAAGGTGGTTCTAATCATCAAGGCTTATGGTCAATAGTTGTATATAATAGGCATTTCATATTATAAAAAACTTTGATACAACGGAATTAAATACCAAAAAGCATATTATAAGAATAGTTTTATGTGTCATTATATAAGTTCGATAATTTTAATAAGCGAATGAGTCTACGACATAATATAAGCCGTCTATTAACGTTACGATGCTCTTCGAAAGTTCCCTGGCTAAAGGCAAAATTACTTTCCTCGATGGCGGCACGGCAGAGCTTAATGATATTCAACTAACTGGCAATCCAATCAACGTTTGCACAAAGGAACGACAGTTTTGGCTCAAGATTACATCCAGATAAAATCAGGCGTAAATCATGAAAGGTTTACCAACCAGAGCCAACGACGACGGTCTCGAGCATCAAAAGAATGCTTTAAAAAGATTTACTTAACTACACATATGATACAAATATATAGATTATATATTGATCACAATTAAACAGCCGATTGGATATATGTACCATTTTGCCTTCAAAATCCCGATACGTGTAAATAATTTTTAAAATATTCAGCTCTTTATTTTGAAAACAAAGTTTCCATTTAATTAAAAGGGTAGTTGTATTACATTTCCTCTTTCTTTCCTTATTCAATGCTTGTGTAATTTTTTTCAAATTTGCCTATTCATAATTTAAATTTCTACATATGGTTCAATGCCATTAAGCACAACTAGTACATTATGAATTCACAGTGATATTTATCCCGAAACAACTTTACTAGGAGCAAGTCTATCATTTGCCTCGGGAGCATTAAATAGAATTTGGGGGCGGTTTGATTTCTTCGGCTCCATGGTATGTATATAAGAGGTCAGTGCGTATATTTCGATAGCACTTCACATTTATATATGTACAAGGGAAAAGGATGCTATCATCAAATAGTCGGATCTACTTGATACGTGACTTTTGCAAAGATCGGTTTATACAGCAGCCGTGCAGTGTCGTGCCTCTGACATAGGTCTCATTGATTCCGAACGTTTTCATCAATCAACAGAAAGGGCACCAGGAATTGAATAAATTTGTATGAAAATATTGGATGAAATCAAATTATAGTATTTTGATAATACACTAGAAGAAGATATTAAAATTCTTGTTCTGTATTGACAACATGCCAGAAGCACACAAAGTCTGGTACAGTTTATTATAATATTAAATTCAATTGAAATATTGGATGGATGTGAAGATTGTGTTTTCGTAACATGAAGTAAAATTTGATAAATATTAATATACTTGAGAATAAGTACCGATCAAGAGCAAAGTTTTAATTATAAAAAATATAGAAACCCAAATATATTTTTACAGTTCTAAAATTTGTAAACAATGAGAAACAAGCATGTATTAGAATTTCTGTATGCCATAATTTGTTCTGCACACCGTTCGAACAATAGTTTCAGCTTATACATTTTATTCATCAGTTTTCTTGATATGAAGTTTTTGATATAAAATCGGCATAAAAGCACAAACAATAACTTGAAGATCGCGGTCCCATAAACGGTTTATGTTTCGGCATATCGGCAAATATTATATGGCCTCATATCTGTATAGTATATAAATTTTGAATCATTTTCATAAAAGACAGAGCGTATAAAGTGCGATACTGAACATTCACCGCAAAAGTACCCTATGAACATTTTCGACGCCAGCAAAATTCACGTCGAGTGGATAAAAATCTATTATGTGGTACGCACACAAACAATTGGAAATTGAATTAGCTCAGGGCTAGATTAATTCTCAAAATCAAAACTTTTATATAAATATAATTAGAATATAAACTAATCATATTTTGGACAATAAAATCACCCAATCAAACAACTATATCTAGAATTTAACGCATACAATTTAGATTTTCGCAAAACGTAGTATTTTTCAATATCATGAATCTTTTTTTTAAAAACGTTTTGAGCTCAAATACTTTCAAATTGATAAAGAAATCTCTGATAGTTTTAGTTACTAATATTAACTTTAAAATAGTCCGCACTCCAACCAAAACTTATTGGTTCTTCTTCTTAAGTAAATAGTACTTATTTTATAAAATATTAAATTTTGTATATATTTTTTTTTATTTATGATCAAATTAAGTAAATACAATGTTATTGTCAAAGTTTTGATTCATTTGTCGCTAAGTTATAAGATTCTAAAAAACAAATAATTATACCCATGATATTTGCATAAGAAGCTTTGGTTGGAGCGCGGACTATCCTAAAGTTAATATTAAGAGAATTTTTTTTTATAATAGTATAAGAATGTTTCTTTAGAATTTAAATTCTAATTGTTTAGAAGAAAGATGAATTAGAATATGAAGAAAAGTGTATATTAACGTACAAGATATGTATATTTTTCGTGGCCTGGTTTCGGCCCTGTATATTGGCTTTGTGATCTCTTTGCGCGATAATAACGAAAGCCATGTATACCTGAGACGAATTCTTTGCCTTTCGATCGTTTTGCGATTGAATCGTCACATACACGAACCAAAAACATACACGTGCACGTGAGCTTCACATTCGACTACGACCCACGCATGATTTCACCGCGGGCTTTCCTCTCAAATCCGAGTAACGCGAATCGAACGTTTTCCGACAACATTTCTCTTAAAGAAAACGACACTGGTAAGGGTAACGCAAGTATTATTCATGGTAATAAAAGTATTAAATACTATAAAGCTATCTAATGGGTGGTATTTTCCGATATGTTAAAACAATCGATTTTATCCATAAGAACTAAGATTTAGCAACTTCTAGAATTGTGTTGCTGTAATATACAATTGTCTATGATTTTTCATAATTAAACCATTTTACTAAAAACTAATATTTTTGGATGTCCATTTAGATCACTATGGAAAGCTTTGGATTTCAAACTGATATTTTCAACCAACTTTTGAGTTTTCAAAATTGGTTGAGTTTTGGCGAAAACAAACAAAGATGCATGCTCTGATTGATTAATTTTAACCAATTATTGTTTTTATTAACTTTTGAATTACTGAAATGTTTGAATAAAAAGTTGAACAAAAAAGTAATAATGGAACACACGTTGTATAGTACGAATTAGATGTTATTTATTTTTATTACACTTGCATCCGAGTTTATAAACATCAGCACGAGCCCATTAAGTTTATTGTTAAATATGCACAGCATAACATATTGTTAGTTTTAGTTCTGTTTTTAATTAAAACACTCCATCAAAACAGGAATCGCATCTCCGGCGGGCAAGCATCGTCCCGATGACGTCACAAAATTAATTTGCTATACTAACGCTACGGAGAAAACCCTATTTACAAGATGTAATTATTTACATTTCTCAGTCAAAATTCATTTCAGTGCCGGCTAACAACGTTCTCGGTAATTCCTCTTCGGAGAGTTTTAATATAGGTACCGGTTTATTCGGATAATAAATACGAGCTATGATACAGTGGCGGCAGCATTATGCACGTACGCGTTGCATAATATTTCTCGGCCGCCCCCAACGACCCCCTCGTACATTTGAAATGTCGCCGCTGTAAATTACATGGAACTGCATATTAACATGCACTACACAATAGAAATAAAACATAGGGTTTCAACCATAATTAAACCAATGATTTAAGATACCCGCTGCTTTGTCAAATAAAACTTTTGTGGGAGATTTTCAACGAGGGCATGATAGAAAATAATTAATATTGTAAGGTACCAACTTTCTTTTTGATTGTAACATATCACGTAAAAACACACACCACATAGATAGTAGTCATAGTTGTGTGCAAGAACTTTCAATATTTATTATAATAGCCAAATGTAAAATGATCCATTTGTTTAATTTCCAGAAAAAAATTCATGGTTTTGTTTAAAAAACTTCATTCATTCAAAGCCATTAAATCAGCAACTTGCCGAATCTGAATTCTTATTCATTAAGTCAACTTTATGAATACATATCAGAAAATTGATACAACTAGCCTCGAGGCAAAATTCTACTTAAACAAAGTGATAAAATTATTTCATACGATGTAGAGTCTATTTTCTGAATCACAGCGGAGGGAGATAAAACTAATGTGAGCGGAACTAAGCTCGATGCTTGTTACTTCTGAGTACGCACTTAATTTAAACTTTATTCGAAAGGCTATCTTTTCGCTAAGTCCTCACTTATATAACGAGCCAGTCCGTAAATCGAGTGAATGCGGAGGGTCATAAGGTTGGTAGGTCGGCAGTACCAACAAAACATGCTCCCGCTTGTGCAGAGCAGTTTTACGACTTACTATGTTTCTTGTGCCCTAATGAAGATAACTCGATTTACGGGGTTGCGCTACTTTAACACCGACGCGATTACATCAGTCCAAGTCCTGAGCTTAATGAGTGGTCGATTTTTTGTGAGCCGTTCTTAAAAACGAATTTCTGCTCTTCGAAGACCATGGTAATACACTCTGCGTTCAAAAATTGTGCTCAATAGAATAAAGTTCAACAAATTTTCAACATCCGTCTGAATATAATTACTAAAAACGTTAATAATTAAAATATGTGTATTTAATCGAGACATCAATTATTAAAAGCGGCCTGTATTAGGAGCGAGCTCGGAAACGAATTAGCCGATACTAATTGCAGTAAGCCCTGGATCGTGGATCGTAGGACGGCTAAACGCCCGTGTAGGTATTCCGCCCCCGCCGCCGATGACATAATAGGCAGCGAGCGCTCGGAAAGTGATCACCATTAAAACTTCAGTCTACGGGTCGCTTCATACATTTAAATGGATATTTTAATTGAATCTCCGAAGCTCTTAAATATTGCGCCTCGCTTCCCATCGCGCCATCGAAACCCGAAACGGGTTCAAATAAGACAGAAACTTTCTTCGCTTGTTCCGCTTCAAATTTTATGCTTGAAAGACATCGAGATTAAGGTATAGATGAGTATTTGCTTATGAACTCGCCACGATATTGTAATGAAACGTCCCTCGTAATTAATTAAAGTAAAAATATCACTACGTGATAGCCATAAAATACTTTAACCCTCTTGAAGTAACATATTCCATATATCTTACAAATATTTTTAACTACAATATATTTACCTACGCATAAAAGTTATATATTTATCACTTGCATCTTTTAAAGCAAACTTCTAATCTCTTTGATACAAATTCTTAATCAAGATAATTAATAATTCCGTATTTTTTTAAAAGAAGAAAAACTGCCGTTGGACACGAAATCGCTTATCGGGAACGCAAGTATTCAAAGAATGCTTACTTATAAAGTCGACTGATATTAAATCTCATAGGAAAATGAAATGCCTTATGTTAAATAGCAGTATTAAATATATTGCGGAAATTTTTTGTTTCTTATTACTTATGATTTAAGTTTAAAGACGTATAGCTGATTAGACAAAATGTATCAGACGTGAATTAATTGTAACCTAATCACAGCTAGTTGCAGAAGCAACGTGTCAAAGTGGCATTCGGTGTCACGGTTCCGTCCGTGACAACATTCGCCGTTGCGTCCAAAATCATGACTCGGCACAAAGCCTTGGCCTAAGTCTGGCTGAATCATTTGACAAAATGACTTATGCACACATGACAGTTTGTGTACACTGTTGTGCAGGGGACGAAGCGACACAAGCGGCCACAATGCCAGTATGCCCATTAATAATGTTTTTAATTATAATATTTTGCACGAAAGCTCGTGCTTAGTTCGCGTGTCCCGTAAATATTGTTATCTTTGTCTCGTTATAACGAGCGCTATCGGGTCTTTGTACGCGACTCGCACGAAGTCGACTGCGACGAGTTTACAAACGCTATCGGCTATAACTAGCTCGAATCGAGGCCTACGGAGAGCTTTCGCTATTTGAATATTATTAAAAGTTGAATTAGGTAAACATACTGCACTTTAAAGTTTCTTTTATTTATCTTGTCGCTAATAAAAATTAATTAATTCATATAAATTCCTACTTCCCTATCCCAACGTTCCTTAACCTACATTACATCTTCATATTAGAATTTCATTTAAAGTTTGCTGAAGTGAAATTAATTTTTATACATATTCACCATGGCTGATTCCTTTGCGAATATATTTCTCGAGCTCACTACGCTACGTACTTTGGAATGAAGCCAGTATCTAAATTATTATACCTAACCCATTACTGCCTTTTATTGTGTACGCCGGGCGCTTCTCTGGGTGCAAATGTTAAAACTTTTAAAAAGTCTTCAGCCGTGCATAACGTATACCTCGCGAGGTCTTAACAGATCGGCATGTATATATATATATATATATATATATATATATATATATATATATAGAAGTAAGATTTTGTTATAAAAATGTGGATAAATAAGCAATAGATATATCAAAACCTACGAGCAAAATAGTCGTTTATCATTGGCAATGAAAATTTAGTGGAGAAAATTGAGGCAATCATGTGAACCAGTCATCAGAGGTTTTTGTCGTCACTCCGTCGAGATTCTATCGACTTTATGAAGCAATATATACGTAGCGAAGTAAGGATGTAAAAGTTCGCCGTTAAGCCGGTAAAAGACTGAAATCGGCGAACGCTGCTGCTTGATTTTCCACTGACCGACATTTTCCATTTCCGCAACGAGATTGCAATCTGAAATGAGACTCAAAGAGCGCCTCAGGGATTATCCGATGCGATATTGTGTATATTTATGCAATCATGTCTAATGGCTTTTCAAACATATCCCGAATGCGCTTTTATTGGGAAAATTTGAATTTATAGTTTTATCGCATATTATCGAACTTTTTAAAATTTAAAATCATTTAGAAGATGAACTAACTTTAAACCGGAATCAGCAGAAGGACAGACATAAAAAAATCAGTAATCTAATTTTTAATTTGCTACTTAATTACAACTATACAGTTCTAAGAGCTGTTATGATACTTTTTCTAAAAAATACTTTATAATTTTATTTAATGTTAATGATATATTTTTGTAAAGGGCTATTTTCACTTGGAAACATTTTTAATCTATATTTTCAAGTAAAAAACAATGCCACTGCTACTTGATATAAAGTTGTCCGCAAATAAATAGTTAAGATGGTAAATCTAAATATTAAAGCAAATATTAGTCATATTTAAAACATATGTTACATGAAAGTTTCGGAACTTAAAAAATACCAGAGAAGAATAGAAGAGAAGTAAATGCCCTGACTGACACACTTTACTCATTTCCTTCTAATTTTACCCTCAGCGCTCATTCCAAATCCCATAAATGTGATTTTTTTTTAAAGTAAGGTGCATTAGGGTTACCATTTCACTGCGGCTTTGGCCTAGACGAGGACCAAATGACAATGACAGAACAAAAGCAATCATTCAGGGTTAAATTAAACGGATATGATACTGAAATTCAAAGCATTGCGTATCTGTCACAAACAGAATTGAGTGTTATGAAGTCTGCGGATCGGCGATCGGCACACAATCAATTTATTATTGACCGTATTGCGGTTCGAATGTGGCTTTCGTTCGGCATTTATGTCAAATCCGCCAAAAACAGATAGGTTTCGATTTTTAATTATACGGAGTTTAATAAAATCTTCATTGGATGAGTCAAAAACAGCATTTGGTGACGTAGAACCAAAGTTTTCTGATAATTGCCACAGGTAAAACTAAAGCTAATTTAAGTGAAGTTGCACACCTTCACTGGATTAGCTAATGCAAAACACAGTTCTTTCTTTACAAGAATTACAGTTTTAACGAACACCGATTCTAAATTTCAGTTCGAAGGAAAATACCATTTACAAGTAGTTAGAATTTTAATTTAATACAAATAACTTTGATTGAATTTAGAGTCGAGCATTAAGATGTCGCACAATTCTTTCTATCGTGTTTCTTCAATTTTTTTACATCATTCAGATTTCCGGTTGTTTCAATTATTTCCCTGGTACAAAATCAGAAACCGTTTGATTTTTTCCTCCGGTAGATTTAATATTCCTTCGACCTCTTTGTCATCGACCTTCCTAACGATTCTTTATAAAGGGCTTAAACTTTGAAATGCAAGAAAGCCGATTTTCGGTACGTCGGTCGCTCGTTAAATATAAATCGAAAACATATTTCTAATTTCGGACAGACGATTCCTTCCCGATGGGTTTTCCTCTCTCGGTGCTTGTTAGAGTTAAACCTTTCTTTGCCTTTCGTTGCCGTGTTCTTAGGCGCCTAAGCTATTTGTTTGCTCATTAAATCATGTTTGAATTTCAATCTTATGCTCGAGAGCCTAATAGGATAATAATATTACACGTTTAGTACAAATTATATATAATCGCAATTGTGCTTAGCAAGGAAATTAATCACATTACCTGTTTGTAATTATCTAATGCTCTTAACATTCACAAACAAGTGTGGGGAGAGTAAATATAAAACACGAATGAATGTTGCCAAATAGCTTCTTGTTTAGACAAAATATAAAATAAAATTTATTTCTCATTCTTGTATCTATTTCTGACCAAATATTATTATTCACTGAAATAAATATCCATGTGTATGTCTGTATACTTGTATATTGTATACATATGTTTTATTCCCAAGAAATATCGGTAGACGCCTGCAATAAGTTCGATAACCATTAGGAATTCGTATTATTTATTCAGAACGTCCAATATGATGAGTATCTTTTACGATATTAATAATTGAAGCCGTTGAGGAAATAACGCATTATTTTAAGTACGGAAGATTTTAAAAGACTTATTCGAAGGTATCAAATTTTATCTATATATAAATTGATACGTAAAGTTTTCCAAAATGAATTAGTGTCATCTGGTGAGTAAAATATCTCAAAGTTATAATCTAATTATATTAGAATAAAACTTATGAAATATTCATGCATATTATTTTGTTATTATTGTTAAGATTGTCACCCAAATACTATTACAGTCATTAATTTTATTTGTATTATATTCTTATTCTTTAGCCATATAACTCATAGGGTATGTAAATAACTCTGATTGTTATATAATATGAAAATAAAAAAATAATTCTTATCACACTCAATTGAATTCAATAAAAATTGGATTGAAAAAGTACAGATTATGATTAATATCTTGTTTCATAAACAAACAATAGTTTCTTTTATTAATCCCCATATTGCCCAACAATCGATTATACATTTTCCTTGTAAGCCTTATTGAACAGATCCTGATTTATTTATGCAGATCCGCGATACTGAAACGATATAAGTTTCTAAAATAAGTTTCTAAAAGTTTGCCGGAACAGCTTGCATTAGCTGTTCTAAGTTCTGATATAATGCAGTCTTGCATAATTACGATACTTGAAAGTACATATTTGTTATTTCGAAGTTTGCTTAAAATTGATATTGTTTCGCTTGCAACATGAGAAAGTTTATGATAAATTATTAGTTGCATCTTAGGAGAACTCGTATAGGAAGTAAGAGTGCCAATTTGGCAATGAAGTGCTATTATAGACTTTGGTAATTGAACTTAACAAATGTTAACTATAAAATAAATAATAGTGTTACTCTTCTAAATAAATATGAATAAACTTCTATAAACTTCAAATAAATAAATTCTTATGCCAGAATTTAAGTGCCAGACATTGCCATCAAAGAACAGAAATTAAATAATTGAGAGTGTTTTAGGTGTGTCTAAAAGCTCATATTTGTGAGCACTTAAACGTGTGATTATCTAATATTTCATTTACCATGGTCTAGAAGAAAATTCGTCTCGAGTTCAAAAGAACGTACGTAATAACTCCATTCTTGGTAGCAAATTCATTGTAATACATTGCGAGCACTTGTTTGGAGTGGCCTTATATAATACACGTCAACTGTTACGTAGTGTTAGACGTGACCGAAATCTTGATATCATCATCTATTTGTTTGCAGTTTCTGCTGCAATTGAGAAAATATTGTTGTGGCATCGTACTCGTACTCGTACTCGTACTCGTACAAAGTGTGCACGCGAACAGATCATCTCGGTTTTTCTACTTTGTGTCTCAAACTCTGACAAAAGCTCAAAGATTGCTACTGTTTGTGAAACACCTCTCGTAGTAGCGAATGTTTGTCATGCCTTTGTCTTATTCCTTGACTCATCGAGTTAAACTTTTCAAATGTAATTGAGACCTCATTCGTTGGCGGTATTATCGTTCTGGCTAAAAGAAAACTTGAAAATGTTTGTTCTGATTGTTTTACTTTCGCCGCGCGTACAATGAAACGAACTGCACTGTTTTTATACGCAAGGCGAGAATTCAATTTTATTTTCTACGCGCCACGAGATAACTCTCATACTACTCTTTTCGTACTACTTTTAATGAAATCATCTCAAGCTATAGTAATATGAAACATTTTAAATGTAATCAAATATTTATACACTTGTTACAAATATTTTTTCCATATTTGTATTACTACTTATCATCATCGTTTCTCTGAATACTTACACAGTAAGTCACTTAGTGCAAATTCACACCCATTTAAGGGTTTTGTATTTGATTAAAACCTTTACCGGTTAATAATCTAGAAGTAAATTTCTTTATTACTATCTATATTTTATTTTACTTTGATTCATGTCATTCAATAACAGCATAAGTATAATAGTTATATTTTTAATTTAGCTGCAAGTGACTGTATCTCAAGTCTATTGAAATTAAAATTCAGACTGAATATTCATAGCTCAATCTTAAGATGGCTGTGAAGGTAATATTGAATATGCATAGCAGAAATTTAAATATTTTCTGCGATATGAGATGCTATTAAACCATTATGTATGTAGCATACCTCTCGTTGAATTATATTGACAATTATTTATTTATTTACATACTTTTAAATCAAAATCTTAAATTACTTTGGGCAATTCCGATTTGCGTTGAGTGGTTTAATGGTGAGATATGGGTATATATAAAAGTAATTTTAATATTCGTTCATAAATATTATAATCTTATATTTTTCATCTCCAGAAATCTCGATGAACTAAAAATCAGCACATAGCGACCGCGAATGGCACATAATAGAAACTTTCTTTGAAATCTTATTGCTCCAGTGACATGGCCGCGCACATATAATGCTTCAGGAATATATGGCTCGGATATCTGTACAGAAGGTACACGATACAAATACCATTCTATGAAAAGCAATTGCAGTAAATCTTGTATAGATTGCATTGCGCCGGCCAGCCGCGTCTGATGTGCACGACAATAGTCCGACTACCACATTGTTTGGCACAAATCGGACTTTTTCAAATGAAAAGCTGTAGGAGCAGCTAATTTAATCTCCAGACACTAATTGGAAAACAAATAGAACGAATCTATTTATGCTCGGAATTTTTTTAATGAAACTCTCACAGGTTGATGATTGCACGTTCTACGATCCCTTTAGAAAAAGGCATACTGAAGGCATAATGAAGTACGCTTGCACTCGTATACTCGGCTTTGTATACTAATCGTAAGCACAAGTTATTGAGATACGTATTAATAAATTATTCAACATAAAATTAAATTTATTGGTGAACTATATTCTATTTCATAATCAATATCATTAATCCTGGCTTTATACATACATTTTTGCTAGCCATTAAAAACATGTATTTTTTTTCTCTTCACGTGAATTTTGTGTAATACTTATTCAAGCTCTCATAATATTTTGGATACACCGTTTTCAATAAGTATTTATATGAAATGGTTATATATCGACTATAGTTTTAGTCCCAAATTCTATTAACAATTATTCTGATTAAATCGTGCTCATCTCTTATGTAAGCGTGCAGGAGGCACTGAATCTCTATTATATTATTCAATCCGTGCCATACGATAGTTTCGCAGGCATTGCTTTAGGTTCGCCTCACAACCTTAGCTGTCTGTAAAACCATAGACCACCTTGATTGTCAGACATGGACAAGATCAGGTTCGAGGAATAATAATCAGTCGGGTGAAAAGATTTTTATTAACACGTAGGTCCTGTCAAGATAAGAAGATAAAATAATATAGCTACGATTGCATAAAAGTAAAAATGCCCTCATGTTCAGCAAAGTGCCAAGAAAATTATAAATATTTAAGTGTTTTAAATCAAGTATTATGTTGTATAAATGTTCCAAAAACTAGAGAACGGTGTTTGTCGTGAAAAATTAATTATTGGAGCCAAAAATCGGAATCTGTGACAGTATTCGTGTGGTTGTTTGAAATTTATGAGAATTTGAATCAGAATTTGTGCAATAAATTTTGTGGTCTTTTACAAATGTTCGCTTGGCCAACACTATGGGTGTAACATCGCAATACATCGTTCGTACGCAGCTTAAGAGGGTATGCGAAGAACACGGTGCCGCCGCCGTAGCCGTAGCCGTAGCAGTTGCCGTAGCCGCGCTCCAAATCCTATTTATTCAGGCTCCACCGTTCTCTCAGTCTCACGGCGGGCGTTCTTATCCTAGAAAACAAACTGTTTGTGCTCGGCGGGAGGACGGTTCGCTTGTTGCGATGGCTTGTTCCTAACACCACGATTTCGCAGCGATCCATCGCACCCACTACGTTCGCCGAGTATATCTGATGAGGTGCGACAGATGTTTGAATATTTCATGTTATTTCGCTCGACGGAAGAGCGGACCCTAAAACTCTCAAACCGGGCACGGCGGTGCGGTGGAGTTGAGCGCGGACAATGTGCGGCGCCGAAATAAAATGTGACGGTCCGTGTTATTTATTTGATGAGATTACCAGTACCTGGCATGGAGGACGATGCCGAAACGCGTACAATTTATTCCGGACCCAGTTGATCGCCCTCACACATGAAAACGATTATAAAGCAATGAAAACGTACGAAAATTAGGTCAATGAAAACGAATAAAAATGATAAAATACGAATACGTTTTATCGGGGTTACGCGGATGAGGATCTACTTCACAAAATATATTCGTTGTAATAATATTACATTTCAATATGATACTATACAATTTATGATATACAATTCATAAATTATTACTTATGTACACTATGTACGAGTATATTTTAATAACTTCTAGATACATTGAATCACTGATTTATATTTATATTGTATATGTAAATTAACACATTTTTTAGAATTTCACACTAAATCAATTAGCCATATTATTACAAAGAATGCTTATATTTAATGTATACAAATATTACTACAATCCACTGCTAGTTTTTAAAATCAACATATTAAAAATTTGCAATGTGATAATGAAACTTCATTACTCAATTACCATCGTTACTCAAACTTACATCTATAGCCCATAAAACGTTGCCTCCGAATGCTGTCGACCTCAGAGGAAAAAGAAAATCGTTCTTTAAGGGACGTTCTTTAAGTAACGCGAAAACGTGACATGAAACCAAAGGAGCTATTTAAAATGACATTTTAATAATATATTATCTTGAACTGAAGTAGGGATTAAAAAGCATTACCTCGAGAACAGGACAGCTGGAAGCCGTTTCATTACATTTAAACAGACTTAACAAAAAAAGTTGGCAATGAAACGGCCGAAGGGAAAGAAATCTGCACTGAGGGTAAAGAACGATTGAAAGAAGAAAATAGTTATGATGATATATATTTTATACTTTGTATTTGGGTGCTGGTCACTAATAGCATTGGCAATATTTGAATAAAAATGCATATGGTTGAATACAAATATATATGATATAATCGTATTAAGAAATTCAGGTAAGATTAGATAGTATAGCCAAGCCATCACCGATGATAGGTAATCGAGTTCGCAATGAAATTATTCAAATCGAAATCTCGAATAATTCATACAATAACCGTTATTTCGGTAGATATCATCACTGTCTAGAGTAGGAGGCATCCGATATGAATCATGTAGAAATTAATATATCAGTCATAATACGAACGTATGAATGCATAAGCTAAGGAGGCCGGGTTATCCTCGTCATAAATCTGATCCTTTCCAACCGCCTGCCACCGGGTAAATGGCGTATGTACGTTCTATGTACACACGGCACCGCTACTAGTATATTAACTGATTTACATAGTACTAACCTCAAGCAACCGTGGTAATAACTTATGAAGTAAACGGTCCATTTCCAAATGAAAGTGGGTGGAAATTGGGAAATTACTATTGTACGACGTAACGAGATGTATTGTATACACATAGGCCAGCAATCGAGCGAATGATTGCTCGCGGAGGCGAACTTAGTAATAGACACATGTAATGGAAAAAAATATTATTGTAAAGCGAAATTTGCAAGGCAAAATATTTAGATACATATAATAATTTAATACGTTTTTGTAAGAACGTCTTAAAGTCTCTGGTTGTTTTCAATCTTTAAGTCATTTATTTCTCATTACGATCTAATAATCGTTCCCAAGCTAATAGAACACTGATACTTTAATCTCCGATAGTTCAACCATCTATTTTACATTATTAAACTTCAAAGCGAATCGACCTTAGCTTAATTCAGGATTTTAAACCTCTAATCCCGTAGTAGTAGATTTAACCGGCGGAATTGCCGAACGAGGATTACGGCACTGTTAAGACCCAGTTTTCAGAACATTAAACCATTTGTAGTACGCAACTACTGAATTATTAATAGAGATTTCGGTAAACAAGATTAATGTCCCTTAATCTGTGACCGTGAAAACGGCCATCAAACATTTTCCAAGATACTCGACGTGATAGGCAAACGCACACGGTCAACGATGTTATCATATATCAATTAGTCAGAAATTATCTTCCCGCATCGACGAACTAAATTACAGTTCATGCTTATTAGATATATGTTGAGTATTAATCATTATACTTGATTGCCAGCCAAGCCGTAAATTAGATAATGCTGGGATATCCATGGATTATTTATTGAAATTGGTAATACGAAATTAATTGCTTGCGAGTTTGCTTTGCTTGTATCAGCATATGCAATCGAATATAGCTGATAACGA
>NW_020537646.1:8793543-8820007 GCF_003426905.1 Ctenocephalides felis | reverse complement strand
TCGACATTTTAAATTATATCTTCGATAATTCTGATTAAATTAATATGAGTTTTCTTCCTCGTCGCAGATAACTCGACGAGCAAAATGTATAGAGATCCTAAACAAGCAATTTTATTATAATGCTATTCATTTACATTTTATTATAAATATTGATGCTCGAATAATTGAATAAATTAGAGTCCTTCCGCATCTGCCTATATCCGCCTTTTGATGTGTTATCCTGGTCAATGTGCGGTAATCAGGGCACGAAGTTTCTTTGTTAGCGATTGCATGTTTACGTGTATCGCCGGAATGGGGATCACTCGACCTCAAGCCAACGTAGCAAGGCGAAGCTGAAGCAAGTTGCGTAATGAAATCAACTAGAAGTTATTCGTTACGACCGATGATGTCTCGGGCATCGTAAATCAAACAGCGACGAGAGCCGAAATGTGTCCAGTGGACACCGGCTGGCCTGATTGCAATGAATCTTCGGACGACGCGAGTGCCCGGATACATGGAACGACGACCGACTTGGGCTGATGCTGATGGTCGTGAGTTACGGCTGATCATGTGGCGGAATTTTCAAATATATATATTATTAAATTAGATTAAACTAACGGTGCATGCAATCGTGCCTTAAGGGGGTATTCTACCGTAGAATCTTGAAAAAATCAAAAAAAATATTTTTTCATATTTCAAAGTTTAGTTATCCAAAAATATATCATTAAAAGGATTTTTCAAAATCACTATTATTTCCTGAGTTATATCCGTTTAAGTGACGTGGCCTCGGTTTGGGTCCGACCGAGTCTCAAAACTTTGAACGCGTTTTTCTCGGAACTACTTTTTTCGAGCTGGCGGTAAGGATATCTCAAGTTCTAATGAACCGATTTACTTCAAATTTGGAGAGGATCTTCTCTATACATCGCTTTATCGTATGGACCTTGCCCAAAACTATAATTTTTCATTAAGTATTTTTAAAAAATTCAAAATTGTTAAAAAAAACATAAAAAAAATTTTTTTTTCAAACTGCCGCCATTCAAACAATTTTTTTTTTAACTTATCCAAGGTTCATACGATAGCGACATCTATAATAATTAAGAACCCATCTTTTATGTTTCGGATCACCAGGAGGGTTGGAATCATGTTACGCCAGGACACCCTCTTTTTTTTTGAGCTCCCACGTTGACTGCTCATAACTTTGTGAATTCTAATTTTTTTCTTTAATATTTTTTTATGTAATAATAAAATATCAATAAACAAATGATAAAAAAATTGATAGTGAAAATATTATTTGTTTCCTTTATACAGCGCTTCAAAAACCGGGCAAAATTCATGCTCTACAGTAGAATACCCCCTTAAGGTGTTCTTAGTCTCGCAACTTACTGAATTCTAAAATTCTAAATTTAAAAATATAATATAAAAATTATTATACCGCTGTTTGGGAGGTATGGCAATTTATAAATATACAGACTAATATATACAGAATTTGGAATATCTTATCTTATAATTCTTATATAAATTCGCATTTCTTATACGCTAACACCTACATCATAGGTTCCTATTCATGTATTTCTGTAGCCTTACGTATGCCTATACGTTGCATTCTATACTACATGCCTTACATCTATATCATCATACCATGCGCTATATTTCATCGAATACTCTCAAATCCCTACATTGTATACCGAATACACCTAACCTATATCTACTATATATCCTATTACCTATATTTTTTTTACACGCTACATTAACCCTACTGAGAATCGAACCCGGGTCCGCCGCGTGGAACGCGACGACCTTATCCACTACACCACCGTAACGCTACAATCAACCGTCTTTTTTTGCGTGTCGTCGCGCCACCTTAGTATTAATTACCTAATTAATTAGAAAATGACCCGCGGAAACAACAGTGCGTCCCATATTATATTATTAATGGGGGTACCCGATAGGGTAGTGGTTAAGGTGCGCGACTTCCACGCGGAGGTCCCGGGTTCAATTCCCGGTATAGACAATAGATAATATATATAATAGGTAGAGATAATACATAGGGCGTAAGGTAAACCTATATAATATAGGTGAATATAAATTAGACAGTATTATTTATAAGAATTGAAAGGTATGTAGGTATATAATAAGTTAATGACGGTATAGGTATCTCACGGTATGATAGATAATAGATATCTATCTATGATATACAATAATATAATATAGTATGATAGGTAATAGGTTATCATATTATTAGGTTAAGTCTTTAAAAGTATTGTAATAAATCTTGAGTACGTTTATATCATAATAAATACCTGTAAGTATTAATGAATACAAATAATACCACAATAAATATAATTAATGTTTTTAAAGAATAAAAATTATGTACTCAATGATTCCCTCATACTTGTACAATTTAATGTATAGACTAGCTGTATATAATAGAGTTAATTATATAATAAGTCAATATATTACATTTGTGAGGTCTTATCGAAATATATCAAATTTTTTGAAGCGGATTTTAATTTTAGCGTTCCGGCAAAAAAATATTAGCACAACACCACTGTATATATATATATATATATATATAGATAAATAAATATATTTCCTTACTATATATATTTCCTTACTACTCACATCCAAGAACTGAATCAGAGTTAAGAGCACAAGTCTGTTATAAAACTATAGCGATGTAGTTTGATAGTTTTGACTTTGATTGCCGACTATGATGATGAATTGCCTTAATGGATGCCTTAGAAACTTCCTCTCAAAATAGAAGATGTTTTTAAGAAATTATTTACTGGGGAGTTGTTATTTCATTGCACCTAATGGATTTCGTAATGAATTAATGAATAATGTATCACAAGAAATATAATAAAAGAATGAAGAAAGTCGATGAAATTAAAGTTTCAACATTGAATGTAGTGAAGCAAAATAATTTATAAACATTATAAATTTATCAAAATGTATAATCCATATCGGCACTGTAAACGGTATAATAATCTCAAAATGATTATTTAAGATATAACTATTATGATGTTAATAACCTAAACAAATAAAAGAAATATTATCTATAACACATGCATGTCAAAATCGATTCCCCTGAATAAATTTTCAGACTAAGAAATGCCAAGAAGTGCCATGTCACAGGAGTTTTAATATTGGAAATATGCACGTTGGCACCAGTTTGAGTTTTGCAATCTTAAGCTGCAGAGTTCTGAAAGGATTTGTAAGAATATGGAACGAGGATCAACTCGAACTAACTACCATTACGTCGGGTGAACTCCAAGAGATAAAGGACAAATCTTGGATTCTCGTCTTTAGTCAACTGTGATAAGAATTTGATGGACTTTACATTTTATAAGAAATGACTATTTAATATTTTCTCATACTATTTCTACGTAAACTAGATTACATGCACGATAAACAATAAAAATGTTACTAATATAATTATTTGAAAAATAAGCTCTCGATACTACATTACAAAATTTTATTAGTTGATTTAGACTCAACAGTAGATATTCCATTATATATTTATTTATATGTATTATTTATGTAAAATATTCAAGAACAGCGTTTTTAGATTCTATGAAAAAATAATTATTCGTTTTAGGGCAAAAATTACACAACTTTCATTGATAACAAACACATAATCCATAAGCAATCTCGTTTTAATTTAATACAACAGTACAAAGTTGTAATCCGATTAAATGATGATCATTAATCCAGAATTATAGAAGAAAGCATTTTTATCAACATATATCAATAAAATTCATTAAATCCTTGAATGAGTTTTAATACGATAATACCGCCATAAAAAATTCATTTTGTGCCGAACAGCAAAAATAAGAAGTTCGATTATTGATAACCGAGGCAGGTAGGTATGTAATTAGATAATTACACAATGGCATGACAAGCAAAGGCTGTTTTATGAACTCTATAATTATTAATACGGCTTAGTTTGTGATTTACGATCGACGTAATGAAATTAATTTGTAATAAGGGAACACGGTATTAGCATATTTATTTTAGAGACATATAATATGAATGGATTTTTTATATAATGATTATCATAAATAGTAATTGTTATAAATAAATTCCGGTTGCTAAATCTAAATTGCATGAACATTTGTAATTAGGACATTTTTAATTACAAAATTATAGTTTTTACAAAAACACAAGTATTAATCAACATCTCGAAGGAATATCTTTCACAAATTTCGGTTTATTTGATATACTTGTATACATCAGAATAATCAGTGGACATGAATTTAACCAGATGTACTGAATATGCATATAAGTAAATCAATAATATGTAATCTAAGTAAGTGCATACAATCTCATACATACAGAATAAATTCAATTGTCCGATAAATTTGTAGCATAATAAAACAACCAACCATCAAGTCTATCACAACAGCACCTAGGTGACCTACATCTTTAATTAATGAAAATATACACATCAACAAATCCAATCCTTTTTCCCGAAAAACATTCGTATTGTAATGAATTACTATCGTTCATACAATAAACGTCATACATCGCTATCAATTGACATTCCGTGGTGATTTTAGGGCTCCTCTTATCCATCGGCCTGCTGGGCCATTAACATCGAAGCACTCGACACGTTTGGGGAATCGGAATGTACACGGCGAGGGGGCCGGGGGAGGGGGCCGACGGGGCCGACGGAGCCTTATTCCATATATAGAGGCCTGTGCGTGCAAGTAACGACAGGTACTTTGGTCATTTGACAGATTGGCAGGAAATCCAATAACATTCACTCGGTTTACTATTTCGATACTCGGAAGGAACTCTAATAAGTTAATGGAATGCTTAGAAAATTAAAGCTGTCTGCGGAGGTGAAAAGACAGCTGGGAAAAGAAGGTGGTTTTAATCATCAAGGTTATGGTCAATAGTTGTATATAATAGGCATTTCATATTATAAAAAAACTTTGATACAACGGAATTAAATACCAAAAAGCATATTATAAGAATAGTTTTTGTGTCATTATATAAGTTCGATAATTTTAATAAGCGAATGAGTCTACGACATAATATAAGCCGTCTATTAACGTTACGATGCTCTTCGAAAGTTCCCTGGCTAAAGGCAAAATTACTTTCCTCGATGGCGGCACGGCAGAGCTTAATGATATTCAACTAACTGGCAATCCAATCAACGTTTGCACAAAGGAACGACAGTTTTGGCTCAAGATTACATCCAGATAAAATCAGGCGTAAATCATGAAAGGTTTACCAACCAGAGCCAACGACGACGGTCTCGAGCATCAAAAGAGTGCTTTAAAAAGATTTACTTAACTACACATATAATACAATTATATAGATTATATATTGATCACAATTAAACAGCCGATTGGATATATGTACCATTTTGCCTTCAGGCAAGTTTCAAGTCGAAAAAAATCCTGATACGTGTAAATAATTTATAAAATATTCAGCTCTTTATTTTGAAAACAAAGTTTCTATTTTATTAAAAGGGTATTTGTATTACATTTCCTCTTTCTTTCCTTATTCAATGCTTGTATAATTTTTTTCAAATTTGCCTATCATAATTTAAATTTTTACATATTCAATGCATTAGACAATTAGTACATTATGAATTCACAGCCATTTTTATCCCGGAACAACTTTTCTAGGAGAAAGTCTATCATATAGCATTAAATAGAATTGGGGGCGGTTTGATTTCTTCGGCTCCATGGTATGTATATAGGTCAGTGCGTATATTTCGATAGCACTTCACATTTATATATGTACAAGGGAAAAGGATGCTATCATCAAATAGTCGGATCTACTTGATACGTGACTTTGCAAAGATCGGTTTATACAGCAGCCGTGCAGTGTCGTGCCTCTGACATAGGTCTCATTGATTCCGAACGTTTTCATCAATCAACAGAAAGGGCACCAGGAATTGAATAAATTTGTATGAAAATATTGGATGAAATCAAATTATAGTATTTTGATAATACACTAGAAGAAGACATTAAAATTCTTGTTCGGTATTGACAACATGCCAGAAGCACACTAAGTCTGGCACAGTTTATTATAATATTAAATTCAATTGAGATATTGGATGAATGTGAAGATTGTGTACTCGTAACATGAAGTAAAATTTGATAAATATTAATATACTTGAAAATAAGTACCGATCAAGAGCAAAGTTTTAATTATGAAAAATATAGAAATCCAAATATATTTTTACAGTTGTAAAATTTGTAAACAATGAGAAACAAGCATGTATTAGAATTTCTGTATGCCATAATTTGTTCTGCACACCGTTCGAACAATAGTTTCAGGTTATATATTTTATTCATCAAGTTTTCTTGATATGAAGTTTTTGATATAAAATCGGCATAAAAGCACACAAACAATAACTTGGATCGCGGTCCCATAAACGGTTTATGTTTCGGCATATCGGCAAATATTATATGGCCTCATATCTGTATAGTATATAAATTTTGAATCATTTTCATAAAGACAGAGCGTATAAAGTGCGATACTGAACATTCACCGCAAAAGTACCCTATGAACATTTTCGACGCCAGCAAAATTCACGTCGAGTGGATAAAAATCTATTATGTGGTACGCACACAAACAATTGGAAATTGAATTAGCTCAGGGCTAGATTAATTCTCAAAATCAAAATTTTATATAAATAATTAAATTTAAACTAATCATATTTTGGACAAAAAATCACCCAATCAAACAACTTTATCTAGAATTTAACGCATACAATTTAGATTTCGCAAAACGCAGTAGTATTTTTCAATAACATGAAATCTTTTTTTAAAAACAGTTTTGAGCTCAATGCTTTCAAATTGAAAAAAAAAAAATTCTCTGAAGTTTTAGTTCCTAATATTAACTTTAAAATCGTTCGCAACCCAACCAAATTTCTTGGTTCTTCTTCCTAAGTAAATACGTATTTTATAAAATATATCGAATTTTTGTTGTAATTTTTTTAATTATGATATGATAAGCAAATACAATGTTATTTCAAAAATTTGATTTACAGTAGCTAAGATAAGAAATTCTAAAAAACAAATAAAATTTTACCCATGTTATTACCATAAGAAATTTGGTTAGAGTGCGGACTATCTTAAAGTTAATATTAGAGAATTTTTTAAAATAGTCGAAGATTTTTTTTATCATTTTAAGACATTTTAGAAGAAAGATGAAAGTATATAAATAAAGAAAAATATCCATTAACAAACAAGTTATGTATGTTTCCGGGTGCTGGTTCCGGCCCTGTGTATTGGCTTTGTGATCTCTTTGCGCGATAATAACGAAAGCCATGTATACCTGAGACGAATTCTTTGCCTTTCGATCGTTTTGCGATTGAATCGTCACATACACGAACCAAAAACATACACGTGCACGTGAGCTTCACATTCGACTACGACCCACGCATGATTTCACCGCGGGCTTTCCTCTCAAATCCGAGTAACGCGAATCGAACGTTTTCCGACAACATTTCCCTTAAAAAAAACGACACTGGTAAGGGTAACGCAAGTATTATTCATGGTAATAAAAGTATTAAATACTATAAAGCTTTCTAATGGGTGGCATTTTCCGATATGTTCAAACAATCGATTTTATCCATGAGAACTAAGATTTAGCAACTTCTAGAATTGTGTTGCTGTAATATACAATTGTCTATGATTTTTCGTAATTAAACCATTTTACTGAAAACTAATATTTTTGGATGTTCATTTAGATCACTATGGAAAGCTCTAGATTTCAAACTGATATTTTCAACCAACTTTTGAGTTTTTAAAATTGGTTGAGTTTTGGCGAAAACAAACAAAAATGTTTGTTCTGATTTGCTACTTATAAAGAAACGGTTTGGTTAATCTTCTTCTACATTCAAAATTAATTTTAATCAATTATTGTTTTTATTAACTTTTGAATTAACTGAAATAAATATTTGAATAAAAAGTTGAACAAAAAAGTAATAATGGAACACACGTTGTATAGTACGAATTAGATGTTATTTATTTTTATTACACTTGCATCCGAGTTTATAAACATCAGCACGAGCCCATTAAGTTTATTGTTAAATATGCACAGCATAACATATTGTTAGTTTTAGTTCTGTTTTTAATTAAAACACTCCATCAAAACAGGAATCGCATCTCCAGCGGGCAAGCATCGTCCCGATGACGTCACAAAATTAATTTGCTATACTAACGCTACGGAGAAAACCCTATTTACAAGATGTAATTATTTACATTTCTCAGTCAAAATTCATTTCAGTGCCGGCTAACAACGTTCTCGGTAATTCCTCTTCGGAGAGTTTTAATATAGGTACCGGTTTATTCGGATAATAAATACGAGCTATGATACAGTGGCGGCAGCATTATGCACGTACGCGTTGCATAATATTTCTCGGCCGCCCCGAACAACCCTCTCGTACATTTGAAATGTCGCCGCTGTAAATTACATGGAACTGCATATTAACATGCACTACACAATAGAAATAAAACATAGGGTTTCAACCATAATTAAACCAATGATTTAAGATACCCGCTGCTTTGTCAAATAAAACTTTTGTGGGAGATTTTCAACGAGGGCATGATAGAAAATAATTAATATTGCAAGGTACCAACTTTCTTTTTGATTGTAACATATCACGTAAAAACACACACCACATATAGATATAGTCATAGTTGTGTGCAAGAACTTTCAATATTTATTATAATAGCCAAATGTAAAATGATCCATTTGTTTGAAAAAAATTCATTTTTTTAAAAACTTCATTCATTCAAAGCCATTAAATCAGCAACTTGCCGAATCTGAATTCTTATTCATTAAGTCAACTTTATGATACATATCAGAAAATTGATACAATTGCCTCGAGGAAAATTCTACTTAAACAAAGTGATAAAATTATTTCATACGATGTAGAGTTATTTCTGAATCACAGCGGAGGGAGATAAAACTAATGTGAGCGGAACTAAGCTCGATGCTTGTTACTTCTGAGTACGCACTTAATTTAAACTTTATTCGAAAGGCTATCTTTTCGCTAAGTCCTCACTTATATAACGAGCCAGTCCGTAAATCGAGTGAATGCGGAGGGTCATAGGTTGGTAGGTCGGCAGTACCAACAAAACATGCTCCCGCTTGTGCAGAGCAGTTTTACGACTTACTATGTTTCTTGTGCCCTAATGAAGATAACTCGATTTACGGGGTTGCGCTACTTTAACACCGACGCGATTACATCAGTCCAAGTCCTGAGCTTAATGAGTGGTCGATTTTTTGTGAGCCGTTCTTAAAAACGAATTTCTGCTCTTCGAAGACCATGGTAATACACTCTGCGTTCAAAAATTGTGCTCAATAGAATAAAGTTCAACAAATTTTCAACATCCGTCTGAATATAATTACTAAAAACGTTAATAATTAAAATATGTGTATTTAATCGAGACATCAATTATTAAAAGCGGCCTGTATTAGGAGCGAGCTCGGAAACGAATTAGCCGATACTAATTGCAGTAAGGCCTGGATCGTGAATCGTGGATCGTGGGACGGCTAAACGCCCGTGTAGGTATTCCGCCCCCGCCGCCGATGACATAATAGGCAGCGAGCGCTCGGAAAGTGATCACCATTAAAACTTCAGTCTACGGGTCGCTTCATACATTTAAATGGATATTTTAATTGAATCTCCGAAGCTCTTAAATATTGCGCCTCGCTTCCCATCGCGCCATCGAAACCCGAAACGGGTTCAAATAAGACAGAAACTTTCTTCGCTTGTTCCGCTTCAAATTTTATGCTTGAAAGATATCGAGATTAAGGTATAGATGAGTATTTGCTTATGAACTCGCCACGATATTGTAATGAAACGTCCCTCGTAATTAATTAAAGTAAAAATATCACTACGTGATAGCCATAAAATACTTTAACCCCCTTGAAGTAACATATTCCATATATCTTACGAATAATATATTTACCTACGCATAAAAATTATATATTTATCACTTGCATCTTTTAAAACAAACTTCTAATCTCTTTGATACAAATTCTTAATCAAGATAATTAATAATTCCGTATTTTTTTAAAAGAGGAAAAACTACCGTTGGACACGAAATCGCTTATCGGGAAAGCAAGTATTCAAAGAATGCTTACTTATAACGTCGACTGATATTAAATCTCATAGAAAAATGAAATGCCTTATGTTAAATAGCAGTATTAATTATATTGCGGAAACTTTTTGTTTCTTATTACTTATGATTTAAGTTGTAGCTGGTTAGACAAAATGTATGAGATATGAATTAATTGTAACCTAATCACAGCTGGTTTCAGAAGCAACGTGTCAAAGTGGCATTCGGTGTCACGGTTCCGTCCGTGACAACATTCGCCGTTGCGTCCAAAATCATGACTCGGCACAAAGCCTTGGCCTAAGTCTGGCTGAATCATTTGACAAAATGACTTATGCACACATGACAGTTTGTGTACACTGTTGTGCAGGGGACGAAGCGACACAAGCGGCCACAATGCCAGTATGCCCATTAATAATGTTTTTAATTATGATATTTTGCACGAAAGCTCGTGCTTAGTTCGCGTGTCCCGTAAATATTGTTATCTTTGTCTCGTTATAACGAGCGCTATCGGGTCTTTGTACGCGACTCGCACGAAGTCGACTGCGACGAGTTTACAAACGCTATCGGCTATAACTAGCTCGATCGAGGCTACGCGAGAGCTTTCGATTTGAATATTATTAAAAGTTGAATTAGGTAAACATATGCACTTTAAAGTTTCTTTTATTTATCTTGTCGCTAATAAAAATTAATTAATTCATATAAATTCCTACTTCCCTATCCCAACGTTCCTTAACCTACATTACATTTCATATTAGAATTTCATTTAAAGTTTGCTGAAGTGAAATTAATTTTTATACATATTCACCATGGCTGATTCCTTTGCGAATATATTTCTCGAGCTCACTACGCTACGTACTTTGGAATGAAGCCAGTATCTAAATTATTATCCTAACCCATTACTGCCTTTTATTGTGTACGCCGGGCGCTTCTCTGGGTGCAAATGTTAAAACTTTTAAAAAGTCTTCGGCCGTGCATAACGTATACCCCGCGAGGTCTTAACGAATATATATATATATAACGAATATATATATATATATATATATATTATAGAAGTAAGATTTTGTTATAAAAATGTGGATAAATAAGCAATAGATATATCAAAACCTACGAGCAAAATAGTCGTTTATCATTGGCAATGAAAATTTAGTGGGAGAAAATTGAGGCAATCATGTGAACCAGTCATCAGAGGTTTTGTCGTCACTCCGTCGAGATTCTATCGACTTTATGAAGCAATATATACGTAGCGAAGTAAGGATGTAAAAGTTCGCCGTTAAGCCGGTAAAAGACTGAAATCGGCGAACGCTGCTGCTTGATTTTCCACTGACCGACATTTTCCATTTCCGCAACGAGATTGCAATCTGAAATGAGACTCAAAGAGCGCCTCAGGGATTATCCGATGCGATATTGTGTATATTTATGCAATCATGTCTAATGGCTTTTCAAACATATCCCGAATGCGCTTTTATTGGGAAAATTTGAATTTATAGTTTTATCGCATATGATTGAACTTTTTAAAATTTTAGAATTATTTAAGAGATAAACTAACTTTGTACCAGAATCAGCAGAATGAAAATGCAAAATGCATAAAAAATCGAATATCTAAATGTTATTTTTGATCACAATCATTTATTTATTAATCAGAACTTTTGTTCGGACGTATTTTCATATTATTATATTGGCCATGAAGATAGCGATTTTCATGGCATTGACCTTTTGTACCTGTGTGTTGCTACCCTTTTAGAGGGGGTAGCGGAGAGTTTGGATCTGACTTATTCCTCTCACTTCCAAAGCAAAAGTCCACGTAGCAACATGTATAATAAACAAATGTGATATTTTTTAAATAAAGTGCATTAAGGTTACAATTTCACTGTGGCTTTGGCCTAGACGAGGACCAAATGACAATGACAGAACAAAAGCAATCATTCAGGGCTAAATTAAACGGATATGATACTGAAATTCAAAGCATTGCGTATCTGTCACAAACAGAATTGAGTGTTATGAAGTCTGCGGATCGGCGATCGGCACACAATCAATTTATTATTGACCGTATTGCGGTTCGAATGTGGCTTTCGTTCGGCATTTATGTCAAATCCGCCAAAAACAGATAGGTTTCGATTTTTAATTATACGGAGTTTAATAAAATCTTCATTGGATGAGTCAAAAACAGCATTTGGTGACGTAGAACCAAAGTTTTCTGATAATTGCCACAGGTAAAACTAAAGCTAATTTAAGTGAAGTTGCACACCTTCACTGGATTAGCTAATGCCCAAACACAGTTCTTTCTTTACAAGAATTACAGTTTTAACGAATACCGATTCTAAATTTCAGTTCGAAGGAAAATACCATTTACAAGTAGTTAGAATTTTAATTTAATACAAATAACTTTGAATTTAGTCGAGCATTAAGATGTCGCACAATTCTTTCTATCGTGTTTCTTCAATTTTTTTACATCATTCAGATTTCCGGTTGTTTCAATTATTTCCCTGGTACAAAATCAGAAACCGTGTGATTTTTTTCCTCCGGTAGATTTAATATTCCTTCGACCTCTTTGTCATCGACCTTCCTAACGATTCTTTATAAAGGGCTTAAACTTTGAAATGCAAGAAAGCCGATTTTCGGTACGTCGGTCGCTCGTTAAATATAAATCGAAAACATATTTCTAATTTCGGACAGACGATTCCTTGCCGATGGGTTTTCCTCTCTCGGTGCTTGTTAGAGTTAAACCTTTCTTTGCCTTTCGTTGCCGTGTTCTTAGGCGCCTAAGCTATTTGTTTGCTCATTAAATCATGTTTGAATTTCAATCTTATGCTCGAGAGCCTAATAGGATAATAATATTACATGTTTAGTACAAATTATATATAATCGCAATTGTGCTTAGCAAGGAAATTAATCACATTACCTGTTTGTAATTATCTAATGCTCTTAACATTCACAAACAAGTGTGGGGAGAGTAAATATAAAACACGAATGAATGTTGCCAAATAGCTCCTTGTTTAGACAAAGGATGTAGTACTATTCACAAGTATAAAATAAAATTTATTTCTCATTATTGTATCTATTTCTGACCAAATATTATTATTTACTGAAATAAATATCCATGTGTATGTCTGTATACATGTATATTGTATGCATATGTTTTATTCCCAAGAAATATCGGTAGACGCCTGCAATAAGTTCGATAACCATTAGGAATTCGTATTATTTATTCAGAACGTCCAATATGATGAGTATCTTTTACGATATTAATAATTGAAGCCGTTGAGGAAATAACGCATTATTTTAAGTACGGAAGATTTTAAAAGACTTATTCGAAGGTATCAAATTTTATCTATATATAGATTGATACGTAAAGTTTTGCAAAATAAATTAGTGTGATCTGGTGAGTAAAATATTTCAAAGTTATAATCTAATTATATTAGGATAAAACTTATGAAATATTCATGCATATTATTTTGTTATTATTGTTAAGATTGTCACCCAAATACTATTACAGTCATTAATTTTATTTGTATTATTTTCTTATTCTTTAGCCATATAACTCATAGAGTACGTAAATAACTCTGATTGTTATATAATATGAAAATAAAAAAAAATATTCTTATTACACTAAATTGAATTTAATAAAAATTGGATTGAAAAAGTACAGATTATGATTAATATCTTGTTTCATAAACAAACAATAGTTTCTTTTATTAATCCCCATATTGCCCAACAATCGATTATACATTTTCCTTGTAAGCCTTATTGAACAGATCCTGATTTATTTATGCAGATCCGCGATACTGAAACGATATAAGTTTCTAAAATAAGTTTCTAAAAGTTTGCCGGAACAGCTTGCATTAGCTGTTCTAAGTTCTGATATAATGCAGTCTTGCATAATTACGATACTTGAAAGTACATATTTGTTATTTCGAAGTTTGCTTAAAATTGATATTGTTTCGCTTGCAACATGAGAAAGTTTATGATAAATTATTAGTTGCATCTTAGGAGAACTCGTATAGGAAGTAAGAGTGCCAATTTGGCAATGAAGTGCTATTATAGACTTTGGTAATTGAACTTAACAAATGTTAACTATAAAATAAATAATAGTGTTACTCTTCTAAATAAATATGAATAAACTTCTATAAACTTCAAATAAATAAATTCTTATGTCAGAATTTAAGTGCCAGACATTGCCATCAAAGAACAGAAATTAAATAATTGAGAGTGTTTTAGGTGTGTCTAAAAGCTCATATTTGTGAGCACTTAAACGTGTGATTATCTAATATTTCATTTACCATGGTCTAGAAGAAAATTCGTCTCGAGTTCAAAAGAACGTACGTAATAACTCCATTCTTGGTAGCAAATTCATTGTAATACATTGCGAGCACTTGTTTGGAGTGGCCTTATATAATACACGTCAACTGTTACGTAGTGTTAGACGTGACCGAAATCTTGATATCATCATCTATTTGTTTGCAGTTTCTGCTGCAATTGAGAAAATATTGTTGTGGCATCGTACTCGTACTCGTACTCGTACTCGTACAAAGTGTGCACGCGAACAGATCATCTCGGTTTTTCTACTTTGTGTCTCAAACTCTGACAAAAGCTCAAAGATTGCTACTGTTTGTGAAACACCTCTCGTAGTGGCGAATGTTTGTCATGCCTTTGTCTTATTCCTTGACTCATCGAGTTAAACTTTTCAAATGTAATTGAGACCTCATTCGTTGGCGGTATTATCGTTCTGGCTAAAAGAAAACTTGAAAATGTTTGTTCTGATTGTTTTACTTTCGCCGCGCGTACAATGAAACGAACTGCACTGTTTTTATACGCAAGGCGAGAATTCAATTTTATTTTCTACGCGCCACGAGATAACTCTCATACTACTCTTTTCGTACTACTTTTAATGAAATCATCTCAAGCTATAGTAATATGAAACATTTTAAATGTAATCAAATATTTATACACTTGTTACAAATATTTTTTCCATATTTGTATTACTACTTATCATCATCGTTTCTCTGAATACTTACACAGTAAGTCACTTAGTGCAAATTCACACCCATAAAGAATTTCTAAGGGTTTTGTATTTGATTTACCGATTAATAATCTAGAAGTAATTTCTTTATTACTATTTATATTTTATTTTACTTTGATTCATGTCATTCAATAACAGCATAAGTATAATAGTTTATAAGTATAATAGTTATATTTTTGATTTAGCTGCAAGTGACTGTATCTCAAGTCTATTGAAATTAAAATTCAGACTGAATATTCATAGCTCAATCTTAAGATGGCTGTGAAGGTAATATTGAATATGCATAGCAGAAATTTAAATATTTTCTGCGATATGAGATGCTATTAAACCATTATGTATGTAGCATACCTCTCGTTGAATTATATTGACAATTATTTATTTATTTACATACTTTTAAATCAAAATCTTAAATTACTTTGGGCAATTCCGATTTGCGTTGAGTGGTTTAATGGTGAGATATGGGTATATATAAAAGTAATTTTAATATTCGTTCATAAATATGAGTAATCATCTTATATTTTTCATCTCCAGAAATCTCGATGAACTAAAAATCAGCACATAGCGACCGCGAATGGCACATAATAGAAACTTTCTTTGAAATCTTATTGCTCCAGTGACATGGCCGCGCACATATAATGCTTCAGGAATATATGGCTCGGATATCTGTACAGAAGGTACACGATACAAATACCATTCTATGAAAAGCAATTGCAGTAAATCTTGTATAGATTGCATTGCGCCGGCCAGCCGCGTCTGATGTGCACGACAATAGTCCGACTACCACATTGTTTGGCACAAATCGGACTTTTTCAAATGAAAAGCTGTAGGAGCAGCTAATTTAATCTCCAGACACTAATTGGAAAACAACTAGAACGATTCTATTTATGCTCGGAATTTTTTAATGAAACTCTCACAGGTTGATGATTGCACGTTCTACGATCCCTTTAGAAAAAGGCATACTAATGAAGTACGCTTGCACTCGTATACTCAGCTTTGTATACTAATCGTAAGCACAAGTTATTGAAGTACTACCGAATATTTGTGTAGGTACGCTTAATTTTATCTAGGTACAATGCATTAATGTTTTATTCAACATAACATTCAATTTATGGGTGAACTACATTCTATTTCATAATCAATATCATTAATCCGAGATTTGTACATACATTTTCGCTAGCCATTAAAAACATGTATTGTTTTTCTTTTCACGTGAATTTTGTGTAATACTTATTCAAGCTCTCATAATATTTTGGATACGTTTTCAATAAGTATGTATATGAAATGATTATATATCGACTATAGTTTTAGCCCCAAATTCTATTAACAATTATTCTGATTAAATCGTGCTCATCTCTTATGTAAGCGTGCAGGAGGCACTGAATCTCTATTATATTATTCAATCCGTGCCATACGATAGTTTCGCAGGCATTGCTTTAGGTTCGCCTCACAACCTTAGCTGTCTGTAAAACCATAGACCACCTTGATTGTCAGACATGGACAAGATCAGGTTCGAGGAAAAATAATCAGTCGGGTGAAAAGATTTTTATAACACGTAGGTCCTGTCAAGATAAGAAGATAAAATAATATAGCTACGATTGCCAAAAGTAAAAATGCCCTCATGTTCAGCAAAGTGCCAAGAAAATTATAAAATTTAAATTTGTTTTAAATCAAGTATTATGTTGTATAAATGTTCCAAAAACTAGAGAACGTGTGTTGTTTGTCGTGAAAAATTAATTATTGAAGCCAAAAATCGGAATCTGTGACAGTATTCGTGTGGTTGTTTGAAATTTATGAGAATTTGAATCAGAATTTGTGCAATAAATTTTGTGGTCTTTTACAAATGTTCGCTTGGCCAACACTATGGGTGTAACATCGCAATACATCGTTCGTACGCAGCTTAGGAGGGTATGCGAAGAACACGGTGCCGCCGCCGTAGCCGTAGCCGTAGCAGTTGCCGTAGCCGCGCTCCAAATCCTATTATTCAGGCTCCACCGTTCTCTCAGTCTCACGGCGGGCGTTCTTATCCTAGAAAACAAACTGTTGTGTGCTCGGCGGGAGGACGGTTCGCTTGTTGCGATGGCTTGTTCCTAACACCACGATTTCGCAGCGATCCATCGCACCCACTACGTTCGCCGAGTATATCTGATGAGGTGCGACAGATGTTTGAATATTTCATGTTATTTCGCGACACGGAAGAGCGGACCCTAAAACTCTCAAACCGGGCACGGCGGTGCGGTGGAGTTGAGCGCGGACAATGTGCGGCGCCGAAATAAAATGTGACGGTCCGTGTTATTTATTTGATGAGATTACCAGTACCTGGCATGGAGGACGATGCCGAAACGCGTACAATTTATTCCGGACCCAGTTGATCGCCCTCACACATGAAACGATTATAAAGCAATGAAAACGTACGAAAATTAGGTCAATGAAAACGAATAAAATAAAAATTAAAATACGAATACGTTTTGTCGGGGTTACGCGGATGAGGATCTACTTCACAAAATATATTCGTTGTAATAATATTACATTTCAATATGATACTATACAATTTATGATATAATTCATAAATTATTACTTATGTACACTATGTATATTTTAATAACTTCTAGATACATTGAATCACTGATTTATATTTATATTGTATATGTAAATTAACACATTTTTTAGAATTTCACACTAAATCAATTAGCCATATTATTACAAAGAATGCTTATATTTAATGTATACAAATATTACTACAATCCACTGCTAGTTTTTAAAATTATTATATTATAAATGTACAATGTGATAATGAAACCTCATTACTCAATTACCATCGTTACTCAAACTTACATCTATAGCCCATAAAACGTTGCCTCCGAATGCTGTCGGCCTCGACCTCAGAGGAAAAAGAAAATCGTTCTTTAAGGGACGTTCTTTAAGTAACGCGAAAACGTGACATGAAACCAAAGGAGCTATTTAAAATGACATTTTAATAATATATTATCTTGAACTGAAGTAGGGATTAAAAAGCATTACCTCGAGAACAGGACAGCTGGAAGCCGTTTCATTACATTTAAACAGACTTAACAAAAAAAGTTGGCAATGAAACGGCCGAAGGGAAAGAAATCTGCACTGAGGGTAAAGAACGATTGAAAGAAGAAAATAGTTATATTGATATATATTTTATACTTGGTATTTGGGTGCTGGTCACTAATAGCATTGGCAATATTTGAATAAAAATGCATATGATTGATTTACCTGATTTTTTCTTAATACGATTATATATGATATAATCGTATTAAGAAAATCAGGTAAAATTAGATAGTATAGCAAAGCCATCACCGATGATAGGTAATCGAGTTCGCAATGAAATTATTCAAATCGAAATCTCGAATAATTCATACAATAACCGTTATTTCGGTAGATATCATCACTGTCTAGAGTAGGAGGCATCCGATATGAATCATGTAGAAATTAATATATCAGTCATAATACGAACGTATGAATGCATAAGCTAAGGAGGCCGGGTTATCCTCGTCATAAATCTGATCCTTTCCAACCGCCTGCCACCGGGTAAATGGCGTATGTACGTTCTATGTACACACGGCACCGCTACTAGTATATTAACTGATTTACATAGTACTAACCTCAAGCAACCGTGGTAATAACTTATGAAGTAAACGGTCCATTTCCAAATGAAAGTGGGTGGAAATTGGGAAATTACTATTGTACAACGTAACGAGATGTATTGTATACACATAGGCCAGCAATCGAGCGAATGATTGCTCGCGGAGACGAACTTAGTAATAGACACATGTAATGGAAAAAATATTATTGTAAAGCGAAATTTGCAAGGCAAAATATTTATAGATACATATAATAATTTAATACCTTTTTGTAAGAACGTCTAAAAGTCTGGTTGTTTTCAATCTTCAAGTCATTTATTTCTCATTACGATCTAATAATCGTTCCCAAGCTAATAGAACACTGATACTTTAATCTCCGATAGTTCAACCATCTATTTTACATTATTAAACTTCAAAGCGAATCGACCTTAGCTTAATTCAGGATTTTAAACCTCTAATCCCGTAGTAGTAGATTTAACCGGCGGAATTGCCGAACGAGGATTACGGCACTGTTAAGACCCAGTTTTCAGAACATTAAACCATTTGTAGTACGCAACTACTGAATTATTAATAGAGATTTCGGTAAACAAGATTAATGTCCCTTAATCTGTGACCGTGAAAACGGCCATCAAACATTTTCCAAGATACTCGACGTGATAGGCAAACGCACACGGTCAACGATGTTATATATCATTAGTCAATTAGTCAGAAACTTCCGCATCGACGAACTAAATTACAGTTCATGCTTATTAGATATATGTTGAGTATTAATCATTATACTTGATTGCCAGCCAAGCCGTAAATTAGATAATGCTGGGATATCCATGGATTATTTATTGAAATTGGTAATACGAAATTAATTGCTTGCGAGTTTGCTTTGCTTGTATCAGCATATGCAATCGAATATAGCTGATAACGAAGCTAATCGATATTGCTACAGATGCAGGAGTCGATATCAACACCCAAATTATACTAATACTCGATGTTTTTTTAAACTCATATTGTCCATTACAATTTTATTTGCTCAGATCAAAGTATAATAGTATCATTTCAAATCGAATTAGAAGTTATACATAAAGTTCGTGATCAGTCTGGTCAGAGTACTAATTGGATGTAGCAACTTGCAGAAGCTGTTCATACATATTGCTTGTTTCCACACAATTGAACGCAAAAGCTAAGTAATGCAAAATAGTATCATAGATAGGATAAAATAATATAAAAGTTCTGTATTGCATGTATAGTTATATACGTCTCTTGAATCGTGTGTGCTCACAATCTTTTGTAATTCAGAATACAGCTATTAGTTTGATAAATTATTATTCATACACATATACACCATTTGGGTCTAAAACAAGTCATAATGAAAAGTGGAGAACATATTAAATTAGAAAGTTGAATTTTTTAGAGAAAAACTTTTCCTTCGTGATGATCAAAACTATTAATAAAATATGTATAAAATTCCTAAGAATATCTTACAATCACACATAAATTTTTAATTTTTCAATTCAGCCGAATATATGTTGCATATTACTACAACTGTATGTGTTGTAGCTTAATATTTTCATAAAATGTCGAGGTTTCACATCACATAACCAACCCGACTAAGTGAAGTAGTTATAAACATGTAACCAGCATCACGATGTCTCGACGTGCTTATGAGTTCATATAATACTCTGCTTAATAATAATATTACAGCAGACACGTTAATTTAATATATGATGTATATTTTTGATTTGAGATTTTGCTAGTTGTATATGAACACACTAAATTAATTAAAACTCATTTAAATCCAACGATACGTGTTTAAAAAACCGAAAGATTTAAATGCCACGCACGTGTGGCCTCCGCAGATTGTCTACTAACAATGCCATGCCGGATAGAACTACTTTATCCGGCAATTAACCGGGGATGAAAATTAAATTATGGGTCCGGACACAGTAGAACGAGCTCTAGAGGCCACTTCTTGATTTCTGATTTATTCAATTAAGAAAGGACGAGGCTATAGTAAGAAGTTTTTCATACGTATAATAAAATATATTGAAAATACTATAATTTATATGATATATTTATAAATCTGTGACAATGAAAAAAATGTATTAGTTTTGCGATGTGTTTTTGGAAACAAATTGTACTTAGTATTGGGATTGTAAAAGCACCTACTATAATTTGACAAAAAATCACGAAATATCACGTGGGAAAAGGGAGGGTCTAGCAAGATATCATGTATATTTATTTTTTTTACTTTAATTTAAAAAAATACAAAATTTAAAAAAATATACAAGATTTTAGGATTTTTTTCTAGACGTGATGTTTCGTGAGGGAGGGTGGGTATTTTTAAATATCACCAAGGAGTGGAAGGGGTCCAGAAATCCTTAGAAATTGCTCACGTGATAAATGGACGCCTCCTCGTGAGTTTTAATGCAAGTTTTTAGCAAGAATAGCTTCAAATCTGAAATTATGTAGTCAGATGTAAAATGTAAAAATATTAAAACAAGTGGCCCGTTCATCAAGACGATAGACCTAAAGCGAAGTTAATTTTTTATATATTCTTTTTAATAAATTCCCTATTCTCTATAAATATTTTTTCCACTAAAACTCACCACTCTGCCCAAATATATAATTTTTATCTATTACCCCGACTTCTGCACTATTTCGTACGAGATGATACCTTTTCCCGTGACGTCTAAGTCCCAGACGAACGGGAACTTAGTAGCAAAATACGTAATTGACTCGACTGCAAAAGTGTCACGCGCGCGCCGTGGGGAAACAAACGAAACAAACCCAAAAGCGCCCCTCCGCCACCGCCACCGCCGACATGCTCGGTCAATTGATTTCACCGATATTAGGAAATGGTAAAAGGTACAAATATAGAGGCCTGAATCATACTAATTGCACTAGTTTTTAGGAACATATGGTTCAGAAAATAATTGGTAACTGGATGTACGAAGTTTATGAACTTAACATAACATATAACAAAGAAATAACTAACATATAACAAAAATGCTAAATATTAAAAATATAAAGTGATAAAATCAATTTATTTTTCATCAACTACTTTCCTATTTCACAACTCCATAAAGTCATGATCTGAGTTAAAGTTACTATGCAAACTTTAATTCCTCATTACAAAATATGCCCTGAGGTTCATACTCATAATTCTATTTACATTTCCAGCCAAGACGTGTAAATATTTCAAGAATTTTCGAAAAGCTTTCAACGCCATCTTCGATATAGGCAAAATGATAATAATCGTATATAACATCAATTTCGATATCGGATATAATATAATCATCTTATTACACAGAAAAACACCTGAGTACTTGAGATTCCAAAAAGTCCATAATCGTATTTTAAATATTTTATGTAACAAGAAACAGTGTTTACGGCGGAAAAGAGCAAATTGTAGAGCAACACCGAGCTTTTTTAAAGGAAATGATTTATAATAATCTGAAGGTATAGATTCGAAAGTTTTTTTTATAAAATAACAGTGCCAATATTTGTAAATGTAAATATATACAACACCTGAACTTTGATAAAATACTTATTTAATAAAAGATAATGAATGAAATATACTAGGTTGTATTAGGACTAATATTGGAGAGTTAGTTAAATTGGAGAATCGAAATGACGTATTAATTTTTGTATCTGTAACTGTAAAAGTCTGTTTTTATTTTCAAGTAAAAATGCTACAAGTGCTATTATCCTGTTTGCATTATTTAATTCCTGAAATGATGAAACAAAACTTTTTGATCATACGTTTTTAATGAATTATTTGATATTATTCCTTGGAGCTTCAGAAAAAAATAAATGTTCCTTTCAAGTCGCAAGTCAAAAAAAACTACAAGATGACAGAATAAGATAATAAAAAAGTTCCATTAACAAGAATACATATTTACCCGATAAAATACTTTGGAAACTTTGTATATTTATAAATACAGCGTCAACCATCGCATAGTCGTGTATAAAAGTACCTCGTACCTCCTAGTACCTCCATATCTGCTCCGTATCTGAAGTTGTAACAGAAAAGTGAAAAGTCTACTCTTGGCAGTTAGCAAGTCCGTTGTATCAGCGATATAAAAATAACTTTTGTTATTATGGGCTGCAAAATTGTTCACGCAGAAAGTTTTTATGCGCTCAGAAACACAACGCAGCGCAGTAACGCAAGTTAAGGCAGTAACAGAGTAACAGGGTAACAGAGAGAAGAGCTGCGCGCTCCCCGGTTTGGTTATTATGTAGATCATATTATGTCCAAAGTTATAATGTTATATTTATGCTCGGCTCTTTTTGAGCCAGATCCCACGACTAAAATCCGCCGGGGAATGAATGAACTGACTATATGTTTATTATCATTCTATGCCGAAAGTTTTTTTCAAGTAATAACGAGGGATTTAGATAATTATTTGAGTTTCATTTGCAAGAGCTTGAAAATGAGCGAAACGCCATTTATGACTATTTGAAATTCTACACAACACTATATTATCTGAACTTACACAATTTCGTTTGAGATATAAAACTAATACGTACAATATATTTTTTACACATATCAAGATAATAAAATCTCTTCATTCACTTTTTGACCAAGCTTGCAAATGTTCTTGAAGATTTCATTTAAATTTTTCAACCTTAAAATTAAAGTTATTGAAGTATATAAAATTCATGTCGTTTATTTTTATTATTAATAATAATTAGACTATTATTATCATTATTAGTAATGGTAATTAGGAATAATTTTAAGGTTTATGCGACATGTATAGAGATTATACGATTTTTTCACACAACGTTAAAAAATATGTTTGAGCCATCGTCAAATAAACCAATTATTATTATTCAAATAAAACTATTATTTGTAATAAAAATAATATTATGTGTCCCTTTATCTATCTGTGAATAATTATCGATTCTCCGCACATCAAAAGTTACTCTATACAACCTTCACCATCTCTTGGTCTGCTCCGTCAAATAGCACGTGGTCTGTCTTAAGATAGGAGCTGATACTGTAGTGGCCATTATTTTCTCGCTTATTACATTAATGCCTTAAGTTGTGGTATTAGGGTAATGGAATAAAAGCTTATGCGGCAGAATTGATGAAAACACACATAGAGGTACGACTATAACGTGATATCAGATGTTTGTACGTGATATAAGAAACTTATACGTGATCCGTTGGACGTGTGTGCGTAGACTTATATTGAAATCGTGCCTCGCTGGACGGCGGTAGTATAGAGGTATAGAGGTTATAGAATAGAGGCACCATCGGGACTCTAAACGTTTGGAGACATGGATATATTTTACGATCAGGTTGATTATTGATGATAGATTAAAATTTAATAATAAACTGTTGCACGCTCTATTCTTATTAAATTTTGAAAAGAAATTGATCACGCTGAATTGAATTTACATCGAGAATGTATAAGTATTACTATCGATTTTCTACTATTCGCCTATAGCATGTTTTACGGATTAAAGATTTCAAAACCCAACACACGAATAAATCAACATCCTGCGCCGAAATCTTTTACACGTCTCGGCTTACTACTCCGGTAATTTCCGGCACTGCGTATAGGTATCTGACCGCATGATAGTTTGGGGCTTTAGCAAACGGGGTCAGGAGTTGATGAGCAGAACTTCAACCGAAACCATCTAAATTTCCCCGGATCGTATCTTCTCCATCTTTTGCCGAACGATCGCCTTCTCCCTTTTCCGCGTTCGAACTCCAGTCAGCGGCTTCCGCAATAAAGCGGCCACGGGGCCAAGAGCGACGGAGCGCCGGATCGCCCCCGCATTCAGAGTTGGATTATATTCTGATCGAAATTTTTTAAAAGTTTTCACCAAGTTAAGAAGATGAATGATATGTTATACAATCAAAAAATATTCATATTTAATTTGAAAAGTTATTCATAAAAGATAAAGAAACCACGAAAACTAAATCTTGAATCACCAATCACGTTTTAGTACCACTTTATATGAAAAAAGTTACATAACATAGTCTGGCAATAACATTGCCTCTTAATTACCCATATTATAATGCTGTGATCCAAAATATTTTTTCAATTATTACAAATTGGGTGGTAAAATCGAATAAAAGGCACGAGTTAGAGATCTTCAAAGTGAAGCACAAGAAGTTTTTGTACGATTTACAATTGCACAACAATTTTAAACATGATAATTTATTAATAAACTACAAATTTAATAGAACCAATAATTACTCATAGACAATCATTTTATATTTATATATCAGGAAATACTAATAGATAATTTTGCACTATATTATATTAACATTATATATACTATATATAATTATATAATATATAAAAGCAGTTTTTATTACTAGTCAGGTAAACCAAACAATTTTTCATGTTTCAATTCCCCAACCCGGCAAAAAAAGTCAAAGGTCAATCATCTAAATTAAAGTGACCACTTGGCACGAATGAAATACGCGGTCAGGTTAAAAAATGATCTGGGTCGCAGAACACGACACGGGCCTGCGAAAGATTATTATTGAGAGGCTGTTAGGATTTTGGTAAGAGATTTTTATTAGCAAAAAGCATACGTGACCAAATGTCTAATGTGTTTAGCCTTGATCGCCTTTTTTTCTCAAGTATTTTGTACAATATATAAGGCCAATGGTGAAACACTCGCTGAATATAAATAAAGAAGTTTATGATAGTATAAATATTATATATATATGGTCATGTAGGATAAAACCCATTTTATTTCAAAATTAACGAAATGTATATAAAATAAAATGCATGTAATTTTCGCATTTCAAAGTGTGAAAGATGAACTAAAAACGTGCACAAAGAGCTAAACAAAATGAAAGCTTTTGCTTTGAAGTGTATCATGTTACAATAAAGGATTCAATAGAAACTAAAGAGCTTCGAGAGACATTTGAATCAGTAATCGAAATTTGATGACACCTTAAAGATCTACAATTAAAGGAAAACAATTGCAAGAACAGAATTAAGGTAAATATAGAAGCAAAACAATTTCGAATATAAGGTTTAAGTTCTGTAAAAAAACTTACAAAATTACATTACTAAAAATAACATCATTCCCAAAGAAGTTCAATTCGCAAGCATAACAATAGCAAATACTCGAAGTAACATGATTCTATACAGAAAATACTTTAATACGGAATCCATAACTCTTTACAACCGGCACCGCATACTTTACGACCTCTCCAGAATTTATTACTTATTTCTTTGTAAACTATATAATTCTATATTCTATTTTTATATGTATTTCATATACTACATACATAAATTTTTATTGCAAATTCATTTATAATAGAATTGGTCGAAGTTTCGATTAAGTAGTTATTTTGAGAGCAAACAGATAAGAACTGGGAGAGATGCTGCTTTAAATCAGTATTGGGCAGTTTTCATATGGCAAAGCATTTTACTCTTGAATTACTTTCTAGTGCAAAATTCTTCGTCCATGGTAAAAAATATTTCTGAACCGTTCTTAAGACATCAGCACGTGGACAGTTGCAAACCATATTATTTTCATAATTCAAAAATGATTTTTCTGAATATGTAAATGAACTGAGTGTGTTTTGAGCATCTTAATTAACTTTCCTCTAATCGTTTGCTTACTTCGAATGCTCGAAATATCATAAGCATAGCAATCATGCACATGGATGGTGCGGCAAAGCGCACATTAGTGTGTTACGTGCAATTGTGTGCAATGTGCATCACGTACGGAACTTCTCGCACAAAACCATCCACATTTTCCTCGTACGTACCAGAGGCAGAGGCACCACGAAG
>NW_020537646.1:8744533-8792543 GCF_003426905.1 Ctenocephalides felis | reverse complement strand
TTTTGAAGAAAAATTTTTCCTTCGTGATGATCAAAATATTAATAAAATATGTATAAAATTTCTAAGAATATCTTACAATCACACATAAATTTTTAATTTTTCAATTCAGCCGAATATATGTTGCATATTACTACAACTGTATGTGTTGTAGCTTAATATTTTCATAAAATGTCGAGGTTTCACATCACATAACCAACCCGAGCAAATGAAGTAGTTATAAACATGTAACCAGCATCACGATGTCTCGACGTGCTTATGAGTTCATATAATACTCTGCTTAATAATAATATTACAGCAGACACGTTAATTTAATATATGATGTATTATTTTTGATTTGAGATTTTGCTAGTTGTATATGAACACACTGAATTAATTAAAACTCATTTAAATCCAACGATACGTGTTTAAAAACCGAAAGATTTAAATGCCACGCACGTGTGCCTCCGCAGATTGTCTACTAAACAATGCCATGCCGGATAGAACTACTTTATCCGGCAATTAACCGGGGATGAAAATTAAATTATGGGTCCGGACACAGTAGAACGAGCTCTAGAGGCCACTTCTTGATTTCTGATTTATCCAATTAAGAAAGGACGAGGCTGTAGTAAGAAGTTTTTGATTAGAACAATAAAATATAATAAAAATATTATAATTTATCTGAAACATTTATAATTCTAAGACAACTAAAAAAATGTAATAGTTTTGCGATGTATTTGTTTATGGAAACAAATTATACTTAGTATTGGGACTATAAGAGTACTATATTTTGACAAAAAATGTGAAGAAGGGGAGGGTCTGGCAAGATATTACGTGTATTTTTTACCTCAATTTAAAAAAAGACAAAATTGAAAAAAAAAAAAATCAATAATTTTACGATTTTTTCCAGGCACTAAAAATACACATGATGTTTCGTGAGAGAGGATTGGTATTTTTAAATATCACCAAGCATAACCAAGGGAGGAAAAGGTTCAAAAATCCTTAGAAATCGCTCACGAGATTAAAGGAGCCCCCTCATTATTTTTAACGCAAGTTTAAGGTTACAACAGATTTAGAGCTGGAAATATGTATTCGGATGTAAAATGTAAAATCATTAAAACAAGTGGCCGGCTCATCGAGACGATAGACTCAAAGCAAAGTTAATTTCTTACATATTTATTTAAATAAATTCCCCATTGTCCACGAATAATTTTTCGACCAAAACTCACCATTCTGCCCAAATATATAATTTTTATCTATTACCCCTGACTTCTGCACTATTTCGTACGAGATGATACCTTTTCCCGTGACGTCTAAGTCCCAGACGAACGGGAACTTAGTAGCAAAATACGTAATTGACTCGACTGCAAAAGTGTCACGCGCGCCCGTGGGGAAACAAACGAAACAAACCCAAAAGCGCCCCCCCGCTACCGCCACCGCCGACATGCTCGGTCAATTGATTTCACCGATATTAGGAAATGGTAAAAGGTACAAATATAGAGGCCTGAATCATACTAATTGCACCAGTTTTTAGGAACATATAGTTCACAAAATAATTAAAAACTGGATTTACAAAGTTTTTGAACTTGAGACTAACATGTAACAAATGCAAAGTAATATAATCAATTTATTTTTCATCAACACTTTCCTATTTCACAACTCCATAAGTTATGATGAAAACTTTAATTCCTCATTACAAAATATGCCCTGAGGTTCATACTCATAATTCTATTTACATTTCCAGCCAAGACGTGTAAATATTTCAAGAATTTTCGAAAAGCTTTCAACGCCATCTTCGATATAGGCAAAATGATAATAATCGTATATAACATCAATTTCGATATCGGATATAATATAATCATCTTATTACACAGAAAAACACCTGAGTACTTGAGATTCCAAAAAGTCCATAATCGTATTTTAAATATTTTATGTAACAAGAAACAGTGTTTACGGCGGAAAAGAGCAAATTGTAGAGCAACACCGAGCTTTTTTAAAGGAAATGATTTATAATAATCTGAAGGTATAGATTCGAAAGTTTTTTTTATAAAATAACAGTGCCAATATTTGTAAATGTAAATATATACAACACCTGAACTTTGATAAAATACTTATTTAATAAAAGATAATGAATGAAATATACTAGGTTGTATTAGGACTAATATTGGAGAGTTAGTTAAATTGGAGAATCGAAATGACGTATTAATTTTTGTATCTGTAACTGTAAAAGTCTGTTTTTATTTTCAAGTAAAAATGCTACAAGTGCTATTATCCTGTTTGCATTATTTAATTCCTGAAATGATGAAACAAAACTTTTGATCATACGTTTTTAATGAATTATTTGATATCATTCCTTGAAGCTTCAGAAAAAATAAATGTTCCTTTCAAGTCGCAAGTCAAAAAAAAACTACAAGATGACAGAATATGATAATAAAAAAGTTCCATTAACAAGAATACATATTTACCCGATAAAATACTTTGGAAACTTTGTATATTTATAAATACAGCGTCAACCATCGCATAGTCGTGTATAAAAGTACCTCCGGTACCCCTGGTACCCGCGGTACCTCCTAGTACCTCCATATCTGCTCCGTATCTGAAGTTGTAACAGAAAAGTGAAAAGTCTACTCTTGGCAGTTAGCAAGTCCGTTGTATCAGCGATATAAAAATAACTTTTGTTATTATGGGCTGCAAAATTGTTCACGCAGAAAGTTTTTATGCGCTCAGAAACACAACGCAGCGCAGTAACGCAAGTTAAGGCAGTAACAGAGTAACAGGGTAACAGAGAGAAGAGCTGCGCGCTCCCCGGTTTGGTTATTATGTAGATCATATTATGTCCAAAGTTATAATGTTATATTTATGCTCGGCTCTTTTTGAGCCAGATCCCACGACTAAAATCCGCCGGGGAATGAATGAACTGACTATATGTTTATTATCATTCTATGCCGAAAGTTTTTTTCAAGTAATAACGAGGGATTTAGATAATTATTTGAGTTTCATTTGCAAGAGCTTGAAAATGAGCGAAACGCCATTTATGACTATTTGAAATTCTACACAACACTATATTATCTGAACTTACACAATTTCGTTTGAAATATAAAACCAATTCGCGAGACTATATTGCGACATGTTCTTGAAGATTTCTTTTAAATTTTTCACCCTCAAAGTTAAAGAGTTATTAAAGTATATAAAATTCGTATCGAATGTATATTTTAATGAATAATAATAATTAGGTTATTCTTGTCATTATTAATAATAATAATTAGACTTAATTTTAAAGTTTATGCGACTTATATATATATTTACTAAACTCTTCTATTGTTTCTCCGTTTGGTTTGGAGAACATTCGATTTTTTCACACAACGTTAAAAATTATATTTGGGCAATCTTCCAAATACCAATCATTATTCATCAATAAACCTATTATTTGTAATAAAAATAATATTATATGTTCCTTTATCTATCTGTGAATAATTATCGATTCCTCGCACATCAAAAGTTACTCTATACAACCTTCACCATCTCTTGGTCTGCTCCGTCAAATAGCACGTGGTCTGTCTTAAGATAGGAGCTGATACTGTAGTGGCCATTATTTTCTCGCTTATTACATTAATGCCTTAAGTTGTGGTATTAGGGTAATGGAATAAAAGCTTATGCGGCAGAATTGATGAAACACACATAGAGGTACGACTATAACGTGATATCAGATGTTTGTACGTGATATAAGAAACTTATACGTGATCCGTTGGACGTGTGTGCGTAGACTTATATTGAAATCGTGCCTCGCTGGACGGCGGTAGTATAGAGATATAGAGGTTATAGAATAGAGGCACCATCGGGACTCTAAACGTTTGGAGACATGGATATATTTTACGATCAGGTTGATTATTGATGATAGATTAAAATTTAATAATAAACTGTTGCACGCTCTATTCTTATTAAATTTTGAAAAGAAATTGATCACGCTGAATTGAATTTACATCGAGAATGTATAAGTATTACTATCGATTTTCCACTATTCGCCTATAGCATGTTTTACGGATTAAAGATTTCAAAACCCAACACACGAATAAATCAACATCCTGCGCCGAAATCTTTTACACGTCTCGGCTTACTACTCCGGTAATTTCCGGCACTGCGTATAGGTATCTGACCGCATGATAGTTTGGGGCTTTAGCAAACGGGGTCAGGAGTTGATGAGCAGAACTTCAACCGAAACCATCTAAATTTCCCCGGATCGTATCTTCTCCATCTTTTGCCGAACGATCGCCTTCTCCCTTTTCCGCGTTCGAACTCCAGTCAGCGGCTTCCGCAATAAAGCGGCCACGGGGCCAAGAGCGACGGAGCGCCGGAGCGCCGGATCGCCCCCGCATTCAGAGTTGGATTATATTCTGATCGAAATTTTTTAAAAGTTTTCACCAAGTTAAGAAGATGAATGATATGTTATACAATCAAAAATATTCATATTTAATTTGAAAAGTTATTCATAAAAGATAAAGAAACCACGAAAACTAAATCTTGAATCACCAATCACGTTTTAGTACCACTTTATATGAAAAAAGTTACATAACATAGTCTGGCAATAACATTGCCTCTTAATTACCCATATTATAATGCTGTGATCCAAAATATTTTTTCAATTATTACAAATTGGGTGGTAAAATCGAATAAAAGGCACGAGTTAGAGATCTTCAAAGTGAAGCAAGAAGTTTTTGTACGATTTACAATTGCACAATAATTTTAAACATGATAATTTATTAATAAACTACAACTTTAATAGGACCAATAATTACTCATGGACAATCATTTTATATTTATATATCAAGAAATATGAATAGATAATTTTGAACTATATTATATTAACATTATATATACTATATATAATTATATAATATATAAAAGCAGTTTTTATTACTAGTCAGGTAAACCAAACAATTTTTCATGTTTCAATTCCCCAACCCGGCAAAAAAAGTCAAAGGTCAATCATCTAAATTAAAGTGACCACTTGGCACGAATGAAATACGCGGTCAGGTTAAAAAATGATCTGGGTCGCAGAACACGACACGGGCCTGCGAAAGATTATTATTGAGAGGCTGTTAGGATTTTGGTAAGAGATTTTTATTAGCAAAAAGCATACGTGACCAAATGTCTAATGTGTTTAGCCTTGATCGCCTTTTTTTCTCAAGTATTTTGTACAATATATAAGGCCAATGGTGAAACACTCGCTGAATATAAATAAAGAAGTTTATGACAGTATAAATATTATATATATATATGGTCATGTAGAATAAAACCCTTTTTATTTCAAAATTAACGAAATGTATATAAAATAAAATGCATGTAATTTTCGCTTTTCAAAGTGTGAAAGATGAACTAAAAAGCGTGCACAAAGAGCTAAACAAAATGAAAGCTTTTGCTTTGAAGTGTATCATGTTACAATAAAGGATTCAATAGAAACTAAAGAGCTTCGAGAGACATTTGAATCAGTAATCGAAATTTGATGACACCTTAACGATCTACAATTAAAGGAAAACAATTGCAAGAACAGAATTAAGGTAAATATAGAAGCAAAACAATTTCGAATATAAGGTTTAAGTTCTGTAAAAAAACTTACAAAATTACATTACTAAAAATAACATCATTTCCAAAGAAGTTCAATTCGCAAGCACAACAATAGCAAATACTCGAAGTAACATGATTCTATACAGAAAATACTTTAATACGGAATCCATAACTCTTTACAACCGGCACCGCATACTTTACGACCTCTCCAGAATTTATTACTTATTTCTTTGTAAACTATATAATTCTATATTCTATTTTTATATGTATTTCATATACTACATACATAAATTTTTATTACAAATTCATTTATAATAGAATTGGTCGAAGTTTCGATTAGGTAGTTATTTTGAGAGCAAACAGATAAGAACTGGGAGAGATGCTGCTTTAAATCAGTCTTGGGCAGTTTTCATATGGCAAAGCATTTTACTCTTGAATTACTTTCTAGTGCAAAATTCTTCATCCATGATAAAAATATTTCTGAACCGTTCTTAAGACATCAGCACGTGGACAGTTGCAAACCATATTATTTTCATAATTCAAAAATGATTTTTGTGAATTGTAAATGAACTGAGTGTGTTTTGAGCATCTTAATTAACTTTCCTCTAATCGTTTGCTTACTTCGAATGCTCGAAATATCATAAGCATAGCAATCATGCATATGGATGGTGCGGCAAAGCGCACATTAGTGTGTTACGTGCAATTGTGTGCAATGTGCATCACGTACGGAACTTCTCGCACAAAACCATCCACATTTTCCTCGTACGTACCAGAAGCAGAGGCAGAGGCACCACGAAGGGAGCGACCGGCTTCGGCATTATGAATTCATAAGAGCACCAGATTAGTTCTGGGCAACAAGTCTCTCTTTCGGAGTCGACGGATGATGGAAAATATCACATGCCGAGGAAAATGATATGCTATTATCTAATATCTTTTACTTCCAGAACAACTATGGTATTTATTATTCAGCAGGTGAAATTAATCATATGAATTATGGAACAGGGGAATGGAAAGCTCTGCTTTACTCTTTATCTACTACAAGATAAGGGACTTAATGTTTAACAATGTCAATACATTTTATTCTGATGAAGTGGAAGAAAATGTCATGTCATATGATTAAAAATAAAATATGTATATCGAAAATCATCCCCGACAGGTGTTGTCGTTCTATCCGCGCATTATCCTCGGCAAGAAGACTGGAGCTGGGCTGGTAAGTTTAGCGTCGGTTCCTACTTCTTACACGGGGAGTGTTTTTCTCTGTTGTTTAGTTCGCGTTATGAATATGTTTAAACTGTGATGAATGGCCGAGCTCTTGGCGTGATTACAATATGTACGCCTGGCTGAACATTATAACTCCCCGTCTCTTTGCTTTTGTATAATTCTCCAACACACGTACACGTATATACCTAAAGCATTGTGCATGTTTGACTTCAAAAGGCGGGCGAGGCGGACGACGTGGACGAGGTGGACGAGTTTTCATTTTCACAACTGCTTTTAGTTAAGCGTGACAGAACGCAAATTCTTTGAAACATTTGCCGCTGAGCACGGTTCTATTGTAATGACCGTTTCTATAATGCTCTGACTCGGGAAAATGAGACATTTAACCAAGGACGATTTGTGCACGGACGAATTCATCTCTTTCTTTGCCATTGTAAAAGTTTCATCAACCGGCGACGACAATTTAATCATAACAACTAATTAAATATGTGTGAGTTTTATATGGGTATGAAATCTTCAAGTAAATACATCGAATGAAGCACAAAGGTTCTTCAAAAATCTTAATTACCGTACATTTTGATATAGAATCTAGACCATCTTTAGCAAAAATTTTAACATAGAATATACGAAATTTTATATAATACAGATAATGATAATATATCTACTCAACTAATACAAATAATGATAATATAACATCTTGTCATCTTGAATAAAAAAACTTGGTTAGTTAAATTAACAGATCTTGGAGCAGTGTTCCAAGATCTGTTAATTTTGCCTAAATTTCACATTAAATTTGTTAATGTTAATTTTTGACTGAAGATGACATGAGATTGTATGTCGAAATGCCTGGTAATTAAAAATTCCAAAAAACTGATTTTAATATGCTGTATTCTACATCGCCTTGAAGATTTAGTAATCTGTACTAATAAAAAGGTTAAAATACAGAACAGAGAATAGCAAAAAAACATCAAATAGTTTTATTCCTAAATTCGTCCTCAATGATTATTTTCTTTGGTTGAAATTAATTAATTAAATTTCTTGTCGAAAAAGCGTAGCGTTAACACATAAAATTAGTTATAATATTTAGTGCTCGAGTAGTTAAAAGTTGTGAAATAAATTCGCAGCCGACGCAGAGGTAATGTGACGTAACCACACGGCCGATGTTCAATTAAACAGGAGTTTAAAGTTTCAGCAGAACGTTTATAAAATATTAGACAAGTTAAATCATTAGAGATTCCTTTGAGCATATATTAAATAGTGTGAAAAACTTTTTTGCTCATTTTGCTCTCTATTTGCACTGGAAATTAATTAAATCTTGACGGGCGTAAGTTTATTTTATATAAGCTGGAGATTTAATGAGCATTTTTATCTGAAATTTTATTAAAAATTCTAACTAAAATAGATTCACATATATCTAAGACTTAATAAAGTTGAAAGAAATGTAATTTATATAATACAATTTGATTCATTAATAAATTGAATTGAATGACAAATATGTGTGTGGAAATTTTTTTCCAATTGCACAATTGATTACAAAACAACATGAATTTCTTTGCTTATTACATGTTTTACAAATAATATCGATTTGTGGATATATTTAGTTTCAATTCTAATTTTCCACATAGGTCATTTATTGTGCAATAAGAATGCAGGCTTATGGCAATTGTTCCGCCTTATTCGATTTGTTCTTGGTGACAGTTTTCGATTAAACTTTTTCTGATTGCGCGCGCCAACTACTTTTGTAATTGCCGTAACATGCACTATCCGGACTCCCGGAGTCCCGGAGTCACTGTATTCTGATATATTATGTACTTCCACTACTATTGTCACGAGGATAGGACGCTTAATTAAGAATAAGTTCTAAATGAAGTCGATTTAAAAATTTGTATCACTTTTAATAGGGACCAAAAATTAAAAAAAAATAAGTAAGTAGCATGAACTACCTGATATGTGTAAATAATCAATCGTCTTAATTATTAAGGATTAAGATTTAGATGTTTTTTTAAACTGCTTCTTGGGAAAGTTAAAAAAAAAACTACAATGAGCGTAAATGAAGTGAACACTTGACGTTATTTGTGAACACAAATTTTTCATTCAACAATATTATTTAAGGCAATTAATAATATATACGATAAGTGAATAAAAATCGGTTTCGAGTACTTGGAATAATCTATGATCTTGGCGCATGCAAGAAAATGCTAAAATGCTAAAAGGTGGCAACTGCGCTAACTACACAGGCGTGGTTGTTTTATTAGAGAGGCGGTGGAAATATGTAGAAATACTCCACTAAGACTTTCTGCCACTTGATTTACTAACCAGCATTCATGCTGAATTCCAATAACAACTTAGAAGATTTTGTTCGCATTCAATGCGGAAAATATAGAGACAACTTTACGACTTTAAAAGCACGAGCGAAACTTACTACTGAAGAGCCTCCAGCGAATTTATTAAATTAATATTCTCGTATAAGTTAAGAAATTATTTTATTTATGATATATTAATTTTTATGAAAAAACCAACAGTGAGCAGCAAATATCCTAGATTGAAATTTTGATTTTCTTTACATATAATTTCCTAAACTTTGCAAATTATCATTATCATATAATTTTGTTCTGATATGCAAAGTTATTGCAATTTATATACAGATATATATAGGTTATAGGTGTCTATAATATTTTTATTTATGCACACCAAAATCAGCCAAAAAAGTTTTGTTGGCCTCTTATATAAATATTGAATTTACACTACTAAGACCAGCATCAACATTTTTGTCCGTTGTTTGCAAATAAAATTATTGTCCATTTATCTTGGACGTTGTCTGGTTTTGTATAGCCCATATTACAATTCTTTCATTGTTTTGTACGCATCGTTGGCTACAGAATATGATTTTATGATTATGGTACTACAATAGTACATTATACAGCATCATTATATTTTATGGGCTTGCGTGTACTTCTACAATATATTCAGTTATTGACTAATAAAACTTTATTAGGCTGCAATTGGCTTTCCGTTTAAATTCGTTCTATATAAATTTCTTAACGTACATACGAAGGGAGACCTTCTGTTTTTGCATGTTTAATTGTAATGGTAATAAACTACTTATTTTATAATCGATAAAAAATTAACTACTTTAATTCCGTGTTTGGCAATACAATGTTTACTATATTAGAATTGATTTAAAAAAATGATATTAACCAAAGCCTTAGACGTAAAAATTCCTACCCAACCAGCGTCAACGGCAAGATGCAAATGCCATCCACAACAACAGAGGAAAATAGGTCATCTCATTATTACGCAAAGTAGCATTAGTTAGTGCACAAAAGTGTAAGGCGAAGAAAATGAAACATGAAACATCTTCTTGGGAAATACGAAACGCCTGTAAAATTCTGCAAGCTCATCAAGGACGTTTCGTGTTGATGAAACGACGAGAAAATTCGTCACGACGCATTTTGGTAAAGTAATTATGATACATTGTGGCAAACTTCGAGGTCACGAACATTTGATACAGGAATTAGAAAAGTTGCAATATTAAGAAGTCAGAGTTTATCGATATATTAAAGAATTATTGAAAACACAAATGTATGGTAGAAGTGCGTTTGTGTTAATTCTACAAGATTTTTCTTTGGGATTTAATGAAGTTAACAAAATGTATATACAATTGCCTCATTTATGGATAAACTTTTCTCTTGCCTGCAAGTTTATTGAAAATATGACTGAAATGCTAAATGCTAACGCGGAAGTCAATAATAAACATCTGTTGTTGTTTCATAAGCAAAGTATTTCCATTTCGATCGCTAACAATTCAGTTTAATTATGTCTTGTAGAGCGTTACGAAATCAATTAATTTCCATGGATGTTACTTTTGATAGGTCATTAATTAATGGTTTAACGCCGCTGTTTGTTATTTATAATAAGCGAATACCTACATATCGATTTTGTATTCACAGTTCCGATAATGATTTGCATGTTTTTGCTATCTACTGTGGATACGAAATTGTAGTATTTATGTTCCATTAATTATAATAGAAATTCATGTATTATATTATAACTATACATTGTTTTGGTTTTCCTCATAGTATGGCAATCATTAAAACACAAATTTGAATCTGACAATGAGTGTAAGTGGCAATTTTCTTTAAGACAAGTTGCATACACTTCCCATTATGTGTAAATAATCGACTTAATCAATAAGAAATCACTGTATATATATTAAAACTGTGGCCCATTATTCTGAACTTAAACTATTTTTTTATAATTAAGTCACGTTTTGTAAACCTGTAATATCATAGGCAAGTTGAAACATAAAACTAAAAAAAATCAACAATTAATTACAAAGAAATGGCCCAGTTGACCTTTTCTAATTGTAATTGAATAGAATCATATATTAAGTTGTTTGTTGAGATATTTGTTATTTTTGACCTCGGCCATGAATAAATAAATAAATCACTAAATATATTATTTTTTCAAGTCCAAGAGTATATTTTGCAATTTTTTGCATCAGAATATTCCATCTGTAGAGTAAGGAAGTAGCTAAATGCACAGCACATTAGGCAATAACGTCTACTATATAATATACGACCACATTCTCGGATGTGCATTGCCAATGGTGGAGCAAACAATCATAAATATTTGCAAGAAATTTTTATAATCGACCTACAAACAAAAATATATGATATCAAACTTGAACCATCAAATTCTATAAATGGAACCATCATAACGGACGTTCAATCACTGGATTGGTTTGAATTAGACAACCAAAGGTACTTCCAAAAATTTGCTGATGCTCAGGATGTAATAGTAAAAAAAATATTTTTTAAAGATAGCGGAATCGAAACAAATTATATAATTAAAATAAAAGTTTTTGTGGTTGGATGCAAATATTTACAATATCAGTTAGGCGAATGAAAACACCCTTACAAAATACTGTTGCCATAAATTTTAACAAATCAACATTATTAGAAAGAGCGCCATCTAAAAAGTGACATCGTTAAGAATAAACGATTTAAAAGTGCATAGTATTCTTAAGATTTGATTGCTGTTCAAAATTAAGTTTAAAAAATAATTTTTATTACTATTGATCGAAAATAATTTGTGGTCAATGTACATCTCTATCCTTTCGAAATGTGTTATGATGCAGCAATAGCCTGAATGTTTGCCAAATGTGCCCGAACACATTCGTATGTTTGTCGTCATATTTGAACATTAATTCTGCCCAGAGCTTATGGAACTTTCATAAACTGCACTACATTTATCCAGCAATAAAAATGATAAGCACCAGGACGTGTTATTACCTCGTACATATAATAGCCGGAAGATGGGATATTTTAGAAAAATTTTGTTTAATATTTTATGTGATTCCTGCCTTCGTAACAAGAAAAATGTTAGAGGAGTTAATTGAATTCAATTAATTCATCCATTATTCAATTTTAAAAATATGCAACAAAAACACTTGTCCTATATGAAAATGCATAATACCGTTTACTTTCTCACCATTTGAATTTAAATAAAATGATTATCACATTACCATTATGAACAATTACACCAAAACGTTTTAACTGAATAATATTCAAATTAAAGCAAACCCAACAAGACCACAAAACTAACATTCTTCGTAGAAAATTTTATATCCATTAAAAAGAGATTACGATAATTTGCATAAAATAAATGAGCATTTTATAGTTGCTCGTGCATAGCAAACTGCATGCAAAACGCCGTATTTATTGATATAAATGAGACTGCACATTTATTACTGGGGGCATAATTATATAATTTAAATTTATATTGCAATAATTCAGATAATATATACACACTTAAATTAATTCAAGCATAAAACTAATTGAAAAACTGGGTAATTAGAAAGTTACAGGTTTAGTGGATCCATACGTTACATGGGTGTATTGATGGAAATCTCTCAGAGGAAAAGAAAAACACTTCTAAAAAAAGACTTCAGAAAAATAAAATTCTAAATTGCACTTTGGTTGAATCTAAGCAATTAGTAATAGGTAATAGTAATACTATAATATTAAAAAAAATATGTGGAAAAACTGAACGAAGCATTTTGGAGTAAAAGATGGTAATAAAATATTTCTAACATGGTTAAGATCTGAATGAAAAAGTTCCAAATTTATTGTTATCGTTCCGATATATATATATATATATATATATATATATATATATATATATATATAATATCGTTTTATTACAATACATAGTTGTGTCTAACTAGATTTTTGTTGGAAAATAGGACGAGGCAAAACAGTTCGTCGAATATGTAAAAGGGATATATTTCAAAAGGACTCAAAATCCCGTGGAGTATATCTTTTGTACCGAATGAAAAGGGATGATATTGAAAGGTTTCCATTGTGAATCCTTTCCTGACGGTGCAACTTATGAATAAAGTTATTATCCTCTGACATTAATTAAACGGGTAATATCAGGACACACATGGTCGCATTTAAATATGGTATTAACATAGATGATATGAGAGACAGGAGAAAATTAAAACACGACCAGATTCCGGAACAATTTGTGGGAATAAATTAGATACGGTCAAGATCAAAGCCGCCTGATTAGGTGATGTTTTAATCGGTTTTTGACCGCTTTCGGAATTTAATTTTGTAGATATTTCAATACCAGGTAAATCTTATAATATTAAATATTTAATATTCATATAAATATAAAAAATATTTAAATTAACCCTATCTTTATAGCATTGTTCTTGAGAGGTGAGTGAACATTCTTCATAATCATAGACCGTTTTCAAAAAATAATCTATGTACTAGATCTGTATTTTTATACCACTATATATTTTATCAATCTGATCACGTTTACATCACGATATCCCTTTATTTCAGCCATCCCACGTGAGTTTAAGAAAAACGACTTCATACAGATGTCCATAAAATTCTTAGATCCCAATAAAATGCATGAAAGTTATAAATTCCGAGGCCGGATCGTTAAAGCAGCTCTGCATGCATAGAGCATAGGCAGTACTTGAATTGAAAATAAAAAATACGAAAATCGATATTTCTGATTGGATATTCCACCGAGACCACTGTGGCAAACAGTTTAACCCGAACCTCTAAAAATACACCCGAGTAAAAGAGCTAGTTTAAAAAAATATATAGACGCAGTGGGAATTCCGAAGCGAATGTTTTCGCAGAGGATGGACTTGTTTAATTCGACAAATGAAACGGACCGATAAAACTCAAACTGAAAATTTTTGGTCATTCGCTTCGTTAAATGTTGCATTAGGGAAATGATCACTTTCGAAATGGCCACAGTAAAAATTTCATTTAGAAAATTTGTTTCAAACGTAACGCATCGGTAAAATAGAATACAATTTGAATAACAGAGGTTTGCAGGAGCAATACGTTTTTGGCTAATTAAATCACAGTACATTTATAAATGTGGTCAAAAACTATCTTGGATTAATTTTTTATTCTAGTATATAGTCAAATTTTCTCTTGAATCTGTAAAAAATTAATGAAGAAAGGGGTTAAACGTTTTGTCTGTACTATTCCAATAGATTTAAAAGTTTTAATTGCTTCTTCGTGTGTTGTAGACTCTAGAATAGTTTTAAGGAAAATTTGTGCTACGAATATTTAACAAAGAATAAGTTCATATATTTTAATAAGTAATTCTCAGATTAGTTCAGTTTTAAACATTAGATCGATTATAATTAATATCAAATATAGAAACAACAAAAAGTACTTTAGTAAAATTATTTTAATTTAACCTATAAAGAATAGGAAAATTTATTAGAAGTAATTTATTTTGTCAGAAATGATGGTCTCATAAAATATAAGTACTCACAATTACGATACTGAGTTGTCAAGGATATTTGATTCTATACCATAATACTCGTATATATAAAAAATTTACATTTTTAATTTGATTAAATTTTTTTACAATGATGGCTTAGTGGAATTTTATTATCATTTATATAATCTAGATTTAATTTATAAATCTATTCTAGTTACGATCGCGATATCATGTTATAAATAAAGGGTAGTGAATAAAATGCGCAGTCATTGCAAAAATAGCACCTTCTTTAATGAGCTTGATTTATAATGCAGAATGGCGCAATGTGCATTGTTACTGCGCACCAGTTTATATAATGTTATCAAAACATTTGTCAAGCCCGAGTGCACGATTCTATGTGTGTTTTCGCAGTCGGAACGAAGAAAAACACTGAATTAATGATACATTATTTTCGCATGTTTGCGAGACCTTACCGAGGCAAGGTATTGCCGGCATTCTCAATACTTTTGCCGCCGTTGCTGCCGTTGCTGCCGTTGCCGCCGCTGCGGAGGCATACGATTTATTGATCGCGACTAACGACAGGAAACCTACTCACGACAATCGGAAAACGCGGTTATAAATATTATTGAGTTAAATGTTTACGAAAGCGAAGATCAAACGCTACTGTCCACTGTTGAATATTTTTATGCGAACATTGCTTTCGGAATGAAAATATTTATAGGTGCATTTTATCCTTACATTGCTCAATCTGCTTAAACAGATCAAAAATACTATAAGATACTACTATAATAGATTCGTGAATGCCACTACCTGCTTAAATCATTTTATACAGCAGTTATAGATCGTTATAAAGAAGGTAAACATGTTACTTGTTACAGACAAAGATATTTCAGAATTCTAATCTTGAGTAGAAACTGTTATAACTACTGCTTGATATCAAGCTGACCAAACCGGTTGGACCGAAATCTGTGGTTGCAAACCCATGAAGCCGTAGATTAGCTGAGCAATTTGATTGTTGATGATTATTAATTAATTTTTCTATTACTACTAATTAAAAATAAAGAGATTATGTTCAAAAAATGAGCTGCACTATTTCTCTATTAAATATATATAGTATTAAAGTTAAATTATGTTTTTATAGTTTATACGAAAATATTCACATACAGTCAATGTAGTTCACATACAGTCATGAATATACTATTACAGAGCTAAAATTAAAATGAAACCAACTCGACAGGTATTAAAATGATGATTCTCGGGGATGAATTTGCCTTGTACCTATGTTACAACAGCAACGTAACATCTCTTGATACATTTACAAGCGTTCACATTGTATTTTTATGCGCCCGAGATAAAAGTTTTGCAAACGCTTCTTCTTTTCATATTTTACTTTTTGTAGTAAAATATATTGCAAGTATCATATAGTTCGGATAGAATGCACAACGCAGACGGATGCATAAAAGGAGGATGCACGGTTTTCTACATTTATTTTTCATATTCTAAATAACCTACATATTGCACGTCTAAATCGTATGATATTCAAATATCGCGCAGATGAGACAAAGGTAATTGATTTGGGATAGATATACACACATAAATCATATACATATATATAAATACAATTATTTTACTTACATCAAAAGTTTGAGAATAACCCGAGGCAATTTAATATTTTTGTTTACTCCAATCCACGCAATCCGCAAATAAAATACGTATAAAATTATTTATATATTCTTAAACAAATGAGAGAAATATAAACCAAATTTAATCAAACATTTAATGTCAGCCCCTCACGGTCGTAAAGCAGCGCCGTTATAAATGCTCCGCAACAGGAAACGCGGGCGGATTTTAGCCGCTGAATAAACAGGCGGCACGCGATATCGGCAAACCGCGGCAGGCAGCAGATCGGCGGCGGTAAAATAGAAATTATCATTATTCGTGGGTAATAAAAATAGTTACGTGAAGACAGATATTTTTATCCTTACACACGCTATAAATTTATAAGTCATATTTAATAACATTAAAGTATCACCATTTCCTAAACTAGTGTATGTTTTCGCCAGAAAATCTAATTTGCTAAGTTTAAGTTTTTTCCACGTTTCAGAACATTCTGAATCATTTTCCACTAAAATTAGAAGTACCACTGACCATTCGTCTAAATTTTGTCATAAACATCTGCACTGATTTAAAAAAATCATAAGCCAATTGATGAAATTTGATAAGGATACAATTTGATTGTGCAAAGGATTCAAGTAGATATATTTTTCTAGTTAAACCGTTTTTTTCGTAAGTTTTCGCTAAAAATCATGAACTGATTTTCAGCATTTAGAAATTGTTTTGAAGTTATTGGCTGAAAATCGTTCTTGGTGAAAATTGGTCAAACCATTTCTTCGTAATTTATTGTTGAATTTGTTTTTTGATAATGTTAATGACAACTATACAAGGATAGAATCTATTATGGTCTTAATATCCTAGTATATTATAAATCTATAAAAATTTGTTTTGTTTTTAAAAATTCATCAAAGTTTGGAACAACGGGCCATGTCAATTTTTTAAAAACTTTTTTGTCACAATTTTGAAAATGGCTAATTTCAATTCTTATTGATTTGATTCATTTTTTACTTATACGGTAGAGTTTTTGTAATTTTTAAAGCCGCCTTATATTAGGTTGCCATAAATAAATTATATTTATTTATGGCAAGCTGTACTCAAAGTTTATCTTCTATAGCAAATTTTGTGTATAAAGTTTCAGATGTCTTGTTGTAATGTTTTAAAATAAATGTTGAAGTATATGATCAAGTAAAAAGTGTTCAAAGATTTACAACGTAATAACTCTTCTACTAATATCAAATAAAATGTCGCATTTAAATTTATGAAGATAAACGCATTAAATACAACTTTGTATGCAGTCTTTAGACTGAAGCGATAGTAACTAAGAAAAATCAACTACAGTATCTTTTTCTAAATTCTGTATCTAATATAAAACACTTTTTCGCGAGCATTTACTTCAAATCCCGTACGATTGAAATATGAGTGAAATTCTTCGAGACAAAAGGAATGCAAAGGCAACACTTCATCTTAGCACCCCGTAGCAGCAAATCTAAACTTTACAACACTTTTCGTACGTAGTCGTTTTCGGCTGAATATTAAATCTGCTTCAACCCTCTCAATGTTTTATAAAAGGGGAATTTAAGAGATACAAACGAAACATGAAATGCTGCCTAAATATATAAAAAATATATTTAAAGGATAGTTAAAATTTGGTTGATTTTATGCAATACTTGAAATATATTAAATGAAGTATAAAAATCACGTTACTTTGTTTAAAATTAGTGAATGACGTGGATAAGAAAAATGCAAATTTTATAGGACGTACCTGCCCTTTTTTGCTTGCTGAGTACTGAATACTTTTTGTAAAATTATCTATTTAGAAAGATAATATATATCCATTTTCATTACCCATATGAGTGTGTTTATATGTAGCGTGTTTTTGAGTGTATGTATAACGTTTTATATAAATTGTTTGTTAAAGTGATGCCGACATGAGAAAATAAATCACCTGCATGTGTGTATTTCTTTTATACCCGTTCTTTCTAAATTAACTTTAGCAATTTTCTACTTTCTTGCACTGTTGCATTACCTAACAATAGCTCTTCAAAGGCACCTGTACAACGAAACCGGAAAAAAACTTCCTCGACGTGCACATTTTAATTTAGGATTAAAAATTATGACTGGAGAAAATGGTAATATATTTTGTTATAGTACTGTACTGTCTGCTGTAGATTAATTATGTTTGTGTAAAAATATGAATGATAAAAATATCTTCGTTTTCCTAAGTACACTAAATAGCTCCCCTTTCCCACAACAATGTTGCTTCTAAATAGACAACTGTTGAATATGGTTCGGTTAGGCTTACATATAATTGATATTTTTATTATTAGAATTTATTAAATGAGTTTTGCAAATTAATTCAATATTATCATATACCATAAAATAATAAATGATTCAATTCAATCCTATTATCCTAGTCATCGTACCGTTATGAAATATGAACATAGGAGCCTAGGTTCTGCTCCAGCATTAGTGCAAAGGCGCCTGAATATATCTTTGGATGTTTGTTAGAATAGTTTTCCTACCTTGGAATTGCATATATTCATGTGTGTATTATATAAATGTCTGTATGCAGTGCCATCGGTTGAACGAATTATTTTAATATACTCCATTGCATTCCCCGACGAAATATGATAACTATGCAAAGCTCCGTTTCGGCAATTCTCAAACTATTACAGACTTGCTCATTCAAAACCAAATGCATATGCGAATGTATATTTGTCTTCAATTCAAACAAATTTCACACAGAAGGGAATATTTGCAAACTGTTTGAGCCACATAGTAAAAACTAGTAGTGGTAATGGTAATACGAATATACAAATGTATTTCAATTTCTTTTATCGTGACCTTGCGATACGTTTTTACCCAATTCCGTACGATTTTTCTGTTTTATTTATTCATGAGTTCCTGGTCATTTATTTGCATTAGCACAAACAATCTATTTTTCTTGTTCGCATTCGCGGCATACGTCATTGAACACAATTTCCTATTTTCTTCCCAGAAAAAAACTTTTCAAATTGTTCATACGTGCTACTGAATGTATACGAAGAGACAGCATAGGAATATCAAAAATTCACTCGAATGCGATGTAATATCGTTGGGAATAAAAAATGGAAATACATTCTTGGGGTATGAACAATTCGAAAACCATGTTTGTATTTTATCTAATACTCATCTGTCGTTGTTAATTATATGTTCAAATTAGACCAAACTTAATTGAGAAAGCTAATTTTTATAAGTTTTCAATTTCAATCAGTACAAGAGAATATAAAATCTCACATTATTGGGGGATATTTTTGAATATCCACAAATTTCCAAATATTATGGTCATCAAATTATCAAAATTCCCTACTAATATTATTATTACTCTAACAAAGTTTATTATGATTAAATCTAAATTATATCACGCACATTATATGTTGATATGTTAATAGAAACATTCATCATACTTTGGTCATTAGATATGCATATCCGCATTAGGAATTTATCGTGACTTATAGTCATTTAACACTCTTCTGAATATACGATAACATATTTTTGATTTTATAATATGAAAATAAAAATATTTAATATAGTTATTATATTTGATTAGTTTTGGCATTGTTAAAGGAGAAGTTTCATGAAGTTAAGTGTTCCGATTGCTGTTTAAAAAATTAGAAAACGACAAGATATACATATCAGAAACTATGTCATTGTACTTAAGGTACAAAAGGAAAATCCTGTGTCCATTAAAAATTTGATACAGAAAGAACTATCTGCACAATAATTTAGTTCCTGCTCGAAATCGATGCAGATCAGTATTTAGTCCGAATTGACTCAATTTATCCGCCGGATCGCGGCAACATATGCATGAAATTCAAGCACTGTTGGTTATATCATAGATATCTGGCACATATCAATATCGTATCCATCAATTCGTTGATTTATTGTTAATCAAAACCCATCCTCTCCAATGTTCTACCTGACGTATATATGCCGAAACCAACACCAGAGAAAATTAATCGATTATCATATACGACACGATCGTGGTTTTAGTCGATGCAAAAAGAAAAAAAATAAGCAATTAAAATTAATCAATGCTCAATTAAAATTATATATTTGTTGGCTAATAACTACCATGCTAGGTAGTTGTAAGACCTTGTAAATGCACGTTTTTTCTGAAAATTTATTATGTCTTCCGCTAATATTTTATAGAGTTACTTGATTTTTTTCCTTTACCAACTACAAAGTCTGCTAAAACTGATAAAATACATTTATGACATCTATCTACATCCAGTAAAAAGGGACATGAAGTTCTACTCTGGCGCAGTCCATAAGAAAAGCACACAGCGGAACGAATTGAAGAAAAGAAGAAAAGAAGCAAGAGAAGAAAAAGAATCCACGGCAGCACACCGGGTATTACAAGAGTACATAGTAAGGCAAATAATATCAAGTGGGCGAGCTCTGAATTTCCTTGCCAAGATATTTTTCGGTGTAAGTAGTCGGAAGAAAGGTGGACTCTCTTACTCTCTTACCTCTTACCTTACCTTACCTTACCTTACCCTACCCTACCCTACCTTACTCGTCCGCTCGGATTAATGTCACAGGCACATCGGTGTAATTACACTGTTTAATAGGATTAGAGGCGAAATGAAGAACGAGACAAAGATTTGCCTTTCTGGACAAAGAAATAATTGAGAATATAGAAAAAATCATGAAAAATTGAAAACAAAAGTAACTCATTTAATTACGGATGTTTGTACATCAAACTTTCATGTTGGTCATCGTAATTTTTATTAAATGACTTTAACTTACTTTAACTTTCTTTGAATTATAATCCCTAAAGCCAAGTACAATTGCAATACTTTCAATATAAATAATTCAATATAAATTTTGGCCCAAATACTACTTTTTAACTTTGCGTTATTGTAATCGTTCAAAAATCGAAATTGAAAATTTTTGCATATCTTTACGTTCCTAAGGTTTCTGAACATTTTGGCATACCTTACAAAAAATGGATGTATGTGTGTATATGTATGTATTGATAAAAATTTTCGACCACGATTTTGGGCTCACAGATCAACCGATTTGAATAATTCAAAGAACATTCGATTCCTACTGATGCAGAGATGTGCTGATTAGTTTTTGGCAAAAGTTGGCCCAGCCTTTTCGGAGATATGGAGCAAAGAGTGCAGAAGAGAGAAATCGAACTCCTGAGATGATTAAAAAACATTCAATTCGTAATGATGGGGAGAATAGTTGATTAGTTTTTAGCAAAGATAGGTCCAGCCGTTTTTGAAATACAGAGCTAAATGTGCAAAAATGGTAGTTTTTGAAAGAACGAAGCATCTGATTTGAATAATTTCAAAATACCTCTTACTTATATTGACAAAACGATTGTTTTTGGAGAAAGCAAAAAAAAAAATTTTTTTTTTTAATTTCCAAAAAAATATTTTCTTGAGTATCGAAAATAATTCGGATTTTAATTTTAATTTTAGCTAAAATTCTAAAGCTCACTAATATACTTGAAATAAATCATTTTAACTTTGCAATTCAGTTTATAGAATTCTTCGGAATATAAGACAAGATCCTTCATTCTAAATCCCCTTCGAAGGGGATGATTAGGTTTCGTTTATTTACTTTTATGTAAACTTGCTTAACCATCATCACACAATTTATATATTTTGTGTATAAAATACGAATAATGATAGTTACAGTATTTATAATAATCTATTTAAAAACATTTAATATTCTTCGGAAATTTCGTTACAATATGAGTTCCAGCAATTTGTCTTATTATTGCCTTTTTAGTCTTATTATTTGCCTTAATAAAAGGCACGATGCGATACACACCACTAGTTCCAATTTTGGCATAAAATGACTCAGAATGACTTTGAACGTCGAAAAAACATAAAAATAGAAAATCTGTTGACACAAAACTCTCTTTCGTTAAGTTAATAAATACGTAATAAGTGTTACATGCAAGAACTAAAGAATAATAAACAAAACTACGTGGAATCTCATTTAGTCTCTTTTTCTTCACTAATAAGCTTTAAGAACATTCTGCTCTTACTTATATATTATTTTAATTAAATTCCCAACAGCAGTGTCCAAGACTAAGTCAGGTATCGGAAATTTTGAGGCGCTCGTTTCTATACGGTGGAGGACCATAACTCGTCTATCCTCCGGAGCCTCCGGGGCCCCCATCCCCGGAGCGTTCGATGTGCGCTAAATGGGAAAACGCTTATATAAAACGAACGACTTTGCGTTTTATTATGCCGCCGCCGTGATGAATTTAATTCCCGTCGCGGAATCGACGGTGTAATCGTGACTGGATTATATTATATTGACGGAGGAATCAAAAGCCGTTTGCGAAAAGACTACATTGTAATACAAAGGTATTTAATCAACAAGATGCGATGTGTTTGAATAAATAGGAGAGCTTGTTTTGTTTAACTGCGCGAGGGAAAGGAGAAATGGGTAAAGGAAAAAGTTGGCCTTACCATGGTTAGTGATTTTATAGGCTAAATATGATAAAACTGTGTGATTTGCCATCCCCATAAAACTCTTTAACATATATACAGTATATATGCATTGCTATTTTAGAGCTCTTATTCAATATACACAGCACCTGCATCCAATAATACCAAGTGCATAGATTTTTACCCATTTTTTCTATTTATTCAATTCAAATTTCATCGGATAATCGTTCCACGGTTTTTGCCACGCCGCCAGTGTCACAAATGTATTTTGTTATCATTTGAAATATTCGTTTTTGTTGTACGAGCTGAATTTTCTGCGCCCTCGGAGCACCCAGCGCCCCCCTGCGCCCCCTTGTTAAATATGCATCGTTCATTTCGATGAACGTGCACGTATAAGTTTCGTCATTTTATAATTTTGTGTTTGCTGGCGTTTGTTGGGATTACTTTTTAACGAGGTCTTTAATAAAACAAGCGTTAACTAACAACCGTTCATTCTGTTTATACTCGAAAGTTGTGCAATTTTCCTAGTGAATTTTCCGAACGTTTTAAACTCAATATATTTTATGAGTGTTTTTCACTTCAAACTACATTTTAATATTTAATCAAAGCAGAGGGGTACAATTTAGTTACGCTATTTTTAATCCTTTGATTACGGTTTTGATTTAATTAGCAAAGTAGTAATAAAAGTTAGCAATGAAGTTTGAAATTTACCTTTACACTTGAATATTTTATATAAATATCAATTTACTTTATCATCTTTATGAACGTATTATTTTCTATTTAGAGTAAAGATCATAAAATAATAAATGCATTAAGAAGTTTTGACTCGTGTTAATATTTAATTGAAATAGATACGAATGTAATCTGGAGCAACTTGATGATTGAAACGTAAGATAAGCCACTAGCAAAGTAAATTAAAATACGTTCTAATATTGAATCTGTGTTGAATAAAAGATTTACAAGGGGTGTAATATATATGTGCACTCACATTTGTAATTCAAAAGTCCGTACTAAGTTTGATATTTTACGACCATCTGTTTCCCCCAAAGAGTTTAGACTTCTGAACGTATTTCTCAATTACTCAATTCAATTTGCTTTTTCATTTGAAATTGTAACAGGGTAAAGAGATAGGCGTATTGATATAAACATCGCGATAAAAGCAAAATATATACAATGTAACAGTAAAAAAAATGAAATTCACTCACGTGTTACGCCAGGACGATAGTTATACCAATTTGTAAAATTTGAAATGCCCAGTAAATTCATTTGCGTATACCTTTTCTCATATTTTCAGAATTTGCAACGTCGTGAATAAGCAGATGTAAATTTATCGCCCGGTTACATTCGCAAATGCGCATCCATCTTGTATAAATTCATGAATGTATTTGCATACTCCGCAAAAGAATACTCATTTGCGTTATCCGTTTTATGCGAAAGTCCCTCGGCGCGTAATGTGTGTGTACAGTGTACAGCCACATATGTTGCGGTAATGTAATGAATATTATTTTATGATAGAATAATACGAGTTAAGTGTCCCGACGACGAAAACACATGTTCACTTACAACGGACGTTTGATAATTAGAATTAGGATTAAAGTTATAGTAAAACCGCGCGAGTGATTATAATGTGTAAACAAACATCATATTAAATCACATTTAACTGCAAACCATTGCAAACCATTGACTAAATTATAGTATGATAAACATTACGAGTGTGTAAACATTCTGATTAACATATAATAATATATTTATAGCAAAAAATGTTATGCAAGTATGTAACTGTATATAATAATATATATTTATTATTTTTGTCCCATTTTCATGCCATAAATCGTCGTCTATTATTCGCTCGTTCGAAGCCCCTATTGACACAGAGCACTCATGTCACTCAATGCATTCATTCTGTGTTTACAAATGCAAAAAAGTCCCTTCTATCTTTGCTATTTTTTCATTTCTTTTCCTATGCATCGAGAATAAAATAATAGTGTGCATCCTATTTGTTTTTCTACTTAATCTGTTCCACAAATGGAAAAATTAAAGTGGTAGTGGCAAGGGATGGATGATTGAATGATTCAATGATTCAATATGATGATAATTTTATAATTTTAAAAAGAAATTGCATTCCATTGCCTAGATAAGCATTATATGGTTGCTATAGTTCCATTCTGAACGTAATTAATAACATTTTTCTTAATAATCTTATAACTACTTGTAAGGTCTCTAATTGCATCTATTAATGTCTTTCCCTAGCATTATTTTATTTTTAATTAAAAAATATTCATGTAATAAATTAACTATTAATAAATGAAATATGGGTATAAATTTTTAATGCTTGCAATAATTCTAATAATGCAAAATTAGCTGCAGATTTCTTTTGTACCGCTTTACAATCAAATTTAAAAAACGGTATGTTTATTGTCGCACAATGCACACAATCGTTTAAAAGTGCAGTAATTAATTTTCCATGAAGTGATAACGGCAAAGGCAGCAGTAAGGTGTAATCGATGCCTTAACGGGTATTTTGGATATTTTAGATATTTAATACCGAGATAAAAATACTTATAGAAAAAATAATATTTATAAATTAAATCTTATATTCATTCGCATTTTTTATACGCTAACACCTACATCATAGGTTCTTATTCGTGTATTTTTATAGCCTTACGTATGCCTATACGTTGCATTCTATACTGCACGCCTTACATCTATACTACATGCCTTACATCTATACTATACGCTATATTTCATCATATACTCTCAAATCCCTACATTGTATACCGAATACACCTAACCTATATCTACTATATATCCTATTACCTATAATTTCCCTTACACACTACATTAACCCTACCGAGAATCGAACCCGGGTCCGCCGCGTGAAACGCGGCGACCTTAGCCACTACACCACCGTAACGCTACAATCAACCGTCTTTTTTCGCGTGTCGTCGCGCCACCTTAGTATTAATTATCTAATTAATTAGAAAATGACCCGCGGAAACAACAGTGCGTCCCATATTATATTATTAGTGGGGGTACCCGATAGGGTAGTGGTTAAGGTGCGCGACTTCCACGCGGAGGTCCCGGGTTCAATTCCCGGTATAGACAATAGATAATAAGTAGAGATAATACATAGGGTGTAAGGTAAACCTATATAATATAGGTGAATATATAAATTAGACAGTATTATTTATAAGAATTAAAAGGTATGTAGGTATATAATAAGTTAATGACGGTATAGGTATCTCACGGTATGATAGATAATAGGTATCTATATATGATAATACAATATTAGTATACATAGTATACAATAATACATAGGTCGTAAGGTAAACCTATATAATATAGGTGAATATATAAATTAGACAGTAGTATTTATAAGAAGTAAAAGGTATGTAGGTATATAATAAGTTAATGAAGGTATAGGTATCTCACGGTATGATAGAATAATAGTATGATAGGTAATAGGTTATCTATCATATTATAAGGTTAAGTCTTATAAAGTATTGTAATAAATCTTGAGTACTTTTATATTATAATAAATACCTGTAAGTATTAATGAATACAAATAATACCACAATAAATATAATTAATGTTATTAAAGAATATAAATTATGTACTCAATGATTCCCTCATACTTGTACAATTTAATGTATAGACTAGCTGTATATAATAGAGTTAATTATATAAGAAGTCAATATATTAGATTTGTGAGTTCTTATCGAAATATATCAAATTTTTTGAACCGGATTTTAAATTTTAGCGTTCCGGCAAAAAAATATTAGCACAACACCACTGGTTGTGTCTTATAAAATTATGAAACTTTATGATATAATTTTGTAGTAGGTCTTCTTCCATATTCTTCTGCCAATTGCATACGAAATTCTTTTCTTGACATTCGAACTGAGTCACATCTTCATATTGACAAAGCATTGATTGCTGCTTTGATCTAAAATGATGCAGAACACGTGAACTGCCTTTGGTACTATTTGGAACATGAGTACTTGCTTTGGCACTATATTTTCGAGCCATTTGATCCAGTATAGCAATTCCATACATAGTATTTTTTTTTAAAGAAATAGTTTCCTGGACATGTACTTCATTTATTGCAATTTCTACATTGCGATGTTTCGAGTTTGATAATAAAACCTTTTTATTAGATTTACTTTTACGGTCAACAACCTAAATATGGCTCAGTCACTTTACACACAACAATTTGCTCAAAGCAATATTTGATCCGCTGGCTTCATTCTTGCCCAAATACGGAAACCGTTTAGAAGGTGCTCCTAAACGATTGCTTCTTATATCTGTGGCCGACCAAAATTCGATTCCAAATTGACTAGGTTCATTTGGCAATATACTGACATGAGTAAATGGGCACCTAGACTTCACTTGAAAATAATTGTTCATCGACTGTTATGTTTATGGTTTTCCATGAGTCAAATTGAAATATTTCAACTGAACAGTTTGCAACAATAGTTTATAACATGAAAACTCTTCCACTAGGACGTTTGCAGCAGTTTTTCATGAAAAGGAAATAAGTTTCGTATGTCAAATACGGTAAGTCAATTTGACTCGTATCCGGCAAAATAGGTTTAGCACATATGAATTATTGAATATAAGGGAATAGGAGGGAATAATAAAATATCTTTTTGTAAACATTTATAAGATGACCATGTAGTGTAACGTCTATAATGTCACATTAAACATGCAAATGAGTGAAATTAACTTGCTCCGTCATTCTAATGTTAAATATTATTTTGTTTAATTTATATTTGTTGAATATTACAGTTTCATCGGTTGAATTGGTTGCTAGGTACTTAAGTAAAGTGGAATAAGAATACTTTAAACTATTATGGTACAGAGTAAAAGTGGAGCATACAATTAAACAATTATAAATGAATTTCAAAGCGCGGCTATGAGCTTTTCTGTGTACTTCAACGGAGAGGTACGTTCTTGTCATAAGAGCGCGGCAGGATAGCGAAACCACTTCCTCGTTGGTTTTCCAGGTATAGAAGCGCGAATTCCTTAATAGTTGGATTATTCTGCATGCGAAGTTTTATATTGCAAACTTTATTAAATTATAGAAAATTTAGTATATGCACATTATTATTCCATTTACAAACTCGCACAAAATTTAAATTTTTTTTTGTTTTTTTATAAGTTCACATTAATATAACAAAAAGTTTCGTATTTTAATTGTTAACAGAACAATTATTTTATAATTATCAATTTTTTATTCTTCAATCAAAAAGAGAAGTCTGCAGCTGAATTTTGAGTTTTTCATAAATTTTTTTGCAGCTGTTAGAAACCCATAAAAATTACAATTTTTGCCTCAAACTATTCAGAATGATTTCAAACGCCGAGAACAACTAAATTAGCCGGTCGGATTTTCTAGTGTAAACAAGCACCTCTTCTGTGAATTTAAGAAATCGATCGCTCCTCATATCTTATATCCAACAAAGTGAATAAAAAACGCGTGCCTATTGTTCCCACCCAGTATAAAAAATTCTACAAATGAAAGGAACGGCCAAAATGTGTTCGGTTTGTAAAACGTCGTCCCATCTGTTTTCGATTGAATTGTATTGAGTCAATTCGAAAAAAATCCACCGATGATAGACAGCAAATATTGTAGCGTTTTGAATGTTCTCACCCGTCGCCCGGAACGATTCCCGGCTCCGAGTGTCAGTGCTTGACATGCGAGGCACTTACAATTGTCGGTTGCCGATGGAGCCAAGGGAAACAAGGGGGCCCAGGAAACCGAGAAGCCGAGGGAGCCGCGGAGGACGTGCAGGGCGCGAACGAAACGACACCAGGCGCATCATTCGGGTGTCACCTGATAGCGTTGCCCCGATATCGCATTCGCATATGACTCGATATCAAACATTGCACTTAAAGAGCACTAGCATATCCATAAATAATTAATACCGCACATACTCTGCTTAATGCATTTTGGATCCACCCAAGGGATCCACAGACTACAGCGCGGAGTTCTGACTGTTCGTAATATTTTCTCATAAAGTTTTAATGGAACAGGAATTTAAGATTTATTTCGAAAGAAGAGCAGAAGTTTAGCAAATAATTTCGAAATAAAATGGAAACTTATTAGTATGTCGTTTACGGAGAGATGGTTGTTGCGAAATAATAATATAATTTGCTTGCATGAGGAAGCGGAATGCAAATTACGCGAAAAATAACAGTACGTAGAATAAATGATAAAAAATAATAGGCAGTTAGTCCAAACAGAAGCAAAAATGCTAATAAATATAAAATCAATATTCTAATAAATATTCAATAAATAATGAATATAATTGTAAAGTTGCAATTTATTAAAAATTTGTATATCACAATTCCTTTCAGTGATTTCAATCCCAAGTCAAGAAAATGTACCTTGATCCCGAAACAATCGTATTCTTCATTCTCAAAAAGTCGTTCGGTTGTCCATTATCCTCGGTTACCAATTTTCAGATTTGATTACTGGTTTATTATCACTTAGTCAATCACCCTTTGTTAACTGCACCCCTTCAACTCTCAGGGGTGCAATTTACCACCATGACGGACTGCCCTCAACTTGACTCATGCAAGATTTGAGATAAACATAGTGCTTTAATTACTATATTAATGGGATTAAATTGTGCGTTTTATGCCCGTGTGTTAGTTTCTGTTTACACGAATGCGAGGAATAGTTCCCAAGTGTGATAAGCCTCTATTAACGTCCCTTTGTCGTGAATTTACGCAATAATAATGGACTTATTTAATTGTTGATAATGGTAAAAGATACCATTTCCATATAGGACTTTTATAATAAAAAATAGTAAAATAAATGACTAAGTACAAAGTCTTTAAGAACTTTAGGATATGATACTAAAAATTCAGGTGGACTGAAATTACACCGAAAATTTGAAAAACATATTGCAAAATGAGACAATAATAAACATCATTTTCGCAAAGTTCACAGATGTAATTAACAAATAAATTTACCATTACATGATAAAACTTTGCCAGAGCAAAAATATGTTTTTCTATCCATTTCCACATGCGGAATCGAATCGGATATGGAAAAAGTTTCTGCGTCGCATGGATTATAATTATCGATTAGCTGTCATTGTTTTATGATGTCAAGTAAAGCAATTCAAATAGAATGTTATTTCATTTGATGTCACATGCATATCGCAATTTTCAATTTTGTGTGATTGACGACATGTACTCATATGGGAAGTTTATTCTCGTTGTGCCTGCTATTTACTTAAATCGTTACGCAAACATATTCGCATGACACATTTTCATGCTTTTATGCAGTTTCGAGTGACGAATGGGATTAATATGAAAATTTTATGTATTTCTAATAGCAATCAGAAAAATTGTCTTATGTAAGGTATTTGAGCTCCAAAAATAGTACTGATTTCTAAGTCGAACAGCTGAGAAAGATTTTTCAAGAAATCAATAGTGGAGTTTTAAATAAATCTGATGAAATTTTTAAAAAGACAAAAAAATAATCGGAAACCAATTGGATTTTTTATATCAGAAATAAAATCCTCCTCGGGAAGTTAACAAAATGTCGGGCTCTTACATCACTCTTTTACATGGAGTTTTAAATAAATCTGATGAAATTTTTAAAAATACAAAAAATTAATCGGAAACAAATTGGATTTTCTATCAAAAATAAACTCCTCCTCGGGAAGTTAACAAAATGTTGTGCTCTTACATCACTCTTTTACATATTTGACGTTTATGATCATTTCCAAAGATATCAATTCTCCTCAAAACGCTCTGTTTACTTACCTTCATTCAATCCATTTCGATTTCGATCAGTCATACTCTTCGTGCCCATCAATATGCCGTCGTAACAATTCAATTATTGAATGCAATTATTAGCCAAGATGTAATCTGCTATTTGCCCAAGCACAATGATGATATCCGTTCGGTATTTGCATAAGGTAATAACTAGATCGTATTCATGTTTCGTGTGACTCCATATCCGGCCACTTAGGAATTCAGCGTCGTATTATTCCGTTACTTCTCTAATATTATATAATGATATCTCTCGAATGCGGTGTATTAGTGCGAGGTAAGTAGTGACAAATGTTCGCACTGTGCGATATTATGATTCTTATTTGGTTATTCATAAGTTCTGGCTCGTCCTCGTATGAAATTCCATCAGCGTGTCCCGGCCGACGTGTAATGCTGTACCTGTAGCACCCCCGTAATGCGCCCCCCGCGAGACCCCCCGACCCCCCGCATGCATATAGACAGGTGCGCCGCGTTCTATGTCAAAACTAATTACATATGATATATTCAGACGCATATGACGTGATTACAAGCCGCACATTCGTTCCGATTATTACTCAGACGATGGCTAAAACTGGATAGCATGGTTAAGAACCGGGGGTATAACATTTCAGAAATATATTATTAGAATATTAAACTAGTGGTGTATGGCATCGTGCCTTAAGGCAAATTGCTAGAGCTTCGCGTACCGTAACAAAATATTCAAGGAATATTAAATGTTTTTAAATAGATTATTATAAATACTATCTCTTGTCTTATTCTTATTTTATAGACAAAATATAAGAGCTTATGAATTGGACAACGTTTACATATGTTTACAAAAAAGTAAATAAATAGAACCCAATCAATCGGATTTGAAATGAAAGACATTGTCTAATATTTATAAGAATTATATAAACTGATGAACTGAATGTTAAAATTATTTATTTAAAGTATATAAGTGAGCTTAAGATTTAGCCAGAATTAGAATTAAAATCCAAATTATTTTCAATATTCAAAAAAATGAATAGTTTTTGGAAATCAAAAAAAAAATCTTTCCCCAAAAGCAATCGTTTCGTCAATACAAGCATTGCCTTGAATCATTCAAATCGGATGCTTAGATCTCTCAAAAACTACCAGTTTTTGCACATTTAGCTTCTCTAAGGGATAGACCTGCCCTTGCCAAAAACTCATCACCACTTTTCCCCAGCATTACGAAATGAACGCTTTTTGTATCATTCAAATCGGATGCTCCGTTCTCTCAAAAACTCTATTACTATTTTCTGCACTCTTTGGTTTGTATCTCCGAAACGGCTGGACCAACTTTTGCCGAAAACGAATCAGCACGTCTCCTTATCAATAGAAATCGAATGCTTTTTGAATGATTCAAATCGGTTGTGCTCTCAAAAACGTGGACGAAAAATTGTATCCACACAAAACATACACACAGACATCCATTTTTTCTAAGAAATGCCAACATGTTCTTAAACCTCTAAAACGCGAAGATATGCAAAAAATTTCATTTTGGATTTTTGAACGATTATAATAACTTACCCTATGGGGACATAAAAAGTTGACAATAAAAATTCAAAATAAATGAGTTGCTTTGAAAATTTCTTGTCTTCCGTAATAGATTTCATATATTAAAAATTTGACAACAGCTCAAATTATTATCGGAGTATATTCAATTATAGTATTTCACTCGTAATTCTTTGGATTATCCATTTATAACAATTAAACATATATATCATTACTCAAATAATGAATATAAAAATATTATAAAGTCAGTTGAAACCACCACCAATTACATATATTTACATATATAAATACGGCATTATAATTAAACACAATCCACTATACCAGCTATAGAAACTAATCATAATTAAGTTACATTTGTAATGTATAATGCTGATCATTAATCATTAACTTTCTGTACTTGAAAACTAATAGCATTTAATGGCAACATAAAACAAAAGTCTTTTAATGCCGTATCTTTTATACGTAAATAAAACGACCAGAAAAAAGCTATCGTACTTACAAAACTGCGTCGCTCCATCGTCATAAGTCGAATAATTACAAAAATAATAATAATTCCGACGAAAGGGGTGGTTTATCAAAGACAAATAGTAGGTTGTAGATGGTACGGCGCGACACAGGCCGACGAAGTAGTAATGTTTGTGGCATGATTACCTGTAATAAAAAATAATACATTGTTAGTGGAGAGAACGCAGAGAATCTCACAAAACATATAAAACATGAAATAATCATGGGAATATTGTAATGGTAAGGCGAAAGGTTATTGATGTGCACGATGATTTATTATATTTACATGGATATAAAATTCAATAATAAAAATGGTAAATGGTAAAATACATATACAGTAATACCACACCAAACGCTGTTTCAGTCAATGCGTCTTTTACTTCAGCCCGAGTATGGGTAAAAATCGTGAAAAATTGCGCCAATTGGTATAAATATATCAATCATAGAAGAAAATAAAAATATTGATGATAGTGATTTTGGAGTAGGTACAGCAAAAAGAACACTCAATGATTTTTCTAACCAGATGTCTATTACATTATAAACAATACATTGTTAGTGGAGAAGAAAGTCTGTACCTCTCTCCAAAAACATACAAAACATGAAATAATCATGTAAGTATTTTTAATGGTAAGGCGAAATGTTATTGATCTATACGACGATTTGTTATACATTTACATAAATATGAAAAATTTCCAATAAAAATACTAAAAATCAGAATTATGTTAAAATATATAGGATGTATTATGATCATTCGCTCTGCGATGTTATTTCATCCAATAATTTGGTAAATTTAGCATAAAGATAATATTTTCCTCGTTACAGCAATTCAGTTTTAATAATGCTATGTAAATTCAGTCTGTGCATTTTGCGTAACGCTTTCCTCGCTTTTTATCGTCGAACAAAACGCATCACGTGGTTAATCGAACCCAGGGATAATGCATGCAAACGATAATCTGCATAAAATTAGCGAACAAATTATTTTGAAACAAATAAATCGGATCGATAATGCCGGATATTAATATCACTAACGGTTTCAGATTTCAATACAATCGGTTTGCATATCATTCTACAGGGTCTGACCAATTATTTTATAATCCCGAATAAATAAAATAATTCGAAAGAGATATGTTTGTATATTCTCTTTGCGCACTTTGAATGAATTGAATTCGTTATACACGAAATGCTTTAAGCGTTTATTTAGCGCATGGTATTATGCTAATGCCAATTAAAAGTTTCGCAAAAGTTATATACCTGCACGAAAAACTTGAGAGCAGTTATTAATATTTGTTTAATTGGAAAACAAATTGTGGAACTGAGGTTCTTTCGCGTACGAGGAATAACTTTATTTAATTATTAAATAAAATTTACTAAAAAATGAAAAAAACATTCATCCTCTTGTAGGAAAATACTTTATACCATTATCGTAAATGATGTAATTTAAAATAATAAGGTAGCCAATGATTTCTAACACATACTCAGCCTTTCTTTAATTCCATATTTATTTTACAAGACGATTTTTTAAATAAATCCCTTAATTAAATTCTCATTCGCATGAAGGAATAACTAGTCCGATGATAAGGCAATTAAAAATTCAATTATTTTTCAAATTAACTAGTAACAAAGGTCTGATAATTGAGTAATTATATATAATAAATTACCAGTTCTTCACATTTCATAGACTAGTGCAATTCGACAGACTCTTAACAATAATAATCGATAGAAAATAATGATAGGAAACTGCTGTTGAAATATATTTATTAAAAAAAATTAATTCTTTATTACTAAAATAAGGATTTTTTTCAAATAAATTACTGCATGTTATTTTAAAATGTTTTTTTATGATGGTATGAAGTACATTTCTCTAATACGAAGACATTATTAATAATATTATCAATATACAAACTAATTTCATCTGTCTATAAAAATACTAAACAAAGCGATTCCATTTCCCTATTATTCCATCTCAAAGGCCTTTGTTTCCATTCCGAGGAATAATAAGCAAGTAATTATTAACGGTAACTGAGCGTCTTTGGTGGGACAAACAATTCATCGCTGCACCCAATGAATAGATGAATGCCACGACCCTACTGAAAATTTTTTAGTCATCATAATACGAGTCGTTCCAATTGCTACCTTTAGCCCTTTTTCAATTCACCCTTCAATTTTCGACAATACGAAGGTTTCTTCAACTTTAATAATTGATTAAAAAATAGGTACTAAGATATAATTGAAAAAGGGATCTTTTGTTTAATAATCATATTTTTTCATTATCAATTCGTAAACAGCTAATCAGAATCAGAAATATATATCTCAAAATGCATGAATTCACACATCAAATTGCATTTTGAAAAAATAAGAAAATGAATAAACCTAGAAACGAAAATAACGAAATTAGTTCAGTAAAACCTATTATTCATAGAACTTCAATAATTCTCATTTGCCAAAAAATATAACCTATAAACACATTGTGTATTCGTTTGCGGCATTGTGTTTGAAATCCGTTGCACATTTTTATATTATATATATTTAATTACAATTTTAATCACTAATTTACTAGAAATCATCTCGATAGTAATTACAACACGATGAAGTGACTTGATTCTATATATTTTTCTAAGCACCATTACTTTCTTTTATCTTCATTTGCAAAATAAATGTGACATTACTAAACCTTATGGCATAAGGAAAATGAAACGACAATGGCATTTAGACTTAGTCTTAGATTAGGTCTAATATAATATTATCATATTCATTGTTAAACTGAGAAGATCTCATTGGAGCTCTTCTTAGGCATCGCTCTTAAATATTGTCATTTTAGCTTATAGCAATCTCTATGTATTTCTGATTGCTAAATAAAGCGAGTTAAAAAAAATAATTATTTTTTGCCTCGTGTAGCAAATAATTTATAGACACTAGAACGTTCTATCAAGTACAGGACACTTGTCAGCACCACAGCGAGGCGCCTAATTTTTTAAATTTGAAATCATATCAAATCAATTTACATCGTTGAATCACTCCAAAGATATTTTATGAAAACATAGCAAACCAAGACAGTTATGGACAGATTTTTACTTAATAATAATTATAAAATAAATATGATTAAAACATGAGTTTTAACTTCAAAAACTACGGCAGAGTTTTATTATACAGTATTTAAAGTAGTTTTGGATGATACTAACAATGCAAATAGTCATCCCGTATAATTCATACTAGTAGTTACAAGTATAACAACACGAAGGTTTCAATAATATATTCTGAATACATCAATCGTTTCTCTGGTACAATTAGTGAAAATAATTTCAATTCACATATACTAGTTTTCAGCACGCGTTTATTTTGTCTGTTATCATGGTGTACTTTACTTATATTATTACTTAGTCTCTCGGAATAATATAATGAAGTCGATAAGGGCGCGTGTCGCATCGTGCCGTTATCTATTTATGATACACCGTTTCCAATTATTTTGATAACCGTGGCTGCGGTAAAGAGCCCGGAGCGAAATGAAATACATTAGCGCCCTCCGGATCATGTCCCTCTTGCATTCATTGCACCCTTCCAATAACCATAAAAGCGTAACAACGATAAAAGAATCGTGAATAATATGTATACTTAGTAAGAAGATAGAAGTACTTTAAGAACATATTTTTGTATAGAATTACACCGATTATTCAGAAACAACTTGCTTTTTATTGTTACTCCGTACCTTTTACAAACAACGTATATAATGCGTCGCAGACATACAATTTTTCATGTTACATTCAGATCGAGCGGCGATCCCACATCGCATATTGCTAAAAAAATCCAAATATAAAGATACTTTCAGATTGCCATTATATCTAGCCCCGCACTCCGACGTGACTAGAATCGCTTCGGCCGAATAGGTTATTCTAGTGCGAACGCGACTCTTGTGCGATAGTACCGAGACCGAGACCGAGACCGAGAGCGACTGCCGAGCCGAAGCTGCGCCATCAATATGACATACAGCGAAACAATAAACGAAACAAATTGCCAAAAGACAAGCAATGCATCTCAAATTACTATTAGGCAATGGAAAAGCACAATGAAAATAATACGTGAGTACCGGGATATGGGTACAATAATTAGGGAACCGACAATACACATGCACGTATGAATATCTGTATGAGGATCTAAGCGGGAATCAAGTAATAGGATCAGTTTTAGAACTAAACAGACATTTAACGAACTCGTGCAATCATAAAAGAGGATTCATAAGATTTTTTAAAATTTATTTAATATCAGAGTTACTGGTAGAACTCATATAAGTTTTATGGCCAAATTGAATATATAAAGTTCTAATATACTTTAAACAAATAATTTCAACTTTGCAATACAGTTTATATAATTCTTATAAATATTAGACAATATTACAATATTTATAATAATCTATTTGAAAACATTCAGTATTCCACGAACATTTCGTTAAGGTACGGGAAGTTCCAGCAATTTGCCATAAGGCACGATGCCACCCACCCCACTAGTTATTTATTTATTTAGGCCTTTGTCTTGTGGGTCATTTAGTCCTTGAATTGGGAAGATACTTTCATTAATTTTTTTAACAGAAAACTGATGTCACTACTGACATCAAGCTCCCCGAGGGCGCAATCGATTAAAAATTCTGTGTTTACAGTTCGTCTGCAAAAAATACAATATCACTATGCAATAAATCGAGAATTACAGAGGCGAGAGAGACGGGCAGACGATCCGTAACCATCACTCATATCTAGTGGCTGCGAATCATGTGTGAGAGATATACGTGAACCGGATAGCGACTCTCGTATCGGCGATTTTCCGGAAAATCGAAACACCGGAACGCTGCCGCGCTAACAATATAATACGCAACCGGATGAGTCAGATCGCTGATAATAAAGAATAAACCAGGGCGACAACCCTTAACGCTTCACAACGCGGAACTGCTGTATGTTATGCGTACGTGTTATATGCAAAGGGGATGGTTTTGATCAAAACGACAGAGATTCAATGATAACAGCAATCGGATATTCAAGTGGCGCGATTTCACACACAGGCATTGATTGCGAGAAATATTACCATATTATAAAGTGATAAAACGAGATTTTTAATCTCTTTGGGAGTGAGGGATTTTATTGCTGATAATTAGACATTTATTAAGATTTTTGCATACAATTCCGATTCTTCGAAACACCGTAAAAGAAAATTTTAAAATCTTTGTTTATGATTACTAACAATTTGAGGCGGTTTTCTGGTCTTGAGACATGAATTTGATGCGAATTTTTAAACGTAAGAATAATTATTTAATGAATATTTGGAAAAATATTCTAATTCTAGAAGGTAAAGGTGGAGGGTCCAAATATTCCGAAGAAAACAATACTTGATCTAGAACAATGTTGCTATCATATGAATTACGGATAAGTTAAACAAATGTTTTTCCATGAAACTGCGACTGTCTAAAAAGCAAATACATGTTATCGATTTTTCTTTTAAATTGTAAAAATCGGAATTTTGATATGAGCGTAGTTCATACCGAAGGCCACGAAGAAGACCCTGTAAATAATACAAATAAATAGATCTAGTCTAATTTAGAAATAGTGGGTATCGGATTAAAAGACAGTTGCAAAAATAAACGCTTTCAAAATTTCGCGGAGGAAGGAAACAGTAGGGAATTAATGTGCTCAAACAGGTATATCTCCAAATATGATTCAAATTTCTTCTTGTACTAATATTCTTAAATGGTTAAAATTAGAAAATAAGTGAAAAAAATGAAATATTTTTTTCAAAAAATTCTAGACCTTCAATAGTTTATTCTAGATCATTCAATAGTTTATGAGTGGCTCGCTCCGCTCTCAATACTAGTATTGAAACAGATTGTACGTTTTTAAAAATGCGTAATACGATTTTGATAAAACTTGACATACAGTGTTACTATACTTTACTAAGATTGTGACCAAAATTTAAAGTTGGATCATTCAATAGTTTCTGAGATATGAAATGTTGACGGGTGGCTCGCTCCGCTTTCAATACTAGTATTGAAACAGATTGTACGTTTTTAAAAATGCGTAATTCGATTTTGATAAAACTTGACATACATTGTTACTATACTTTAGTAAAATTGTGACCAAAATTTAAAGTTGGATCATTCATTAGTTTCTGAGATATGGGATGTTGATGGGTGGCTCGTTCCGCTCTCAATACTAGTATTGAAACAGATTGTACGTTTTTAAAAATGCGTAATTCGATTTTGATAAAACTTGACATACATTGTTACTATACTTTACTAAGATTGTGACCAAAATTTAAAGTTGGATCATTCAATAGAGTCTGAGATATGGGATGTTGATTGGTGGATCGCTCCACTCGTACTATTATGTACACAAGTACTATTACTCATTCTCATACTATATTATATTTACAAACACTTTCTTTCCACAATTACATATCACATTTTAATAATATTAAAAGATATCGAACAAAGCTCCCAGAAAAAGTATTTTAACATACAATTCTAGACAAACGTTTTCTAGTTTTCAAAATAAAATATAATATTACTCTGAACAATAATTCTAGTTACATGATACGAATAAAACATTTTCCTAACAATAAATTCCAGTCTGCTTTTTACGTCTCGGCATCGTTCTCGAAGCGCCATTCAAACTCTGACATTAGGTCTGATTCGAGTAGGATTTTCTCGATGACGTCTGATTTGAGAGTTTTCTTTTTCATTCGCAACCATCGCTATTACATATAATACATGGCTGACAACAGAGCGCATCTCCGGGTTAAAAAAAAAAAACTTTGATGATATATCACGCATGACAAGGCATCGTAAAGAGGAAACAGCTTCTGGTTATATAAATAAAGAAGTCGTGTAAACTCATGAACAAGTTAAGTCGCTGACATGAAAAGGTCCCATAATCCATAACGTCACATGTCATGAGAACGTACGGCGGACGGAGAGCGCCGTTGGCCCACGATATTCGCCGAGGAACGGAGGATAACGCATTTTATGATGGATCTACCGCAGCAGCACCTTTCCGAACGGCAATCTATAAGGATTTCGATAGAAGAATGGTGTCGAGCTGACGAACGTGCAAACTTCATACATCAAACCTTTCCTTGCAAGACAAACATTAACCCATGTTCTTCGTACACCAACCTTAATCATGGCTTCATCTACTTATGATATTTAAAATTGAATATCGAATTTATACAAAATCAAGTGATCTAAATTGTCGGTAAGCCCATAGGTACTCGATACATAAATAGAGGGAAGTGGCATTTTGCCTTTAGGCAAGTTGCAAAAACTATCTGATATATATGTAATCGATTTGATCAGAAAAATTGAGATCTGGCAACCAATGAAAATATGATAAAAATATTTTTTTCAATCCACAAACAGTGTCATCAGCCGGGGACACAAAATTTATAAATCGCATCATTATGCATACCATCAGATAACATATAAATGTATTTATTTTCTATATAACTATTTCTCCAAACTATGAACTAAATAGATTACAGCAAATCTGTATTCTGTCAAATTTTAAGTTATAATTCAAAAATTACAAGTAGTACAATTTTTTAAATTATAAATTATAATAAATAATATGTATTATCTACAGAATTGGTGAAATTGAATGACTTCAATGCGTCATTCACCACGATGTTTGTGCAATGATCGTTCCCTTAATGGAATGCTACTCTCGAATTGAAATTGCTGCCTGCACTGAATAACGTGAGCAAATACTTTTTACACGCAAAACGCTGAATAAATTGTGATTAACTAAAGTGCTTGCTCAAGTGTTTGTTTATTTGGTGGCAAATTTACACAATCATCGACAAACACTTTCATGGAATTTCAAGGACCACAGCTCGGTAAAAGACTTCTGATTTGTGTGTTGTTGATGTTTTTGCCGTTCCTTTATTTGATGAATATATGGATGCTAAAACTATTAGAAGAATACTAGAAATTTAATTATCAAAAACCACTATACCAATTTGAATTTGTTTGTTAAATTTTATAACAATCTCTTCCATTCATATTTTATAAAACAATTAATATTAATGCAATTCGTGATTACAATACCCACCATATACAAAATGGAATTAAAAGCCACAAAGAATGAAGGACAAAGCGCTTTTAACATAATTGCGTGAATAATTATAAATATCAAAGAAAGTCTTCATTTTGTGAAAAAAAACGTAAACAGCAGACAGTAGCAAAACAGATGTTGCCCAGAGTGAAATTCATAACACGAAAATTAGCTGTCAAAATTAAACCTATAAACCGACTGATTGGGGAAAAGAATTTAGAAATCTCGTCTTTCTCATACCAAAAGATAAAGAATTTATATATATGAATAATGATTGTGTATGGAATAAAACGATGTTTTAAGTTTGTAGTGTAAATATAACTGATAACAATTTGTCTTAAGGTATATTGCCATGCAAAACTAGAGAAATATTATGAGATAAGCGTAAAGTGACACTGTATTAGATTATGTTTTACAAATTTGATTGCGACATAATCCCAATTTATTAAGTATCAGTTTTGTTAGAATTTTAATATTAACTCGGACAATATTTCAAAAGTAGTTGGTGAACTTTCGGTATTGTGGAGTATAAGAAAATTCCCTCGGAAAGTTTCCATAGTAAAGTTGTCAACTGATAATTCATGTAGGAGAAGAATGAAAAATACTGGCATGGCCATATAATTAAGTATTTTAATTAAAAAGAAATTCGTATCTAATCAAAGTTTCCTCGTACAATGGGAGTAAAAGTTGTCGGAACTCGATTCTCTCCTATCAAAATTTTCATTCTTTGCTCATCCGGCGTTGTCACGTTTTTTTCACTCGATCGTTTTGCTTTTGAAATTCTTTCTTGTATGTTAAATATATTTCGTCGATATGCAATGAATAAAGTTTGAATTTTTCATCTATTTTTTCACTCGACCTGAGACGGAAAACTTTCTGGCAGCATCTGTAGTTGAAACACAATAATTTCGAGAGAAACATCTTTTGCTCCGAGGAAATTGTTCGCTGTTGGATCTTCTTATGTTTTCTCACGTTTTTGATAGAAAATAAATTACATGGACATTTTTTATTATAATATCGCATTTGAAAACATTTATTGATCTCACTTCGACATTTGTTTGATGATGGGATTACAATTCCTGATACATTTTTGAATTAGTACTTTGGTTGGAGTGTGGACTATCTTAAAGTTAATATTAACAGTTAAAACTTTCAGAAAATTTATTTTATCAATTTCGAAGCATTTGAGCCCCTGGAAGCAAAAATTTCGATATTATTCATATAAATTTATATACTTATATATAGTTTGCACATTTTTTTTATAAAAAAGCCTATATTTTTTATAAAATAATAATAATATCTCTGATTACTTGATTGATCATTTATTACCATGTGTCTAAAATATTGATTCCACATATATTTGTAAATCAAACCCCGATTGTATATTATTTGAAACATAATTTCCTTCGTCCATCTATCATTTCTTCCGACAAATATTTAACGACGGCCTTAAATATTTTATTTTTCTTCACTTCGTAACTTTTTTTTTCGTCAAGATCATTTCACGGCAAAGCAATATAAATTGCAATCACCCGAAAATTTCTACATTGGGAAATACCCTCGGAAATTACATTATATCATACTTTTATTCTTCTATCACGGCAAACTTTTTATCTAATAAAATGAAATAAAAAAAGTTGAGATAATATCAACGTTATTTTTGTGATGGAACTTTGAGTTGAAATGGTAATAAAATAGCTGTAAATTTTTTACGGACACATTTACAGAAAAAAAATTCGATAGCCGGAATTGTATTTAATGGAGTAAGTGTATTAAAATATTGAAAATGAACGTATTCAGGAATTATTAGATTAATGGACACATCGAACATGAGAAAAGTGAAAATATGCACTATATCGTGAATAAGTTCCTTTTCTTTCATTTTCCATCTATATCATAAATAACATTAGATAGTTTATATTTGAAATTTGTATGCAGAAAGAAGTTATGCTGGCCAGAAAACCAGAACTTGCTAATTTTCTAAACACAAAAATTTTATGTTTATTAGCAATAATTGATATTAGCAGAATTCATATTTATCTGCTTTTTTATATTTCATTTAAGAAATAAAAAAATATATAATAAATATATATTTATTTAAAAAAAATCAGTTTTTTCAATAACATTTGGTTTGCTAGTATTATTATCTTACTCAATATAAAATACTTAACATTATTTGATGTAAAGTATTTTCCTGCAAAAAATAATTACCGAATATTTTCTAAAGCCATGAAACATATATTTCAAAATATCAGAAAGCAAACATTATACCAGCAAACGCTTTATTTTTTGCATGAGTGCATCTTTTTGCATTTAATTTTTTTTCCACCAGGCCAATTAAGTGTTCGGTTGGCAATGTTAAACATTTTTAGAAACGTCACTTGTTTGTGTTTATTTCAAACTGATATCAAAAGCATCTGCTCAAAAAAGCAATTTATATCATAAATAAATTACGATTTCATTTCGGATTATATGGGTTTAGTTTGTACGTTCATATATCAATAAATCGTAGTAAATGGTTGCAGTACAAATACATATAATTAATTGGTTTTTGTCATAGGTAATTATCATATAAATAATATAATAATAACAAATATTGTTGATTTAGTTTGTACTAGGTCGTTATATTTGCAGACAATTTTGTAAGTTTTATGAAGTATATAATGTATCTTATTATATATGTTACAATATGAGTAATAATAAGTAGTCTTTGCTACTAAAACACGTGTTAACAAAAACGTAGATTTTGAGTAGTCAACCGGAGACAAATTCGATCATTCGTTATGGTATATTTTAATTTTAATATACAAAATTTCTGATGATCAAAATTATACAAAACGTCATAACGTTCCAAGAAAAATGAAGTAGACAGTTTGTGAAAAAATAGTCACTTCTAAATAAGTATTTATTTTGACAAGGGTTCTTTGAGTTAAATCAACTCTGAAGGGGTGAAATGTTGTAATGTCAAGCACTCCATTAAACCTAACAGAAGATCAAGATGTTCCAAAATAAATAAAAACATAGACGAAGTTTGATTAATTCAACATTCATCATAATAACATATATCCAATATAAAAGTTTTTCTATTTATTTATAGTAAACCGAATTCTTTAATTTTATTCAAACTATAATAATTAGGACGTTATAAATATTGAATTTTTATATCATCAATGATAAATATTTACGATGATTTGTTGGAGTTTCCACCAAATTTCCATTTTAGGATTAGAATCATCACATTCGGTTCATAACTGTTAACAACTCATATTGGCAAAGTGATCTCGAACTTTTTCCTCGATATTATCTAAAACGTGTTCGAGAGTTGAGTCAGTGGGACGATTAGGGCTATTACTTTTTCTAAGGCAGGAAACTTTTCTGTTTTATGATTTTCATTCAGTTAGCGGGCACAGCCCTCCTATATATTTTTTGTTACCGATTGAAGTTGGGGGGCCGAAGTTGCAAAAGTGTTATCTTACTCCGTTCCTTCCCTTAATGGCTCATTTAGCATGCGAACGCGTTCGAGACGACTCTCGAACAGGTGAATGGGGACGATTAGGTAATAATTCTGACATAATCGTATTAATTCGTTTTTATTGGTGTTCGCCATCGGATTATGATGTAGATTATCTGCAAAAGGCATATGCTTTCTTAACGCTTTGTCGGGAATGGTGTTCTATACGACACACAATGCGAATGAGCAGCATTAGAGAGATTTTGGTGAAAATATACTGGGTTACATACATTTTTCTTAATTTTGTTCTATACATAATTATTAAGTAAATATGTTTAATGAACAAATTGAAATGGAACAAAACTTTCAAAGCAGACAATTAGAAGGTCTTATCAACTATAATATGCAAAAAATATCGTACTGAACAATATTCGACATTGAATTGTGAATATAAGGTGGTCATGATAAAGTTTCGCAACGTTTGTAAAATTGTGTAGCTTGTTCAATTACAAAATTAATATGTATTTTTTATATAATTTCAATTTTATATTTAACCTTATCTTACATATACCGCCTGCGTTACAGAAAAAAATCATTTAATATTCTGATATTCGTATCATACATTCAAATCCTCCGCCTTGTGTCATGTTATTGTGCAGGATTTAAATATAAATCGGAATAGATATAAATTTCAAATAAAACCACAATATTTGTAAAGATGTATTATGTATACATATGTATATATATACATATATAAATATATTTATAAAATATATATTCTGTCACTCATGTAAAACGTGTGCGATTCGAACACGCGCGTCACTCACCTTTATCCTCGACCCCAAATTCCCAACACAATTTTTGAGAAAGGTGAAACCGACGAACAAATATTGCAAATAGATATCAGATTTATTCTTATGAAAATTTAGAATATTATAGGTTATAAAATATTATTTTTGTAACCAAAATATATTAGTTATTAGAAAATCAGTAAAACATTTATAAATGCCCATTATTATCGCCATTAAGCCCTTTCTACCCCATTTTCTCATCCAAATCGATTGTAATTCAAAACACACAATCCTTTCAATGGCTTCCTAGAAAACTTTTAATCCACTTTCCTCAAATGAAATAAATAAAAAAGTCAATTTTCTCAGGAATTATTTCATTCCTTATATTTTCGCAATAACCTAACTTTATCTGATGCAATAATGAAGTTTGCTTTGCGGAGAGAGAGTTTTTGGCGAATTACTTGCTAAACTGATATTAGCAGCCAAATCATGATTATAAAATATGATATAAGCACTTTTAAATAATAAAAGTTTCTATTTATCTATTGACATAAGGAAGGAACTTAGTTAGTACACGAAAAAACTCCGTCAGAAGCCTATTACCAAGTTCCTAAAAATCCTTTTCAGGATGTAGGAGGGTTAGATAAAAAATTAAATTTAACGTTCGTCGTAGGTTGATGGTGCCGTAGAAGACGTTATAAATTCATTCCGTGGCAGACATTCAGCATACATCCGCGAGTTTCACTTTGGAAGATTCATGACTTTGAACTCGTGATTAAAATTAATAATGCACACGGTATTTCTCATTACATATCAAATGTACACTGTATAATTTTGATATGGGTTCGAATTAATTCTAAGTCTTCTCAAACTGGTTAAACTCAATAGTGTAGTTTGCTCGGGCGATCAATATTTAACAACGCTGCTTGCTTTTAACTTTTCTAATTAAAATATTATCGTTTGCTTCGAGACTTAAAACACGGAATTGAATAACATGGAAAATCGCTGAAGTTACCCAAATGCAGGATTATTTATAAAGGAAAAATTTTATCGGTTATTTCAATGGGCCAATTGTTTACTATTAATTCATTTTTCAAAAAAAAAATGATTTGAGAAACAACTAAATGTAGAAAAATGATATTTCTAGAATAGGAATGAATTTCCCCTAGGGCAGTAGTATCGTAATCGCAAAAAATTTAAAATGAAAAATTTTAGAAATCTTTACGTTTCAAAGTCTTCTAAACATTTTGGCAACCTTAAAAATATTGATGTAGGATGTGCGGATATAATCTTTAACAACGATTTCGAGCACCGATTTGAATGATTCAAAAAAACATTTTATGTAATTTAATAAATATATAATAATGATATTACTAACGTGAATATTAGCACATAGTAAATCTTTTTATGCATGATGGCATGTGCATGACGGCTATAGCCGTTGTTTGCCTACATCTCGCTAAAGATCGGACGGCTATAGCCGTCATTTGCGGCAGCGTGTTAAATATATCTGAAATAATATAAATTTTTAGAGTCGAAACAAGATTTTTGGAGCAATTCTGCCCTAAACGCTATCTTATGCTTGTTTTTATTGGTAGTAAAAATTGTGAAATTTCCATTTGCTGTGGGACCAGGTCTATTTTACATATAAGAAAGAAATCGAAGATGATGCTGTTACCATAATATTCTTTCTTGCTTGTTTATATGTAAAATAGGCCTGATCGCACAGCAAATAGACATTTTCACAGTTTTCTCTACCAATAAACAAGCAAGAGATAGCGTTCAGTTTGCATTTCAAACTTTACTCCATACCTTAGGAATCAGTATTTCCTCATGTGAATCGTCAATTATTTACAACATGCAGAAGAAATTCTATTGCTGCATAGGTCATGTTACGAAATCGTGCCTAGTCAATTTTTGTATTTTATGTCGAAGTATTTCCTTACTTGGATTATAATTTTACGTAGTTTAGCTAAAAAAATTCAAGTAACCCTCAAGCAGATATTGTATAAAATCGTCTAATACAAAATTGTTAAACCAAACTATCTACATTATATTTTTCAAGACCAAGTTTAAAAACACCGACCATATATGTATTCCAGTAAAAATTAGCGAAAGCCTTCAGCAAACCGTTCTCCTAATCCCGCTTTTAAAACAGCACGACGCAGCAGCGATTTCGCCTCGGAGCGAGCAATCTCTATATTAAAAAGTTCTGTTGCATATAAAGTATTAGTGAGTGTATGCTCTGCAGCAATATAAGTGGAAATCCATAGGATATATGACACTGCAGATGGAAATAATATGAGGGGATTTCCACACGTTGCACTGCACGTATTAGAGAAGTAATGGGAGGCTCTCCGTAAAACACACACGCGGAAACTCGCAGCCGAATGCAGGAGCTGAATCTATCAGAGGTGCTCAGGGACCGAGGTCAGGTGGATGAGGTACAACTATTAAAATCAGAAATTTATTATCGATTTTTTTGTCCAGCACGAATAGTATAACATCATGGTAATATGTTTAGATTTTATGGGAATTCTCTTCATAACGAACAAGAAATTGATTCATCGAACGAACTTTGAGGCTGGAATTATACCACATCAATATACCATAAGATATTTTAGTCCTTCGAAGATTCGCTAAATTATTTTTTTATTAATTAAATTAATGAAGTTGATGTCAGCTTTCATTAGGTGCAGTGTATAAAAAAGTTATTAGTGCAAGTTATGTAAGAAATTACAAATTTATGAATAATGGAATTGAAAGCATATTATCACAATTAAGTATATTTAATTCCAATAAAAATTCACCATCAATTAATAAAAAATAATCATCTATCTATGAAAAGTTATTCAAGTTGCGCTTACAAAATAATGAAATTACATTGAAGCATATCATCGTCCATTAAACCGACACACCGATATTCTATTAATTATTCTCCATAATATTAACGGCATAAATAAATTTCACGTCCAACTTCCAACAAAAGTTATGGCAGATTCTATTAAAACGAACTTTTGTTTACTATAATACTTATCCGCAATAGTGCAAAGTTTTAATGCAATTATTACCGAAGCTGGGTAAGTGGAGTTTATTAGTGAAAATCAAGTTTTGAACCGAAGTTTACATAACTATGCTGTAATTTACTTTAAGAGAGATCAAAATAAAAAGCGCGCATTAATGGGTTAATAGCTGGAGGGCAAAAGAATTAAGAGGAAAAACGAGGATGGGGAAGAAAAGTTCATAAAATGAACCAAAACGAACTCAAAAGATATTTTT
>NW_020537646.1:8694844-8743533 GCF_003426905.1 Ctenocephalides felis | reverse complement strand
AATTCATTATAAGTATTTATTTTGTCAGAAATTATGGTGTCTCGTAAAATACGCAAAGTACTCACAATCCCGATACCGAGTTGTCAAGAATATCTGATTCTTACCATAATATATATAAAAAAAAAATACATTTTTATTTTGATTAAAATTTGGTCTAATATGTGTTTTTTACAATGATGGCTTAGTATATTTTATTATCATTTATATAATCTAGATTTAATTTATAAATCTATTCTAGTTACGATCGCGATATCATGTTATAAATAAAGGGTAGTGAATAAAATGCGCAGTCATTGCAAAAATAGCACCTTCTTTAATGAGCTTGATTTATAATGCAGAATGGCGCAATGTGCATTGTTACTGCGCACCAGTTTATATAATGTTATCAAAACATTTGTCAAGCCCGAGTGCACGATTCTATGTGTGTTTTCGCAGTCGGAACGAAGAAAAACACTGAATTAATGATACATTATTTTCGCATGTTTGCGAGACCTTACCGAGGCAAGGTATTGCCGGCATTCTCAATACTTTTGCCGCCGTTGCTGCCGTTGCTGCCATTGCCGCCGCTGCGGAGGCATACGATTTATTGATCGCGACTAACGACAGGAAACCCTCACGACAATCGGAAAACGCGGTTATAAATATTATTGAGTTAAATGTTTACGAAAGCGAAGATCAAACGCTACTGTCCACTGTTGAATATTTTTATGCGAACATTGCTTTCGGAATGAAAATATTTATAGGTGCATTTTATCCTTACATTGCTCAATCTGCTTAAACAGATCAAAAATACTATAAGATACTACTATAATAGATTCGTGAATGCCACTACCTGCTTAAATCATTTTATACAGCAGTTATAGATCGTTATAAAGAAGGTAAAAGGAAAGTACTTGTTACAAAGATATTTCAGAATTCCAATCTTGAGTGAAAACTGTTATCACTACTGCTTGATATCAAGCTGACCAAACCGGTTGGACCGAAATCTGTGGTTGCAAACCCATGAAGCCGTAGATTAGCTGAGCAATTTGATTTTTGATAGTAAATGAGAAGAATTACTAATTAATTTTTCTATCACTACTAATTAAAAATAAAGTGATTATGTTTTAAAGTTTTCGAAAAATGAGCTGCGCTGTTTCTATATTAAATATATATAGTATTGACAAAGTTGAATTATGTTCTTACAGTTTATAAGAAAATATTGTTCATGTCAATGTAGTTCACATACAGTCATGAATATACTATTACAGAGCTAAAATTAAAATGAAACCAACTCGACAGGTATTAAAATGATGATTCTCGGGGATGAATTTGCCTTGTACCTATGTTACAACAGCAACGTAACATCTCTTGATACATTTTTACAAGCGTTCACATTGTATTTTTATGCGCCCGAGATAAAAGTTTTGCAAACGCTTCTTCTTTTCATATTTTACTTTTTGTAGTAAAATATATTGCAAGTATCATATAGTTCGGATAGAATGTACAACGCAGACGGATGCATAAAAGGAGGATGCACGGTTTTCTACATTTATTTTTCATATTCTAAATAACCTACATATTGCACGTCTAAATCGTATGATATTCAAATATCGCGCAGATGAGACAAAGGTAATTGATTTGGGATAGATATACACACATAAATCATATACATATATATAAATACAATTATTTTACTTACATCAAAAGTTTGAGAATAACCCGAGGCAATTTAATATTTTGTTTACTCCAATCCACGCAATCCGCAAATAAAATACGTATAAAATTATTTATATATTCTTAAACAAATGAGAGAAATATAAACCAAATTTAATCAAACATTTAATGTCAGCCCCTCACGGTCGTAAAGCAGCGCCGTTATAAATGCTCCGCAACAGGAAACGCGGGCGGATTTTAGCCGCTGAATAAACAGGCGGCACGCGATATCGGCAAACCGCGGCAGGCAGCAGATCGGTGGCGGTAAAATAGAAATTATCATTATTCGTGGGCAATAAAAATAGTTACGTGAATACAGATATTTTTATCCTTACACACGCTATACATTATAAGTCATATTTAATAACATTAAAGTATCACCATTTCCTAAACTAGTGTATGTTTTCGCCAGAAAATCTAATTTGCTAAGTTTAAGTTTTTTCCACGTTTCAAAACATTCTGAATCATTTTCCACTAAAATTAGAAGTACCACTGACCATTCGTATAAATTTCGTTTAAAAATTAAAAAAATCATAAGCCAGCCAATTGATGAAATTTAATAAGGATTCAATTTGATATATTGTGCTAAACTTTTTCTTGATATAGTTGATATATTTTTTCAGTCAAGCCGTTTTTCTTAAGTTTTCGCTAAAAATTATGAACTGATTTTCAGCATTCAAACACTGCTCTGAAGTTATAAGCTGAAAATCGTTCTTGGTGAAAATTGGACAAACCATTTCTTCGTGATTTATTGTTGAATTTGTTTTTTGATAATGTTAATGACAACTGTACAAGGATAGAATTTATTATAGTATCCTAGAATATTATATATCTACAAATATTTGTTTGGTTTTTAAAAATTCATCAAAGTTTGGAACAATTGGCTATGTAAATTTTTTAAAAACTTTTTTGTCACAATTTTAAAAATGGCTAATTTCAATTCTTATTGATTTGATCCATTTTTTACTCATACGGTAGAGTTTTTGTAATTTTTAAAGCCGCCTTATATTAGGTTGCCATAAATAAATTATATTTATTTATGGCAAGCTGTACTCAAAGTTTATCTTCTATAGCAAATTTTGTGTATAAAGTTTCAGATGTCTTGTTGTAATGTTTTAAAATAAATGTTGAAGTATATGATCAAGTAAAAAGTGTTCAAAGATTTACAACTTAATAACTCTTCCACTAATATCAAATAAAATGTTACATGTAAATTTATGAAGTAAAAACGCATTAAATACAACTTTGTATGCAGGCTTTAGACTGAAGGGATAATAACTAAGAAAAACCAACTACAGTATCTTTTTCTAAATTCTGTATCTAATATAAAACATTTTTCGCGAGCATTTACTTCAAATCCCGTACGATTGAAATATGAGTGAAATTCTTCGAGACAAAAGGAATGCAAAGGCAACACTTCATCTTAGCACCCCGTAGCAGCAAATCTAAACTTTACAACACTTTTCGTACGTAGTCGTTTTCGGCTGAATATTAAATCTGTTTCAACCCTCTCAATGTTTTATAAAAGGGGAATTTAAGAGATACAAACGAAACATGAAATGCTGCCTAAATATAAAAAGGATATATTTAAAGGATAGTTAAAATTTGGTTGATTTTATGCAATACTTGAAATATATTAAAAGAAGTATAAAAATCACGTTACTTTGTTTAAAATTAGTGAATGGCGTGGATAAGAAAAATGCAAATTTTATAGGACGTACCTGCCCTTTTTTGCTTGCTGAGTACTGAATACTTTTTGTAAAATTATCTATTTAGAAAGATAATATATATCCATTTTCATTATCCATATGAGTGTGTTTTTATGTAGCGTGTTTTTGAGTGTATGTATAACGTTTTATATAAATTGTTTGTTAAAGTGATGCCGACATGAGAAAATAAATCACCTGCATGTGTGTATTTCTTTTATACCCGTTCTTTCTAAATTAACTTTAGCAATTTTCTACTTTCTTGCACTGTTGCATTACCTAACAATAGCTCTTCAAAGGCACCTGTACAACGAAACCGGGAAAAACTACCTCGACGTGCACATTTTAATTTAGGATTAAAAATTATGATTGGAGAGAATGGTAATATATTTTGTTTTAGTACTGTACTGTCTGCTGTGGTTTAATTATGTTTGTGTAAAAATATGAATGATAAAAATATCTTGGTTTTCCTAAGTACACTAATATTTTAATAGCTCCCCTTTCTCACAACAATGTTGCTTCTAAATAGACAACTGATGTATACGGTTCGGTTAGGCCTACATATAATTGATGTTTTTATTATTAGAATTTATTAAATGAGTTTTGCAATTTAATTAAATATTATCCTATACCATAAAATAATAAATGATTCAATTCAATCCTATTATCCTAGTCATCGTACCGTTATGAAATATGAACATAGGAGCCCAGGTTCTGCTCCAGCATTAGTGCAAAGGCGCCTGAATATATCTTTGGATGTTTGTTAGAATAGTTTTCCTACCTTGGAATTGCATATATTCATGTGTGTATTATATAAACGTCTGGATGCAGTGCCATCGGTTGAACGAATTATTTTAATATACTCCATTGCATTCCCCGACGAAATATGATAACTATGCAAAGCTCCGTTTCGGCAATTCTCAAACTATTACAGACTTGCTCATTCAAAACCAAATGCATATGCGAATGTATATTTGTCTTCAATTCAAACAAATTTCACACAGAAGGGAATATTTGCAAACTGTTTGAGCCACATAGTAAAAACTAGTAGTGGTAATGGTAATACAGATACACATATGTATTTCAATTTCTTTTATCGTGACCTTGCGATATGTTTTTATCCAATTCCGTACGATTTTTCTGTTTTATTTATTCATGAGTTCCTGGTCATTTATTTGCATTAGCACAAACAATCTATTTTTCTTGTTCGCATTCGTGGCATACGTCATTGAACACAATTTCCTATTTTCTTCCCAGAAAAAAACTTTTCAAATTGTTCATACGTGCTACTGAATGTATACGAAGAGGCAGCATAGGAATATCAAAAATTCACTCGAATGCGATGTAATATCGTTGGGAATAAAAAATGGAAATACATTCTTGGGGTATAAACAATTCGAAAACTATGTATGTATTTTATCTAATACTCATCTGTCGTTGTTAATTATATGTTCAAATTAGACTAAACTTAATTGAGAAAGCTAATTCATTTTTATAAGTTTTCAATTTTATTCAGTACAAGAGAATATAAAATCTCACATTATTGGGGTATATTTTTGAATATCCACAAATTTACAAATATTATGGTCATCAAATTATCAAAATTCCCTACTAATATTATTATTACTCTAATAAAGTTTATTATGATTAAATCTAAATTATATCACGCACATTATATGTTGATATGTTAATAGAAACATTCATCATACTTTGGTCATTAGATATGCATATCCGCATTAGGAATTTATCGTGACTTATAGTCATTTAACACTCTTCTGAATATACGATAACATATTTTTGATTTCATAACATGAAAACATAAATGTAATAATATTATTAGAAAGACTACAGAAACAACATTTGTTGGTATTGTTAAAGGAGAAGTTTCATCACAAGAGCTTTTAAGTTAAAAAAAGAGAAAACTTGAAGATATAATTATTTGAAACTGTATCATAATAATTAAGGTACAAAAGAAAAGTACAATATATACCCTATGACCATTATAAATTTAATAAAGAAAGAATTATCTGCACAATAATTTAGTTCCTGCTCGAAATCGCTGCAGATCAGTATTTAGTCCGAATTGACTCAATTTATCCGCCGTATCGCGGCAACATATGCATGAAATTCAAGCACTGTTGGTTATATCATAGATATCCGGCACATATCAATATCGTATCCATCAATTCGTTGATTTATTGTTAATCAAAACCCATCCTCTCCAATGTTCTACCTGACGTATATATGCCGAAACCAACACCAGAGAAAATTAATCGATTATCATATACGACACGATCGTGGTTTTAGTCGATGCAAAAAGAAAAAAAATAAGCAATTAAAATTAATCAATGCTCAATTAAAATTATATATTTGTTGGCTAATAACTACCATGCTAGGTAGTTGTAAGACCTTGTAAATGCACGTTTTTTCTGAAAATTTATTATGTCTTCCGCTAATATTTTATAGAGTTACTTGATTTTTTTCCTTTACCAACTACAAAGTCTGCTAAAACTGATAAAATACATTTATGACATCTATCTACATCCAGTAAAAAGGGACATGAAGTTTTACTCTGGCGCAGTCCATAAGAAAAGCACACAGCGGAACGAATTGAAGAAAAGAAGAAAAGAAGAAAAGAAGCAAGAGAAGAAAAAGAATCCACGGCAGCACACCGGGTATTACAAGAGTACATAGTAAGGCAAATAATATCAAGTGGGCGAGCTCTGAATTTCCTTGCCGAGATATTTTTCGGTCTAAGTAGTCGGAAGAAAGGTGGACTCTCTCTTACTCTCTTACCTCTTACCTTACCTTACCCTACCCTACCCTACCTTACTCGTCCGCTCGGATTAATGTCACAGGCACATCGGTGTAATTACACTGTTTAATAGGATTAGAGGCGAAATGAAGAACGAGACAAAGATTTGCCTTTCTGGACAAAGAAATAATTGAGAATATAGAAAAAATCATGAAAAATTGAAAACCAAAGTAACTCATTTAATTACGGATGTTTGTACATCAAACTTTCATGTTGGTCATCGTAATTTTTATTAAATGACTTTAACTTACTTTAACTTTCTTTGAATTATAATCCCTAAAGCCAAGTACAATTGCAATACTTTCAATATAAATATTCCAATATAAATTTTGGCCCAAATACTACTTTTTAACTTTGCGTTATTGTAATCGTTCAAAAACCAAAATTAAAAATTTTGCATATGTTTACGTTCCTAAGGTTTCTGAACATTTTGGCATACCTTACAAAAAATGGATGTATGTGTGTATATGTATGTATTGATAAAAATTTTCGACCACGATTTTGGGCTCACAGATCAACCGATTTGAATAATTCAAAGAACATTCGATTCCTACTGATGCAGAGATGTGCTGATTAGTTTTTGGCAAAAGTTGGCCCAGCCGTTTCGGAGATATGGAGCAAAGAGTGCAGAAGAGAGAAATCGAACTCCTGAGATGATTAAAAAACATTCAATTCGTAATGATGGGGAGAATAGTTGATTAGTTTTTAGCAAAGATAGGTCCAGCCGTTTTTGAAATACAGAGCTAAATGTGCAAAAATGGTAGTTTTTGAGAAAACGAAGCATCTGATTTGAATAATTTCAAAATACCTCTTGCTTATATTGACAAAACGATTGTTTTTGGAGAAAGCAAAAAAAAAAATTTTTTTTTTAATTTCCAAAAAAATATTTTCTTGAGTATCGAAAATAATTCGGATTTTAATTTTAATTTTAGCTAAAATTCTAAAGCTCTCATAGCTCCCATTTAAGAAATAAATCATTTTAACTTTGCAATTCAGTTTATAGAATTCTTCGGAATATAAGACAAGATCCTTCATTCTAAATCCCCTTCGAAGGGGATGATTAGGTTTCGTTTATTTACTTTTATGTAAACTTGCTTAACCATCATCACACAATTTATATATTTTGTGTATAAAATACGAATAATGATAGTTACAGTATTTATAATAATCTATTTAAAAACATTTAATATTCTTCGGAAATTTCGTTACAATATGAGTTCCAGCAATTTGTCTTATTATTGCCTTTTTAGTCTTATTATTTGCCTTAATAAAAGGCACGATGCGATACACACCACTAGTTCCAATTTTGGCATAAAATGACTCAGAATGACTTTGAACGTCGAAAAAACATAAAAATAGAAAATCTGTTGACTCTCTTTCGTTAAGTTAATAAATACGTAATAAGTGTTACATGCAAGAACTAAAGAATAATAAACAAAACTACGTGGAATCTCATTTAGTCTCTTTTTCTTCACTAATAAGCTTTAAGAACATTCTGCTCTTACTTATATATTATTTTAATTAAATTCCCAACAGCAGTGTCCAAGACTAAGTCAGGTATCGGAAATTTTGAGGCGCTCGTTTCTATACGGTGGAGGACCATAACTCGTCTATCCTCCGGAGCCTCCGGGGCCCCCATCCCCGGAGCGTTCGATGTGCGCTAAATGGGAAAACGCTTATATAAAACGAACGACTTTGCGTTTTATTATGCCGCCGCCGTGATGAATTTAATTCCCGTCGTGGAATCGACGGTGTAATCGTGACTGGATTATATTATATTGACGGAGGAATCAAAAGCCGTTTGCGAAAAGACTACATTGTAATACAAAGGTATTTAATCAACAAGATGCGATGTGTTTGAATAAATAGCAGAGCTTGTTTTGTTTAACTGCGCGAGGGAAAGGAGAAATGGGTAAAGGAAAAAGTTGGCCTTACCATGGTTAGTGATTTTATAGGCTAAATATGATAAAACTGTGTGATTTGCCATCCCCATAAAACTCTTTAACATATATACAGTATATATGCATTGCTATTTTAGAGCTCTTATTCAATATACACAGCACCTGCATCCAATAATACCAAGTAAGTGCATAGATTTTTACCCATTTTTTCTATTTATTCAATTCAAATTTCATCGGATAATCGTTCCACGGTTTTTGCCACGCCGCCAGTGTCACAAATGTATTTTGTTATCATTTGAAATGTTCGTTTTTGTTGTACGAGCTGAATTTTCTGCGCCCTCGGAGCACCCAGCGCCTCCCTGCGCCCCCTTGTTAAATATGCATCGTTCATTTCGATGAACGTGCACGTATAAGTTTCGTCATTTTATAATTTTGTGTTTGCTGGCGTTTGTTGGGATTACTTTTTAACGAGGTCTTTAATAAAACAAGCGTTAACTAACAACCGTTCATTCTGTTTATACTCGAAAGTTGTGCAATTTTCCTAGTGAATTTTCCGAACGTTTTAAACTCAATATATTTTATGAGTGTTTTTCACTTCAAACTACATTTTAATATTTAATCAAAGCAGAGGGGTACAATTTAGTTACGCTATTTTTAATCCTTTGATTACGGTTTTGATTTAATTAGCAAAGCGGTAATAAAAGTTAGCAATTAAGTTTGAAATTTACCTTTACACTTGAATATTTTACATAATTATCAATTTACTTTATTACCTTTATAAACTTAATATTTTCTATTTAGTGTAAAGATACTAAAATAATAAATGCACTAAGAAGTTTTGACTCATGTTAATATTTAATTGAAATAGATACGAATGTAATCTCGAGCAACTTGATGATTGAAACGTAAGATAAGCCACTAGCAAAGTAAATTAAAATACGCTCTAATATTGAATCTGTGTTGAATAATATATTTACAAGGGGTGTAATATATATGTGCATTCACATTTGTAATTCAAAAGTCCGTACTAAGTTTGATATTTTACGACCATCTGTTTCCCCCAAAGAGTTTAGACTTCTGAACGTATTTCTCAATTACTCAATTCAATTTGCTTTTTCATTTGAAATTGTAACAGGGTAAAGAGATAGGCGTATTGATATAAACATCGCGATAAAAGCAAAATATATACAATGTAACAGTAAAAAAATGAAATTCACTCACGTGTTACGCCAGGACGATAGTTATACCAATTTGTAAAATTGGAAATGCCCAGTAAATTCATTTGCGTATACCTTTTCTCATATTTTCAGAATTTGCAACGTCGTGAATAAGCAGATGTAAATTTATCGCCCGGTTACATTCGCAAATGCGCATCCATCTTGTATAAATTCATGAATGTATTTGCATACTCCGCAAAAGAATACTCATTTGCGTTATCCGTTTTATGCGAAAGTCCCTCGGCGCGTAATGTGTGTGTACAGTGTACACATATGTTGCGGTAATGTAATGAATATTATTTTATGATAGAATAATACGAGTTGAGTGTCCCGGCGACGAAAATACATGTTCACTTACAACGGACGTTTGATAATTAGAATTAGGATTAAAGTTATAGCAAAACCGCGCGAGTGATTATAATGTGTAAACAAACATCATACTAAATCACATTTAACTGAAAACCACTTGATTAAATTATAGTTGACATATAATAATATATTTAGAGCAAAAAATGTTATGCAAGTATGTAACTGTATATAATAATATATATTTATTATTTTTGTCCCATTTTCATGCCATAAATCGTCGTCTATTATTCGCTCGTTCGAAGCCCCTATTGACACAGAGCACTCATGTCACTCAATGCATTCATTCTGTGTTTACAAATGCAAAAAAGTCCCTTCTATCTTTGCTATTTTTTCATTTGTTTTCCTATGCATCGAGAATAAAATAATACTGTGCATCCTATTTGTTTTTCTACTTAATCTGTTACACAAATGGCAAAATTAAAGTGGTAGTGGGCAAGGGATGGATGATTGAATGATTCAATGATTCAATATGATGATAACGTGAACCCAAGCATTGATTGTTACCAAATCAAAAATGTTGCAGAACACGTAAACCGGTTTTGGTACTATTTGGAATAGGAGTACTTGCTTTGGCACTATATTTTCGAGCCATTTGATCCAGTATACCAATTCCATACATAGTATTTTTTTTAAAAGAAATAGTTTCCTGGACATGTACTTCATTTATTGCAATTTCTACATTGCGATGTTTCGAGTTTGATAATAAAACCTTTTTATTAGATTTACTTTTACGGTCAACAACCTAAATATGGCTCAGTCACTTCACACAACAATTTGCTCAAAGCAATATTTGATCCGCTGGCTTCATTCTTGCCCAAATATGGAAACCGTTTAAAGGTGCTCCTGAACGATTGCTTCTTATATCTGTGGCCGACCAAAATTCGATTCCAAATTGACTAGGTTTATTTGGCAATATACTGACATGAGTAAATGGGCACCTAGACTTCACTTGAAAATAATTGTTCATCGACTGTTATGTTTATGGTTTTCCATGAGTCAAATTGAAATATTTCAACTGAACAGTTTGCAACAATAGTTTATAACATGAAAACTCTTCCACTAGGACGTTTGCAGCAGTTTTTCATGAAAAGGAAATAAGTTTCGTATGTCAAATACGGTAAGTCAATTTGACTCGTATCCGGCAAAATAGGTTTAGCACATATGAATTATTGAATATAAGGGAATAGGAGGGAATAATAAAATATCTTTTTGTAAACATTTATAAGATGACCATGTAGTGTAACGTCTATGATGTCACATTAAACATGCAAATGAGTGAAATTAACTTGCTCCGTCATTCTAATGTTAAATATTATTTTGTTTAATTTATATTTGTTGAATATTAGAGTTTCATCGGTTGAATTGGTTGCCAGGTACTTAAGTAAAGTGGAATAAGAATACCGTACTATACTATTATAGTACAGAGTAAAAGTGGAGCATACAATTAAACAATTATAAATGAATTTCAAAGCGCGGCTATGAGCTTTTCCGTGTACTTCAACGGAGAGGTACGTTCTTGTCATAAGAGCGCGGCAGGATAGCAAAGCCACTTCCTCGTTGGTTTTCCAGGTATAGAAGCGCGAATTCCTTAATAGTTGGATTATTCTGCATGCGAAGTTTTATATTGCAAACTTTATTAAATTATAGAAAATTTAGTATATGCACATTATTATTCCATTTACAAACTCGCACAAAATTTAAATTTTTTTTTGTTTTTTTATAAGTTCACATTAATATAACAAAAAGTTTCGTATTTTAATTGTTAACAGAACAATTATTTTATAATTATCAATTTTTTATTCTTCAATCAAAAAGAGAAGTCTGCAGCTGAATTTTGAGTTTTTCATAAATTTTTTTTGCAGCTGTTAGAAACCCATAAAAATTACAATTTTTGCCTCAAACTATTCAGAATGATTTCAAACGCCGAGAACAACTAAATTAGCCGGTCGGATTTTCTAGTGTAAACAAGCACCTCTTCTGTGAATTTAAGAAATCGATCGCTCCTCATATCTTATATCCAACAAAGTGAATAAAAAACGCGTGCCTATTGTTCCCACCCAGTATAAAAAATTCTACAAATGAAAGGAACGGCCAAAATGTGTTCGGTTTGTAAAACGTCGTCCCATCTGTTTTCGATTGAATTGTATTGAGTCAATTCGAAAAAAATCCACCGATGATAGACAGCAAATATTGTAGCGTTTTGAATGTTCTCACCCGTCGCCCGGAACGATTCCCGGCTCCGAGTGTCAGTGCCTGACATGCGAGGCACTTACAATTGTCGGTTGCCGATGGAGCCAAGGGAAACAAGGGGGCCCAGGAAACCGAAGAAGCCGAGGGAGCCGCCGGAGGACGTGCAGGGCGCGAACGAAACGACACCAGGCGCATCATTCGGGTGTCACCTGATAGCGTTGCCCCGATATCGCATTCGCATATGACTCGATATCAAACATTGCACTTAAAGAGCACTAGCATATCCATAAATAATTAATACCGCACATACTCTGCTTAATGCATTTTGGATCCACCCAAGGGATCCACAGACTACAGCGCGGAGTTCTGACTGTTCGTAATATTTTCTCATAAAGTTTTAATGGAACAGGAATTTAAGATTTATTTCGAAAGAAGAGCAGAAGTTTAGCAAATAATTTCGAAATAAAATGGAAACTTATTAGTATGTCGTTTACGGAGAGATGGTTGTTGCGAAATAATAATATAATTTGCTTGCATGAGGAAGCGGAATGCAAATTACGCGAAAAATAACAGTACGTAGAATAAATAATAGGCAGTTAGTTCAAACAGAAGCAAAAATGCTAATAAATATAAAATCAATATTCTAATAAATATTCAATATATAATGAATCTAATCGTAAAGTTGCAATTTACTAAAAATTTGTATATCATAATTCAATTCAGTGATTTCAATCGTAGGCCATGAAAATGTACCTTGATCCCGAAACAATCGTATTCTTCATTCTCAAAAAGTCGTTCGGTTGTCCATTATCCTCGGTTACCAATTTTCAGATTTGATTACTGGTTTATTATCACTTAGTCAATCACCCTTTGTTAACTGCACCCGTTCAACTCTCAGGGGTGCAATTTACCACCATGACGGACTGCCCTCAACTTGACTCATGCAAGATTTGAGATAAACATAGTGCTTTAATTACTATATTAATGGGATTAAATTGTGCGTTTTATGCCCGTGTGTTAGTTTCTGTTTACACGAATGCGAGGAATAGTTCCCAAGTGTGATAAGCCTCTATTAACGTCCCTTTGTCGTGAATTTACGCAATAATAATGGACTTATTTAATTGTTGATAATGGTAAAAGATACAATTTCCATATAGGACTTTTATAATAAAAAATAGTAAACTAAATGACTAAGTACAAAGTCTTAAGAACTTTAGGATATGATACTAAAAATTCAGGTGGACTGAAATTACACCAAAAATTTGAAAAACATATTGCAAAAATAGACAATAATAAACATCATTTTCGCAAAGTTCACAGATGTAATTAACAAATAAATTTACCATTACATGATAGAACTTTGCCAGAGCAAAAATATGTTTTTCTATCCATTTCCACATGCGGAATCGAATCGGATATGGAAAAAGTTTCTGCGTCGCATGGATTATAATTATCGATTAGCTGTCATTGTTTTATGATGTCAAGTAAAGCAATTCAAATAGAATGTTATTTCATTTGATGTCACATGCATATCGCAATTTTCAATTTTGTGTGATTGACGACATGTACTCATATGGGAAGTTTATTCTCGTTGTGCCTGCTATTTACTTAAATCGTTACGCAAACATATTCGCATGACACATTTTCATGCTTTTATGCAGTTTCGAGTGACGAATGGGATTAATATGAAAAATTTATGTATTTCTAATAGCAATCAGAAAAATGGTCTTATGCAAGGTATTTGAGTTCCAAAAATAGTATTGATTTCTAAGTCGAACTAGCTGGGAAAGATTTTTCAAGAAATCAATAGCGGAGTTTTAAATAAATCTGATGAAATTTTTAAAAAGACAAAAAAATAATCGGAAACCAATTGGATTTTCTATCAAAAATAAACTCCTCCTCGGGAAGTTAACAAAATGTTGTGCTCTTACATCACTCTTTTACATATTTCACGTTTATGATCATTTCCAAAGATATCAATTCTCCTCAAAACGCTCTGTTTACTTAACTTCATTCAATCCATTTCGATTTTGATCAGTCATACTCTTCGTGCCCATCGATATGCCGTCGTAACAATTCAATTATTGAATGCAATTATTAGCCAAGATGTAATCTGCTATTTGCCCAAGCACAATGATGATATCCGTTCGGTATTTGCATAAGGTAATAACTAGATCGTATTCATGTTTCGTGTGACTCCATATCCGGCCACTTAGGAATTCAGCGTCGTATTATTCCGTTACTTCTCTAATATTATATTATTATAGTATTAGTGCGAGGTAAGTAGTGACAAATGTTCGCACTGTGCGATATTATGATTCTTATTTGGTTATTCATAAGTTCTGGCTCGTCCTCGTATGAAATTCCATCAGCGTGTCCCGGCCGACGTGTAATGCTGTACCTGTAGCACCCCCGTAATGCGCCCCCCGCAACACCCCCCGATCCCCCGCATGCATATAGACAGGTGCGCCGCGTTCTATGTCAAAACTAATTACATATGATATATTCAGACGCATATGACGTGATTACAAGCCGCACATTCGTTCCGATTATTACTCAGACGATGGCTAAAACTGGATAGCATGGTTAAGAACCGGGGGTATAACATTTCAGAAATATATTATTAGAATATTAAACTAGTGGTGTATGGCATCGTGCCTTAAGGCAAATTGCTAGAGCTTCGCGTACCGTAACAAAATATTCAAGGAATATTAAATGTTTTTAAATAGATTATTATAAATACTATCTCTTGTCTTATTCTTATTTTATAGACAAAATATAAGAGCTTATGAATTGGACAACGTTTACATATGTTTACAAAAAATCGGATTTGAAATGAAAGACATTGTCTAATATTTATAAGAATTATATAAACTGATGAACTGAATGTTAAAATTATTTATTTAAAGTATATAAGTGAGCTTAAGATTTAGCCAGAATTAGAATTAAAATCCGAATTATTTTCAATATTCAAAAAAATGAATAGTTTTTGGAAATCAAAAAAAAAATCTTTCCCCAAAAGCAATCGTTTCGTCAATACAAGCATTGCCTTGAATCATTCAAATCGGATGCTTAGATCTCTCAAAAACTACCAGTTTTTGCACATTTAGCTTCTCTAAGGGATAGACCTGCCCTTGCCAAAAACCTATCACCACTTCTCCAGATCATTACGAAATGAATGCTTTTTGTATCATTCAAATCGGATGCTCCGTTCTCTAAAAACTCTATTACTATTTTCTGCACTCTTTGGTTTGTATCTCCGAAACGGCTAGACCAACTTTTGCCAAAAACGAATCAGCACGTCTCCTTCTCAATAGAAATCGAATGCTTTTTGAATGATTCAAATCGGTTGTGCTCTCAAAAACGTGGACGAAAAATTGTATCCACACAAAACATACACACAGACATCCATTTTTTCTAAGAAATGCCAACATGTTCTTAAACGTCTAAAACGCAAAGATATGCAAAAAATTTCATTTTGAATTTTTGAACGATTATAATAACTTACCGTATGGGAACATAAAAAGTTGACAATAAAAATTCAAAATAAATGAGTTGCTTTGAAAATTTCTTTGTCTTCCGTAATAGAATTCATATATTAAAAATTTGACAACAGCTCAAATTATTATGGGAGTATATTCAATTATAGCATTTCACTCGTAATTCTTTGGATTATCCATTTATAACAATTAAGCATATATTGAGTTACTAAAATAATGAACATAATAATATCATAAAGTCAGTTGATACCACCACCAATTACATATATTTACATATATAAATACGGCAATATAATTAAACACAATCCACCATACCAGCTATAGAAACTAATTATAATTAAGTTACATTTGTAATGTATAATGCTGATCATTTATTATTAACTTTCTGTACTTGAAAACTAATAGCATTTAATGGCAACATAAAACAAAAGTCTTTTAATGCCGTATCTTTTATACGTAAATAAAACGACCAGAAAAAAGGTATCGTACTTACAATACTGCGTCGTTCCATCGTCGTAAGTCGAATAATTACAAAAATAATAATAATTCCGACGAAAGGGGTGGTTTATCAAAGACAAATAGTAGGTTGTAGATGGTACGGCGCGACACAGGCCAACGAAGTAGTAATGTTTGTGGCATGATTACCTGTAATAAAAAATAATACATTGTTAGTGGAGAGAACGCAGAGAATCTCACAGAGAAAACATATAAAACATGAAATAATCATGGGAATATTGTAATGGTAAGGCGAAAGGTTATTGATGTGCACGATGATTTATTATATTTACATGGATATAAAATTCAATAATAAAAATGGTAAATGGTAAAATACATATACAGTAATACTACACCAAACGCTGTTTCAGTCAATGCGTCTTTTACTTCAGCCCGAGTATGGGTAAAAATCGTGAAAAATTGCGCCAATTGGTATAAATATATCAATCATAGAAGAAAATAAAAATATTGATGATAGTGATTTTGGAGTAGGTACAGCAAAAAGAACACTCAATGATTTTTCTAACCAGATGTCTATTACATTATAAACAATACATTGTTAGTGGAGAAGAAAGTCTGTACCTCTCTCCAAAAACATACAAAACATGAAATAATCATGTAAGTATTTTTAATGGTAAGGCGAAATGTTATTGATCTATACGACGATTTGTTATACATTTACATAAATATGAAAAATTTCCAATAAAAATACTAAAAATCAGAATTATGTTAAAATATATAGGATGTATTATGATCATTCGCTCTGCGATGTTATTTCATCCAATAATTTGGTAAATTTAGCATAAAGATAATATTTTCCTCGTTACAGCAATTCAGTTTTAATAATGCTATGTAAATTCAGTCTGTGCATTTTGCGTAACGTTTTCCTCGCTTTTTATCGTCGAACAAAACGCATCACGTGGTTAATCGAACCCAGGGATAATGCATGCAAACGATAATCTGCATAAAATTAGCGAACAAATTATTTTGAAACAAATAAATCGGATCGATAATGCCGGATATTAATATCACTAACGGTTTCAGATTTCAATACAATCGGTTTGCATATCATTCTACAGGGTCTGACCAATTATTTTATAATCCCGAATAAATAAAATAATTCGAAAGAGATATGTTTGTATATTCTCTTTGCGCACTTTGAATGAATTGAATTCGTTATACACGAAATGCTTTAAGCGTTTATTTAGCGCATGGTATTATGCTAATGCCAATTAAAAGTTTCGCAAAAGTTATATACCTGCACGAAAAACTTGAGAGCAGTTATTAATATTTGTTTAATTGGAAAACAAATTGTGGAACTGAGGTTCTTTCGCGTACGAGGAATAACTTTATTTAATTATTAAATAAAATTTACTAAAAAATGAAAAAAACATTCATTCTCTTGTAGGAAAATACTTTATAATTAGTTTTTAACTTTATAATACTTTACCATCATCGTAAATGATGCAATTCAAAATAATAAGGTAGTCAATGATTTCTATCACATACTCAACCTTTCTTTAATTCCATATTTATTTTACAAGACGATTTTTAAAATAAATCCTTTAATTAAATTCTCATTCGCATGAAGGAATAACTAGTCCGATGATAAGGCAATTAAAAATTCAATTATTTTTTAAATTAACTAGTAACAAAGGTCTGATAATTGAGAAATTATATATATATATATATATATATATATATATATAAATTACCAGTACTTCACATTTCATAGACTAGTGCAATTCGACAGACTCTTAACAATAATAATCGATAGAAAATAATGATAGAAAACTGCTGTTGAAATATATTTATTAAAAAAAAAAATCCGTATTACTAAAATAAAGAATTTTTTTAAATCAATTACTGCCTTGTTATTTCGAAATGTTTTTTTTATGGTGGTATGAAGTACATTTCTCTAATACGAAAATATTATTAATAATATTATCAATATACAAACTAATTTCATCTGACTATAAAAATACTAAACAAAGCGATTCCATTTCCCCATTATTCCTTCTCAAAGGCCTTTGTTTCCATTCCAAGGAATAATAAGCAAGTAATTATTAACGGTAACCGAGCGTCTTTGGCAGGACAAACAATTCATCGCTGCACCCAATGAATAGATGAATGACACGACCCCACCGAAATTTTTTTAGTCATCATAATACGAGTCGTTCCAATTGCTACCCTTAGCCCTTTTTCAATTCACCCTTCAATTTTCGACAATACGAAGGTTTCTTCAACTTTAATAATTGATTAAAAAATAGGTACTAAGATATAATTGAAAAAGGGATCTTTTAAAAATCATATTTTTGCATTATCAATTTGTACACAGTCAATCAGAATCAGATATATATATATATATATATATATATATATACATATATATATATAAATATATATAACACAAATTGCATGAATTCACACATACGAAGTGCATTATGAAAAAATAAACAAGAAAATGAATAAACCTAAAATCGAAAATAATGAAATTATTTCAGTAAAACCTATTATTCATTGAACTTCAAGAATTCTTATTTGCCAAAAAATATAACCTATAAACACATTGTGTATTCGTTTGTGGCATTGTGTTTGAAATCCGTTGCACATTTTTATATTATATATATTTAATTACAATTTTAATCACTAATTTACTAGAAATCATCTCGATAGTAATTACAACACGATGAAGTGACTTGATTCTATATATTTTTCTAAGCACCATTACTTTTTTTTATCTTCATTTGCAAAATAAATGTGACATTACTAAACCTTATGGCATAAGGAGATTGAAACGACAATGGCATTTGACTTAGTCTTAGATTAGGTCTAATATAATATTATCATATTCATTGTTAAACTGAGAAGATCTCATTGGAGCTCTTCTTTGGCATCGCTCTTAAATATTGTCATTTTAGCTTATAGCAATCTCTATGTATTTCTGATTGCTAAATAAAGCGAGTTAAAAAAATAATTATTTTTTGCCTCGTGTAGCAAATAATTCAAAAACACTAGAACGTTCTATCAAGTACAGGACACTTGTCAGCACCACAGCGAGGCACCTAATTTTTTGAATTTGAAATCTAATCAAATCAATTTACATCGTTGAATCACCCCAAAGATATTTTATGAAAACATAGCATTTTATGAAACCAAGACAGTTATGGACAGATTTCAACTTAATAATAATTATAAAATAAATATGATTAAAACATGAGTTTTAACTTCAAAAACTACGGCAGAGTGTTATAATACAGTATTTAAAGTAGTTTTGGATAATACTAACAATGCAAATAGTCATACCGTATAATTCATACTAGTAGTTACAATTATAACAACACGAAGGTTTCAATAATATATTCTGAATACATCAATCGTTTCTCTGGCATAATTAGTGAAAATAATTTCAATTCACATATAGTTTTCAGCACGCGTTCATTTTGTCTGTTATCATCGTGTACTTTACTTATATTATTACTTAGTCTCTCGGAATAATATAATGAAGTCGATAAGGGCGCGTGTCGCATCGGTATTGGCATCGTGCCGTTATCTATTTATGATACACCGTTTCCAATTATTTTGATAACCGTGGCTGCGGTAAAGAGCCCGGAGCGAAATGAAATACATTAGCGCCCTCCGGATCATGTTCCTCTTGCATTCATTGCACCCTTCCAATAACCATAAAAGCGTAACAACGATAAAAGAATCGTGAATAATATGTATACTTAGTAAGAAGATAGAAGTACTTTAAGAACATATTTTTGTATAGAATTACACCGATTATTCAGAAACAACTTGCTTTTTATTGTTACTCCGTACCTTTTACAAACAACGTATATAATGCGTCGCAGACATACAATTTTTCATGTTACATTCAGATCGAGCGGCGATCCCACATCGCATATTGCTAAAAAAATCCAAATATAAAGATACTTTCAGATTGCCATTATATCTAGCCCCGCACTCCGACGTGACTAGAATCACTTCGGCCGAATAGGTTATTCTAGTGCGAACGCGACTCTTGTACGATAGTACCGAGACCGAGACCGAGACCGAGAGCGACTGCCGAGCCGAAGCTGCGCCATCAATATGACATACAGCGAAACAATAAACGAAACAAATTGCCAAAAGACAAGCAATGCATCTCAAATTACTATTAGGCAATGGAAAAGCACAATGAAAATAATACGTGAGTACCGGGATATGGGTACAATAATTAGGGAACCGACAATACACATGCACGTATGAATATCTGTATGAGGATCTAAGCGGGAACCAAGTAATAGGATCAGTTTTAGAACTAAACAGACATTTAACGAACTCGTGCAAACATAAAATTATAACATTGGTTATTACGTATGTGCTTTAATATCTCAGAAAATAATATTGATATAAAAAATTGCGTGCTCGATTTTTCGGTCGGTCGCAGCATGATTCTGACTGTATCAGAAGACATTCTGTTTTACAAGAGGACACAGATTGATCAAAGAATAACTATGATTCACAAGATTTTTTTAAATTTATTTAATATCAGAGTTACTCGTAGAACTCATATAAGTTTTATGGCCAAATTGAATATATAAAACTAGTGTACAATGCACGGCATTGTACTTTAAGGCGAATTGCTGGTACTTGCCGTATCGCAATTAAATATTCGAGATATTAAAATAATCAATGATCAATTAAAAAATAATTTTTAATTAATAACAAATGTTTTGAATATTTGCAAATAATTGTTATAAATACAGTAAATTTTATCATTCACATTTTACATTCATATTTTTAACTTCCCGTGGGGTAAGTTATTGTATTGAGCAGGTTTCTGAACATTTTGGCATACGTCAGAAAAAATGGATGTGTGTGTGTGTGTGTATGTATGTATGGATACAAATTTCCAGTCACGTTTTCGGGCGCACGGATCGAACCGATTTGAATGGTTCAAAAAACATTCGATTCCTATTGATAGGGAAAAGAGCTGATTAGTTTTTGGCAAAGGCAGGTCCAGCCGTTTTGGAGATACGGAGCAAAGAGTGCAGAAAATAGAAATCGAGTTTTTGAGAGAAAGGAGTATCCGATTTGAATGATCTAAAAAACATTCAATTAGTAATGATTGGGAGAAGTGTTTATTAGTTTTTGGCAAAGGCAGGTCCAGCCATTTCGAAGATACGGAGCTAAATATGTAAAAAATAGCATTTTGAGAGAACTAAGCGTCCGATTTAAATGATTCAAAGAACTTTCTGCTTGTCTTAACAAAATATTTGATTTTGAAAAAAAAAAATTGTTTCAACTTTTTTTTTTTTTTAATTTTTTGTATATCGTAAATAATTCAGATTTTATTTTTAATTCTGACAATAGTTCTAATATACTTTGAACAAATAATTTCAACTTTGCAATTCAGTTTATATAATTCTTATAAATATTAGACAATTTTACAATATTTATAATAATCTATTTGAAAACATTCAGTATTCCTCGAACATTTTGTTACGGTACGAGAAGTTCCAGCAATTTGTTTTAAGGCACGATGCCATAATTGCCTCAAGACAGAATTCCACTTACAGCTAGTTATAAATATACCTTTGTATATGTAAACAGATATTCATTATTCGTATCAGATATTTATATCATTAGAATATGTATTTCAAATTTGATTTGTTGCAATAATGCCAGGTAAGAACTACATTCAATTGGATTTTTTTTATTTATTTATTTATTTAGGCCTTTGACTTGGAGGTCATTTAGTCCTGGAAATGGGAAGATGCTTTCATTAATATTTTTAATAGAAAACTGATGTCACTACTGACATCAAGCTCCCCGAGGGCGCAATCGATTAAAAATTTGTGTTTACAGTTTGTCTGCAAAAAATACAATATCGCCATGTAATAAATCGAGAATTACAGAGGCGTGAGAGACGGGCAGACGATCCGTAACCATCACTCATATCTAGTGGCTGCGAATCATGTGTGAGAGATATACGTGAACCGGATAGCGACTCTCGTATCGGCGATTTTTCGGAAAATCGAAACACCGGAACGCTGCCGCGCTAACAATATAATACGCAACCGGATGAGTCAGATCGCTGATAATAAAGAATAAACCAGGGCGACAACCCTTAACGCTTCACAACGCGGAACTGCTGTATGTTATGCGTACGTGTTATATGCAAAGGGGATGGTTTTGATCAAAACGACAGAGATTCAATGATAACAGCAATCGGATATTCAAGTGGCGCGATTTCACACACAGGCATTGATTGCGAGAAATATTACCATATTATAAAGTGATAAATCGAAATTTTTAATCTCTTTGGGAGTGAGGGATTTTATTGCTGATAATTAGACATTTATTAAGATTTTTGCATACAATTCCGATTCTTTGAAATACCGTAAAAGAAAATTTTAAAATCTTTGTTCATGATTACTAACAATTTGAGGCGGTTTTCTGGTCTTGAGACATGAATTTTATGCGTATTTTTAAACGTAAGAATAATTATTTAATGAATATTTGGAAAAATATTCTAATTCTAGAAGGTGAAGGTGGAGGGTCTAAATATTCCGAAGAAAAAAATACTTATACATTATTGATCTAGAACAATGTTGCTATCATATGAATTACGGATAAGTTAAACGAATGTTTTTCCATAAAATTGCGTCTGTATAAAAAGCAAATACATGTTATCGATTTTTCTTTTAAATTGTAAAAATCGGAATTTTGATATGAGCGTAGTTCATACCGAAAGGCCACGAAGAAGACCCTGTAAATAATACAAATAAATAGGTCTAGTCTAATTTAGAAATAGCGGGTATCGGATTAAAAGACAGTTGCGAAAATAAACGCGTTCAAAATTTCGCGGAGGAATGAAACAGTAGGGAATTAATGTGCTCAAACAGGTATATCTCCAAATATGATTTAAATTTCTCCTTGTACTAATATTCTTAAACAGTTAAACTTTGAAAATAAGTGAAAAAAATGAAATATTTTTTCAAAAAATTCTAGACCTTCAATAATTTATTCTAAATCATTCAATAGTTTATGAGTGGCTCGCTCCGCTCTCAATACTAGTATTGAAACAGATTGTACGTTTTCAAAAATGCTTAATTCGATTTTGATAAAACTTGACATACATTGTTACTATACTTTGCTAAGATTGTGACCAAAATTTAAAGTTGGATAATTCAATAGTTTCTGAGATATGGGATGGTGATGGGTGGCTCGCTCTGCTCTCAATACTAGTATTGAAACAGATTGTACGTTTTCAAAAATGCGTAATTCGATTTTGATAAAACTTTATATACAGTGTTACTATACTTTACTAAGATTGTGACCAAAATTTAAAGATGGATCATTCAATAGTTTCTGAGATATAGGATGTTGATGGGTGGCTCGCTCCGCTCTTAATACTAGTATTGAAACAGATTGTACGTTTTCAAAAATGCGTAATTCGATTTTGATAAAAAATAATATACATTGTTACTATACTTTACTAAGATTGTGACCAAAATTTAAAGTTGGATCATTCAATAGTTTCTGAGATATGGGATGTTGATTGGTGGATCGCTCCGCTCGTACTACTATGTACACAAATACTATTACTCATTCTCGTACTATATTATATTTACAAACACTTTCTTTCCACAATTACATATCACATTTCAATAGTATTAAAAGATATCGAACAAAGCTCCCAGAAAAAGTATTTTAACATACTATTCTAGACAAACGTTTTCTAGATTTCAAAATAAAATATAATATTACTCTGAACAATAATACTAGTTACATGATACGAATAAAACATTTTCCTAACAATAAATTCCAGTCTGCTTTTTACGTCTCGGCATCGTTCTCGAAGCGCCATTCAAACTCTGACATTAGGTCTGATTCGAGTAGGATTTTCTCGATGACGTCTGATTTGAGAGTTTTCTTTTTTATTCGCAACCATCGCTATTACATATAATACATGGCTGACAACAGAACGCATCTCCGGGTTAAAAAAAAACTTTGATGATATATCACGCATGTCAAGGCATCGTAAAGAGGAAACAGCTTCTGGTTATATAAATAAAGAAGTCGTGTAAACTCATGAACAAGTTAAGTCGCTGACATGAAAAGGTCCCATAATCCATAACGTCACATGTCATGAGAACGTACGGCGGACGGAGAGCGCCGTTGGCCCACGATATTCGCGGCGGAGCGGAGGATAACGCATTTTATGATGGATCTACCGCAGCAGCACCTTTCCGAACGGCAATCTATAAGGATTTCGATAGAAGAATCGTGTCGAGCTGACGAACGTGCAAACTTCATACATCAAACCTTCCCTTGCAAGACAAACATTAACCCAATTCCTTCGTACACCAACCTTAATCATGGCTTCATCTACTTATGATATTTAAAATTGAATATCGAATTTATACAAAATCAAGTGATCTAAATTGCCGGTAAGCTCATAGATACTCGATACATAAATAAATGGAAGTGGCATTTTGCCTTTAGGTAACTTGCAAAAACTATCTGATATGTATGTAATCGATTTGATCAGAAAAATTGAGATCTGGCAAGATTATTTAGAAGCTATTTAAAATTGACACACAACACGGCTCATTCCACAGGTCGATGAATTTTTATAACTAAACCATATTTTGAACCATGTTTAATTGTTTGAATTATTTGATTAATAATTTGTAAACTATTCGGTCAAATTTAAAATTTGATTCAATATTTAAACTATTTGTTATAAAACAAACGTTTATTTAAAAAAAATTAATAAATAAATTAATTATTTTTTTACTTATATAATAACATATCATAATAAATAAAAAAATTGGTATCAAAAATTCATGTACCAATTAAAATATGATAAAAATATTTTTTTCAATCCACAATCAGTGTCATCAGCCGGAAACACAAAATTTATTAATCGCTTCATTATGCATACCATCAGATAACTTATAAATGTATTTATTTTCTATATAATCATTTCTCCAAACTATGAACTAAATAGATTACAATAAAACTTGTTTCGATGTAAAATCATAAAAATAATAGAATAAAATATTTAATATCATTGGCATTGTTCTTTCTGGATTCTGTCAAATTTTAAGTTATAATTGCAAAATTACAAGTAGTACAATTTTTTAAATTATAAATTATAATAAATAATATGTATTATTTATAGAATTGGTGAAATTGAATGACTTCAATGCGTCATTCACCACGATGTTTGTGCAATGATCGTTCCCTTAATGGAATGCTACTCTCGAATTGAAATTGCTGCCTGCACTGAATAACGTGAGCAAATACTTTTTACACGCAAAACGCTGAATAAATTGTGATTAACTAAAGTGCTTGCTCAAGTGTTTGTTTATTTGGTGGCAAATTTACACAATCATCGACAAACACTTTCATGGAATTTCAAGGACCACAGCTCGGTAAAAGACTTCTGATTTGTGTGTTGTTGATGTTTTTCCCGTTCCTTAATCTGATGAATATATTGATGCTAAAACTATCAGAAGAATACTAGAAATTTAATTATCAAAAACAACTATACCAATTTAAATTTGTTTGTTAAATTTTATAACAATCTCTTACATTACCGCGGTCTGCTTTCCATTAATATTTTATAAAACAATTAATATTAATGCAATTCGTGATTACAATAGCCACCATATACAAAATGGAATTAAAAGCCACAAAGAATGAAGGACAAAGCGCTTTTAACATAATTGCGTGAATAATTATAAATATCAAAGAAAGTCTTCATTTTGTGAAAAAAACGTAAACAGCAGACAGTAGCAAAACAGATGTTGCCCAGAGTGAAATTCATAATATAAAAATTAGCTGTCAAAATTAAACCTATAAACCGACTGATTGGGGAAAAAAATTTAGAAATCTCGTCTTTCTCATACCAAAAGATAAAGAATTTATATATATTATATGAATAATTATTGTGTATGGAATATAAAAATGTTTTAAGTTTATAGTGTAAATATAACTAATAACAATTTGCCTTAAGGTGTATTGCCATGCTAAACTAGAGAAATATTGCATTTGGAACTCTATTATAGTGATTAGATAAGCGTAAAGTGACACTGTATTAGATCATGTTTTATAAATTTTATTGCGACATAATCCCAATTCATTAAGTATCAGTTTCGTCAGAATTTTAATATTAACTCGGACAATATTTCAAAAGTAGTTGGTGAACTTTCGGTATTGTGGAGTATAAGAAAATTCCCTCGAAAAGTTTCCATAGTAAAGTTGTCAACTGATAATTCATGTAGGAGAAGAATGAAAAATACTGGCATGGCCATATAATTAAGTATTTTAATTAAAAAGAAATTCGTATCTAATCAAAGTTTCCTCGTACAATGGGAGTAAAAGTTGTCGGAACTCGATTCTCTCCTATCAAAATTTTCATTCTTTGCTCATCCGGCGTTGTCACGTTTTTTTCACTCGATCGTTTTGCTTTTGAAATTCTTTCTTGTATGTTAAATATATTTCGTCGATATGCAATGAATAAAGTTTGAATTTTTCATCTATTTTTTCACTCGACCTGAGACGGAAAACTTTCTGGCAGCATCTGTAGTTGAAACACAATAATTTCGAGAGAAACATCTTTTGCTCCGAGGAAATTGTTCGCTGTTGGATCTTCTTATGTTTTCTCACGTTTTTGATAGAAAATAAATTACATGGACAGTTTTATTATAATATCGTATTCGAAAACATTTATTGATCTCACTTCGACATTTGTTTGATGATGAACTTAAAATTGTTGATACATTTTTGAATAAGGAGGGAACTAAGCGTACTAATAAATACCAATAAATTTTAAATTGTAAATCAATAATAATATTACTGATTAATTGATTTATCATTTATTACCATGTGTCTAAAATATTGATTCCATATATTTGTAAATCAAACCCCGATTGTATATTATTTGAAACATAATTCCCTTCGTCCATCTATCATTTCTTCCGACAAATATTTAACGACGGCCTTAAATATTTTATTTTTCTTCACTTCGTAACTTTTTTTTCGTCAAGATCATTTCACGGCAAAGCAATATAAATTGCAATCACCCGAAAATTTCTACATTGGGAAATACCCTCGGAAATTACATTATATCATACTTTTATTCTTCTATCACGGCAAACTTTTTATCTAATAAAATGAAATAAAAAAAGTTGAGATAATATCAACGTTATTTTTGTGATGGAACTTTGAGTTGAAATGGTAATAAAATAGCTGTAAATTTTTTACGGACACATTTACAGAAAAAAAATTCGATGGCAGGAATTGGATTTAATGGTGAAAGTGTATTAAAATATTAAAAATGGACGTCTTCAGGAGTTATTAGATTAATGGACACATCAACCATGAGAAAAGTGAAAATATGCACTAAATACATTAATATTCTTTCATTTTCCATCTATATCATATATATCATTAGATAGTTTGGATTTGAAAATTGTACGCAGAAAGAAGTTGTGCTCGCCAGAAAACCCGAATTTGCTAATTTTCTAACCACGAAAATATTAGGTTTATTATCAATAATTGATATTGAAAGAATTCATATTTTGATTTGCTTTTTTTATATTTTATTTAAGCTTTGTACTTAAACCTCATCATTTTTTACAGAAATTTTTTAGCTTTTTAAAAAATTAAGTAATTTTCTGATGTTTGTAAAAATAAATTTATATTTTTTTTAAAAAATTCAGTTTTTTCAATAACATTTGGTTTACTACTATATTTATCTTACTAATTATAAAATACTTAACTTTATTTGATGTAAAGTATTTCCCTACAAAAATAATTACCTTTATTTAATGTTCATAGAATACCGAATATTTTCTAAAGCCATGAAACATATATTTCAAAATATCAGAAAGCAAACATTATACCAACAAACGCTTTATTTTTTGCATGAGTGCATCTTTTTGCATTTAATTTTTTTTCCACGAGGCCAATTAGTGTTCGGTTGGCAATGTTAAACATTTTTAGAAACGTCACTTGTTTGTGTTTATTTCAAACTGATATCAAAAGCATCTGCTCAAAAAAGCAATTTATATCATAAATAAATTACGATTTCATTTCGGATTATATGGGTTTAGTTTGTACGTTCATATATCAATAAATCGTAGTAAATGGTTGCAGGACAAATACATATAATTAATTGGTTTTTGTCATAGGTAATTATCATATAAATAATATAATAATAACAAATATTGTTGATTTAGTTTGTACTAGGTCGTTATATTTGGAGACAATTTTGTAAATTTTATGAGGTAGATATTATATATGTTATAATATGAGGAATAATAAGTAGTTTTTGCTACTAAAACACGTGTTAACAAAAACGTAGATTTTGAGCAGTCAACCGGAGACAAATCAATCATTCGTTATGGTATATTTTAATTTTAATATGCAAAATTTCTGTTGATCAAAATTATACAAAACGTCATAACGTTCCAAGAAAAATGAAGTAGACAGTTTGTGAAAAAATAGTCACTTCTAAATAAGTATTTATTTTGACAAGGGTTCTTTGAGTTAAATCAACTCTGAAGGGGTGAAATGTTGTAATGTCAAGCACTCCATTAAACATAACAGAAGATCAAGATATTCCAGAATAAATAAAAACATAGACGAAGTTTGATTAATTCAAAATTCATCATGATAACATATATCCAATATAAAAGTTATTCTATTTATTTGTAGTAAATCAAATTCTTTAATTTGATTCAAACTATAATAATTAGGACGTTATAAATATTGAATTTTTATATCATCAATGATAAATATTTACGATGATTTGTTTCCACCAAATTTCCATTTTAGGATTAGAATCATCACATTCGGTTCATAACTGTTAACAACTCATATTGGCAAAGTGATCTCGAACTTTTTCCTCGACATTATCTAAAACGTGTTCGAGAGTTGAGTCAGTGGGACGATTAGGGCTATTACTTTTTCTAAGGCAGGAAACTTTTCTGTTTTATGATTTTCATTCAGATAGCGGGCACAGCCCTCCTATATATTTTTTGTTACCGATTGAAGTTGGGGGGCCAAAGTTGCAAAAGTGTTATCTTACTCCGTTCCTTCCCTTAATGGCTCATTTAGCATGCGAACGCGTTCGAGACGACTCTCGAACAGGTGAATGGGGACGATTAGGTAATAATTCTGACATAATCGTATTAATTCGTTTTTATTGGTGTTCGCCATCGGATTATGATGTAGATTATCTGCAAAAGGCATATGCTTTCTTAACGCTTTGTCGGGAATGGTGTTCTATACGACACACAATGCGAATGAGCAGCATTAGAGAGATTTTGGTGAAAATATACTGGGTTACATACATTTTTCTTAATTTTGTTCTATACATAAATATTAAGTAAATATGTTTAATGAACAAATTGAAATGGAACAAAACTTTCAAAGCAGACAATTAGAAGGTCTTATCAACTATAATATGCAAAAAATATCGTACTGAACAATATTCGACATTGAATTGTGAATATAAGGTGGTCATGATAAAGTTTCGCAACGTTTGTAAAATTGTGTAGCTTGTTCAATTACAAAATTAATATGTATTTTTTATATAATTTCAAATTTATATTTAACCTTATCTTACATATACCGCCTGCGTTACAGAAAAAATCATTTAATATTCTGATATTCGTATCATACATTCAAATCCTCCGCCTTGTGTCATGTTATTGTGCAGGATTTAAATATAAATCGGAATAGATATAAATTTCAAATAAAACCACAATATTTGTAAAGATGTATTATGTATACATTGATATGTATATATTTATAAAATATATATATTCTGTCACTCATGTAAAACGTGTGCGATTCGAACACGCGCGTCACTCACCTTTATCCTCGACCCCAAATTCCCAACACAATTTTTGAGAAAGGTGAAACCGACGAACAAATATTGCAAATAGATATCAGATTTATTCTTATGAAAATTTAGAATATTATAGGTTATAAAATATTATTTTTGTAACCAAAATATATTAGTTATTAGAAAATCAGTAAAACATTTATAAATGCCCATTATTATCGCCATTGAGCCCTTTCTACCCCATTTTCTCATCCAAATCGATTGTAATTCAAAACACACAATCCTTTCAATGGCTTCCTAGAAAACTTTTAATCCACTTTCCTCAAATGAAATAAATAAAAAAGTCAATTTTCTCAGGAATTATTTCATTCCTTATATTTTCGCAATAACTAACTTTATCTGATGCAATAATGAAGTTTGCTTTGAAATGAGCGCGGAGGAGAGATTAGTTTTGGCGAATTAGTTGCTAAACTGATATTACAGCAAAAGCCAGATTATAAATTATTATAAAATATGATTTAAGCACTTTTAAATAATAAAAGTTTCTATTTATCTATTGACATAAGGAAGGAACTTAGTTATTACACGAACAAAATCTCCGTCAGAAGCCTATTACAAAGTTCCTAAAAATCCTTTTCAGGATGTAGGAGGGTTAGATAAAAAATTAAATTTAACGTTCGTCGTAGGTTGATGGTGCCGTAGAAGACGTTATAAATTCATTCCGTGGCAGACATTCAGCATACATCCGCGAGTTTCACTTTGGAAGATTCATGACTTTGAACTCGTGATTAAAATTTAATAATGCACACGGTATTTCTCATTACATATCAAATGTACACTGTATAATTTTGATATGGGTTCGAATTAATTCTAAGTCTTCTCAAACTGGTTAAACTCAATAGTGTAGTTTGCTCGGGCGATCAATATTTAACAACTCTGCTTGCTTTTAACTTTTCTAATTAAAATATTATCGTTTGCTTCGAGACTTAAAACGCGGAATTGAATAACATGGAAAATCGCTGAAGTTACCCAAATGCAGGATTATTTTAAAGGAAAAATTTTATCGGTTATTTCAATGGGCCAATTGTTTACTATTAATTCATTTTTCAAAAAAAAAAATGATTTGAGAAACAACTAAATGTAGAAAAATGATATTTCTAGGTAGGAATGAATTTCCCCTAGGGCAGTAATCGTAATCGCAAAAAATTTAAAATGAAAAATTTTAGAAATCTTTACGTTTCAAAGTCTTCTAAACATTTTGGCAACCTTAAAAAATATTGATGTAGGATGTGTATATTTGTGCATGTATGTGCAGATATAATCTTTAACAACGATTTCGAGCACCGATTTGAACGATTCAAAAAACATTTTATGTAATTTAATAAATATATAATCATGATATTACTAACGTGAATATTAGCACATAGTAAATCTTTTTATGCATGATGGCATGTGCATGACGGCTATAGCCGTTGTTTGCCTACATATCGCTAAAGATAGGACGGCTATACCCGTCATTTGCGGCAACGTGTTAAATATATCTGAAATAATTAGAGTCGAAACAAGATTTTTGGAGCAATTCTACCCTAAACGCTATCTTATGCTTGTTTATTGGTAGTAAAAATTGTGAAAATTTCCATTTGCTGTGGGACCAGGTCTATTTTACATATAAGAAAGAAATCGAAGATGATGCTGTTACCATAATATTCTTTCTTGCTTGTTTATATGTAAAATAGGCCTGATCGCACAGCAAATAGACATTTTCACAGTTTTCTCTACCAATAAACAAGCAAGAGATAGCGTTCAGTTTGCATTTCAAACTTTACTCCATACCTTAGGAATCAGTATTTCCTCATGTGAATCGTCAATTATTTACAACATGCAGAAGAAATTCTATTGCTGCATAGGTCCATGTTACGAAATCGTGCCTAGTCAATTTTTTGTATTTTATGTCGAAGTATTTCCTTGCTTGGATTATAATTTTACGTAGTTTAGCTAAAAAATTCATTCATTCGTAGTTATTTTAAAAAAATAGCTAAAAACCCTCAAGCAGATATTGTATAAAATCGTCTAATACAACATTGTTAAACCAAACTATCTACATTATATTTTTCCAAGACCAAGTTTAAAACACCAGACCATATATGTATTCCAGTAAAAATTAGCGAAAGCCTTCAGCAAACCGTTCTCCTAATCCCGCTTTTAAAACAGCACGACGCAGCAGCGATTTCGCCTCGGAGCGAGCAATCTCTATATTAAAAAGTTCTGTTGCATATAAAGTATTAGTGAGTGTATGCTCTGCAGCAATATAAGTGGAAATCCATAGGATATATGACACTGCAGATGGAAATAATATGAGGGGATTTCCACACGTTGCACTGCACGTATTAGAGAAGTAATGGGAGGCTCTCCGTAAAACACACACGCGGAAACTCACAGCCGAATGCAGGAGCTGAATCTATCAGAGGTGCTCAGGGACCGAGGTCAGGTGGATGAGGTACAACTATTAAAATCAGAAATTTATTATCGATTTTTTTTGTCCAGCACGAATAGTATAACATCATGGTAATATGTTTAGAATTTTATGGGAATTCTCTTCATAACGAACAAGAAATTGATTCATCGAACGAACTTTGAGGCTGGAATTATACCACATCAATATACCATAAGATATTTTAGTCCTTCGAAGATTCGCTAAATTATTTTTTTATTATTTAAATTAATGAAGTTGATGTCAGCTTTCATTAGGTGCAGTGTATAAAAAAGTTATTAGTGCAAGTTATGTAAGAAATTACAAATTTATGAATAATGGAATTGAAAGCATATTATCACAATTAAGTATATTTAATTCCAATAAAAATTCACCATCAATTAATAAAAATAATCATCTATCTATGAAAAGTTATTCAAGTTGCGCTTACAAAATAATGAAATTACATTGAAGCATATCATCGTCCATTAAACCGACACACCGATATTCTATTAATTATTCTCCATAACATTAACGGCATAAATAAATTTCACGTCCAACTTCCAACAAAAGTTATGGCAGATTCTATTAAAACGAACTTTTGTTTACTATAATACTTATCCGCAATAGTGCAAAGTTTTAATGCAATTATTACCGAAGCTGGGTAAGTGGAGTTTTATTAGTGAAAATCAAGTTTTGAACCGAAGTTTATACATAACTATGCTGTAATTTACTTTAAGAGAGATCAAAATAAAGAGCGCGCATTAATGGGTTAATAGCTGGAGGGCAAAAGAATTAAGAGAAATAACGAGGATGGGAAAAGAAAGTTCATAAAATGAACTAAAACAAACTCAAAAAATATTTTTTTATAAAAGATTCAGATCTTTTTGTCAACTTTTTTGCCAAATATCTTGAACTGGTTTTGAAAATTCAAAACCAGTTTTTAGTTGGAAATCGTGCTGGTTAGATCTTTGTAAGATCAGATCTTGGTATTTGTTTTGTCAAAATATCAAGATTACATTTTAATACTGTAAATGAACTTCAGAGCAAAACCATTTAATTTCAGAAAAATAAATCTTTATTATTCTGTTTTTGAATCAAGTCTCATTAATAATGATCTGTGGCATTTATGCTTTGAAATTAGCTGTGACATTTATGCTTGAGATTAATGCCGTGATTAATTCAAATTGATAAGAAATCTCTATTTAATAAAAAGTGTAACAAAATTAAGTTCATCCAAAGCTGGCAACCTGATCTACACATCAAAATGATTAAATGATTTTTAGATCATGTCTTATTTATCTTACTAAATTTCTGTAATTATAATACTTTGAGAGTAAGTTGCATTTAATGCTATAATTGATTGAATTTGATGTATTAATATTTAACATAAATTTTTACGAAAAATGAAGCAAATCCGACGTTGGCAACCTGATCTACATATTTGCAGCGTTACAACTACTACGGACGGAGCAACTCGGCCAGAAAACGTTTAAACTGTAAGCACATTGCAACGAGTACCTACAGACTGACGATACAACACAAAATACAAGTAGAAATATATACAATACAAGTGCACTGAATATTCGAGTGTATTTTATGCACCTATATACAGTACTATAAGGGTTATCCTACTTTAAACTTCGATATCATAAACGTTATTTGCCGTGAAATTGAGATATGTAAAACGCTCTTGCAATTAGACGATTTAAATGAACCAGAACGAATTTGTTGCAGCACGATAATGGAATGCTGATCATATAATGGACCAAAGTGTGTGGTAATAATTATTTCATATTCTCCACTACATTTCTTCCGTAGTTTTGTAGACAGTTATGAAATAGTAATCGTTTTTAATGAAACATAGAATAATTGAAAGAAATATGCAAGGAGTCAAGATCTGGCCCTCATGAGAAAGAGGTCGAGAAGGCGAAGACTTCTTGATGAAAGACTGAATGTTCTATAAATAAAAATATATACAAACTGCGAATTGCCTGCATGTAATTATCCTGAGATTTTCCTATTTTTCTTAAATTTCAGGACCCTTGCTCGCGTATGATCTGTAAGGTATCAACTGAATATGGAAGCATTCTCACATTTTTATGACAAACAGAAACCAGTTAGACCTACATCAATATAAATAAATTGCTAGATGTATGTATATAATTTTCCTGATATTTCACAATTTTCCTTAAAATGTTTATAAATGCATTTGATAAATGGACCAAATCTAATAAAATATCTATCGTGAAAAAGCTCAAAGCTCCCACAATATATAAACGTGTATTATTACCTTGAAGTGAATATTTCCAAATCCATTAGCGAATTCTATAAATACCATCAGACATCAATTATGACTAAATTCCACGTAGCGATTATCGTTATATATGTATGTATATAGAAATTAAAATATTCGTCCTCTGAAAATATTTATTTTCGTCTCGGCATCGTCAATAAGCTTGCGCATTGCGTATTGTTGATAGTCACAAGGCCATTTGATGACCGTAACAATACATTCATTACGGAGTTGGAGGCATTGGAATTATGCGGGCGAACAGGATCTGAATAATACAGAATAATACACACAGATAGAGAGAGGCATTAGATTAAACATTCACGTCGACATAGACATCGACATCGACATCGACATCAGGAACACAAACTTATTTGGTATGTCACAGATGCGATGCGTTTAAGTTGGGATCGATGTGGGCGAATGCAAATACGAATGAATCGAATCAAAGCAGACCGACAGAGGGCAAATAAGGGCGGAGGAATTAGAAAAATATTTTCTTTGCCATTAGATTAACGGAACTGTTCATCAATCACGGTGCTATTTAGATAAGCATCACCTATAAGGGGTAATGAATTGTCTGTCATATTGGTGAGCATTACATATTTGCAGATATCTAATTCATTTACTTAATATTAGGTACCTTCAGTGGTGTTGTCGAGCCGGAACGCGCCGGAACGTCGTTCCGGCAAATCATTTTTGAGCCGGAACGCGTTCCGGCAAGAAATAATATAAAAACATCGCTACATACAGAAAATGATTTAATAAGTAAATTTTATACGTTATTATTCAACTAATTTTTATTAAATGTTATTATTGTAATAAACATACATATATGTGCACAAAATGGGTTTTGTAATAATTTTTTATTTCTTTCCTTTTCGAACAGAACAGGAAAAACATGAAAACCGGTTTTAGAACCGGTTTTTAAATTTTAGCGTTCCGGCAAAAAAATATTAGCACAAAACCACTGGTTTCATCAAAGTCGTTTTTAATTTAGTAACAAATTGAGGTGTATGAACTTCTTATAGAAAAAATAATATTTATAAATTAAATCTTACATTCATTCGCATTTCTTATACGCTAACATCTACATCATAGGTTCCTATTCATGTATTTTTATAGCCTTACGTGTGCCTATACGTTGCATTCTATACTACACGCCTTACATCTGTACCATACGCTATATTTCATCATATACTCTCAAATCCCTACATTGTATACCGAATACACCTAACCTATATCTACTATATATCCTATTACCTATAATTTCCCTTACACGCTACATTAACCCTACCGAGAATCGAACCCGGGTCCGCCGCGTGGAACGCGACGACCTTAGCCACTACACCACCGTAACGCTACAATCAACCGTCTTCTTTCGCGTGTCGTCGCGCTACCTTAGTATTAATTACCTAATTAATTAGAAAATGACCCGCGGCCACAACAGTGCGTCCCATATTATATTATTAGTGGGGGTATCCGATAGGGTAGTGGTTAAGGTGCGCGACTTCCACGCGGAGGTCCCGGGTTCAATTCCCGGTATAGGCAATAGATAGGTAGAGATAATACATAGGGTAAACCTATATAATATAGGTGAATATATAAATTAGACAGTAGTATTTATGAGAAGTAAAAGGTATGCATGTATATAATAAGTTAATGACGGTATAGGTATCTCACGGTATGATAGATAATAGATATCTATCGATGATATACAATAATATAATATAGTATGATAGGTAATAGGTATCTATCATATTATTAGGTTAAGTCTTATAAAGTATTGTAATAAATCTTGAGTACTTTTATATCATAATAAATACCTGTAGGTATTAATGAATACAAATAATACCAGAATAAATATGATTAATGTCATTGAAGAATATAAATTATGTACTCAATGATTCCTTCATATTTGTACAATTTAATGTATAGACTAGCTGTGTATAATAGAGTTAATTATATAAAAAGTCAATATATTAGATTTGTGAGTTCTTATCGAAATATATCAAATTTTTTTAACCGGTTTATGAACCGGATTTTAAATTTTAGCGTTCCGGCAAAAAAAATATTAGCACAACACCACTGGGTACCTTAAGAACTACCCAAAGGCTTTAGGTTTGATTTAGGTTTAGATTTGCCGTGATAGCCAAACTAGAGCATTACTGCTTTGAATAACAAATCCATCATTATTACAAAAATTCTAATAATATAAATATATCAGGCCAACTGTTGAGTTGGAAACGCACTGCTCTATATGTGATATTCATATTAAGCTTTGTTGGTTGTATATTCCGACTGGGTTTTCAAAAGTTCATTATACCCCGCTGCAAGAATTTTTTCATTTGTTTTCGATAGCAAAGAATATCGGAACGTATTTCCATACGTAAACTTTCCTGCAATAAGAAAGTCATGACATGAAAGTTAAACTCATAAAATGAGTATTTTCCGTGCGGGCATCGGCGTCTGCCATCGGCCGTTAGCGGTGTACCTCGAGCCGGAAAGTTGAAGAGTCGAAACTTTTAAACCACTTTATGTCTTCTGTGTAAGACTCTACCTGCGCCTCCTGCTCCTGCTCCTGCTCCAGTCCTTATTCCTGCTTCGGCAGGCTTTTCATTCGCCTTTTCCGTGTAATCACAGAGACCTAACTGCGGGCAATGCACCCGCCGCCGCCCGGCGACCGCCTACCGCCGTGTATAAATTATTCAGGGGATTAATTAATTAAAATCAAATAGAAAACCGTGTACGAAATTATATTCGGGTTCTTAAAGGAATTGATGAGAAAAAAGTTTAAACATTTTTATTTTTTAAGAGTAGAAAATTGTAAGGTTTAAGCGGAGCGGTTTAATTTAATTATCTACTGCTGCTACGCTGTAGTACTCGTAGAAGATAACATTAAAAAATAATGAAATATTTCAAAAGTGCTGTTTGTAGAGGATTATTATTTATTTACAAAGAAAAATAGATTGTTTTAAAGCAGAACGGATGCATTTAGTACTCAGAGGCAAGAACTGTGAATCCAGTGTAAAACAATTGCTATTGTTTTTTTAGTAATACTATTAAATTGTTGAAAAAAAGTAATATATAAATGAACAAATCTAAAAATAATTAATATTCCATGCTTCGAAATCAAACTTTAGAATTTTCATAATAATTTGTTAAATATTACAAGACAGTAAAACCATTTTTTCAAATGACTAAATTTTAATAAATAATATTTCGATTCAAGGATAAACAAATATATTAATTATATTCAGCTACAAGGAGAAGTATAATTTGCAGACGACAAACAAAAGATTGCATGCAAACTACAAGCAAAGTTAGTTCTTACAGCAATTCTTGTAGAACTTTATGAATACCATAACAAATTCTATTTTAAATTCTATTTCTAGATTTGCATGATGAAAGTTAATATTGAGTTTATACAGTCGACCATTTATTTGTCATAAACTAGGACAACAATTACGAATTGTCACAAGTAATTTGTTTAAATCATGAACGACCTGGATGAAGGACTTTTGATTTTGCAAATGCGATATATGTTTAACGTATTATATGCATATTAATCAGGTACATGTGTATATGATTATAATGTTTTATCATCTTCAGGGTTACACATCCATGTTTCACCTCCTACTGATGTTGAAATCATAACAATGAAGCACAAAGCCGTCATTCTGTGTTCCAGGTAATGTTGTATGAAATTGAACTTCGATATCGGCATTCAGGTATCACAATGTATGAGTTTAATTAATCACTCATCTCATCAAAACTTTCAAGCGATCGTCTCAGGCATAGCAATTACTTAATTCAAACTTAATTAAATAAGCGACTGCCTTCGGCAGGCTTTGGAATGATTTTGCTTTTAGCCCTTCGCGTTCTTGTGTATAAAGGGCGGGAAGGGAGGCTTACATGTCGTACGACGACGGCATCATCATGGAAATTCACACTTTGTCTTACGGATTCCAAAACTGAGAAGAAATCAGATGTACAAAAGCCAAAAACCATAAATTGCATTTTTCCAAAATCGACATCCCAAAGTTGTGTTACCCAAATGATTTTCTCATAATGAAATTCCCGTTCAAATTTAATATGAAGACGTTGCATATACTTGCAAACCAAATATTCATGACCTAGTTGGGCAGCCAGGTGGTTGCGAAGAAAATTTGATTACATTGTTTGAAATGTTTGGTGCTTTCGTTGATTAAACATTGCATTCAAATGGAATACTGAATTCGATTACGAAGTCGAAGTCATGGTCGAAAAGTTTATTATCTGCAGCACTTCAAAAGAATAAATTAGACATATTTGATTAGTAGTTAAAATGCAAAAAATTGAAAATTTTAGATAAGAACATATCTGTATAATAAATATTTAAAAATGTTGTATATATTTTGTTTTTTAACTCGGATTTATATTTTTATAAATGTTATTTGTTTATATTTACAAAATTATTTAAATGATCAATTTTCCTCAAACATTGTCTCACAATCAGCCAAAATTTCTATCAAAATTGACAATTTATCAGGAGCAGGATTTTTGAAAAGTCTATGATCGAAAATTCGTTTATAAGACATATTTAAAGTCGATATAAATAATTTGACTTCTGACTCAGATTTTCATTTTCGTAAAAGTTTTTTTTTAAACTTTTATAAGTATGGCATACAAAAATGGCTTACATAAATAAACATGTAATTCTCGTCTTGTTCCGTTAAATTAAATATTTATCAGTGTTATATTGCAATATTCGTTACTTAAGGAACGTTTATTAATCACTTGAGCCTTAAATGGTGAGGGAGGATTTAACAAAAACACACAAAATATCACGTGATAAAAGAGAGAATCTAGTAAAGCAAGATTGGGTATTTATTTTTTACCTCACCAATAATCACCAAGGGTAAGGGGGGGGGGTAGGCTCCACAAATCCGTAGAAATCGCTCATGTAAATTATGGACCAGGGGGAGTGATGCACCTTGAATATCCATACAACAAATTTGATTTTTTAACTTTTTGTAATTATGATTATGAGGGGGCATAATCATAATTACAAAAAGTTAAAAAATTAAATTTGTTGTACGGATATTCAAAGTGCATCTCAAGTTTGGACGAATGCTGTGTATTGCTCTGTTGCGCATATATCAATTAACCAGTATTATTTGCATGATGTATATTTTTTATAAAAATAATTAAATTCTGGATCTGGTTTAAAGTTTAAACTCTTTAACTATCTTTGGTCGCCTCCACCTCCATCATATTAACGCGACTCCGTTCCGCCGCGGAGCAGAACTCATTCGGTCGCATTCGCATTCGCATTTGTATGTATGTACATACATAGTATGTACATTGTAGACATGGCATATGCGTGTCGTCTCACAAATCCGCGGCTTTGCCTATCATGAGCCCGACACACGGGATCTAAATATTGTGACGTGCTCTATCGTAATTAGACCTGCGATGATTTATTGCGCCATTACTTTTGAATGACTGAATGACGACTCGATGAGACGGTGAATACACTTTATACTCATACGTTTCGTGACACTCGCCCACTAAATGCCCTTCGCCCTTCGCCCTTGTCCGACGTTGACGCAACCCAACAGGTGATGGACTGTCTGGGGTGGACGGAATAAGAGACATATCAGGTCGTTGAACTACGTGATATAATTATAATTGTAAAAATTGTACTAAATAATCATTGTAATAAATAAAGGACAAATTTCTGGAACTTCTCGTACCGCAAAAACTTTCATTTTCGATTTTTTGCGATTACTATGACTTACCCTATTGTATAAATCAAATTAAAACCATTTTATTATAATCCTATTTCTATTACTATTTAGCTTTCGATTTATAATTTTCCCGCCGTTCGTGACCAGAATTATATTTAGCAACGTCCACTGCGTACACAGGCGCTCCATTTACGTTGCATACATAAATTACTAAGTTTACAAGTTCGGTCGATATCTATATAGTTTCGGAGAGTTTCTGAGATGTGTCCAGTATATATATTTGGATTAGTTTATCGGTTCTCGTGTCAACCTCTCAGAGAAGTTTAAGATAATGCAGGCAGGACCGCCCGATCGCATATTTAATGGTAAAGGACTCTCTCTCAAAGCAAATTTACTAAACACTACACATCATATTTATTTTACTACCCCGATGAAAATTTATTCATACATAATATAATTTCTTATGTATTATTACCTACATAGTAGTCGAAAGTCTCATCGTTCTCATACATAACAGCATTTAAACGGAGCTATCTTTATAATTACATTTGAACAAGATCTTCCGCAAGCGCAAGTGTAGAAAACTTTATTATTCGTACTGTAATCTGTTGTGAAGAGCAACTAACAAGTTTGATAATTAGAGTTTGATAACGATTCAGCAAACTACGAAATAATATTAAAGACATACAATTCGTTTTAATATGATTCATGAACACACAGAACTTGCGAAGCATGAACTCGTATATAAAAGATAAGATTCGAATAATAAGGTTTATCTTTAGAAAATGGTCTGAAGAGCGAAAAGACACAGGATAATTCATATTAAAACCTCATGGTTATGAAAAACTATGGTGTATATTGATATTAATCTAATAATTATTATTAATCTAATAATTATTTATACAGAAAGCATACAAACTGTTCTGAAAGAAGTTATGTTTTGAAATTCAATATTTAAATGAAGACACTGTTTGATTCATATTTAACTGTATCATTAGAATCAGGTAATGATCACCAATTTTTGAAAACAATATAGGGAACATAATGCAAACATCTAGAAATCTAAAAAATTATATTATTTATATTGTTTTCAATAATTGGTGATCATAACCTGAACTTGATGATGCAATATATAAAATATGAATCAAATGGTGTCTTCGTTTTAATATTGAATTTTAAAACATGACATTCTGCCAGAACAGTTTTTCGAAGAAATTATCGATCATCGCCTCATACTAAAGATGCTATAAAGTAAAACACAAGTCCACTTGTGTCTTACCTTAAATATTAAATTTCAGAGTAATTTCAAGACATGCCTTTAAATTTATCTCTTTCAACTTATCTAATTTGGCAAAACACGATCCTCGTACCGCAAAGCCAAGAATGAGTTTAACTCAGCGCGAAAATAAAAGCGTGTGTTAAGTTTTCGCTCCCGCTCCCGCCCGAATTCCGCTCCGGATCCCGCTCCGGTACATTTTATGGTTTAGCAACGGGCACGCGGTCGCGGCCACACGGGTAATAAATAGGCGAACTTTCTCACCTGAGCTCATGTCATTTATACCTGTTGTTAGTACGGCGCAGCAACTTTTAAGGAGAATACATCTTTGTTTGCGTCTTGAGCATAAAAGATTATGTTTGAATTGACTTTTGTTATATAGAATATAATGGGAATGAATCTTTGGAAACACGCGAAGTTTTTGGGGCTTTAGAATTTATACGGCTGGGTTAGATGAATTTGTAGCAAATATTAAAAAAAGTAGCATGACACTGATTTATAACAATATTTGTAGAAACATCCTTAGTGAAAGATCAATATTTTAATTACTATTGGCTTTTATAACTATCAACAAAAATCATATCTAATATGTACCATTTGATGAAAAATCAAGAGTCCCTATTATCCCATTCGGTCAGTTTCCGTCGTTGCGGATTCGATTTTCAAAGAGCGCTTTTTCGGAAATTAGAGTAGCCGGCTGTCCCTGTCCCAGGTTAAACACAGGGCTCTTTGTGACCGTCCTCCCGTCGGCGGTAACTATTGGCGCGGGACAATACATGCAAATGCGAAATTCGGGAAATCGAGCGTGTTCACAAAACAAAAGTGTGTGATTTCAGACAAGTTCGTATTTCAAACGTTTGGGCAGTTTTTCACGATATCGAGAGACCGTGATAAATGTTCGAGGTGAAATATAACCTCAATGATATAAACGACGAGCTGGGAAAAAATAGATATAGCCCTAACTTTATTCACGAATGAACGTATAAAACTTATTTTCATTTTAATATAAGTTTTACATATATTAAATATAAAATATTATACACTAATGCAATAAAAATATGTCCTCACTGTTTGTTCCGTAATATCTATGCTATAAAGGTGCGCTATATTTCTGTGTGATAATATTTATTTTATAGAGTGCTTTTCTAGTACTAAAACGCTATAGAATATTTAAATTTTGATGTAATGTTGTATCTTTATAACAAAAATATTGTCATAGTGAAGTGGCCAATTAAATGTTATCTATGAAAATTATGATAATTTTTTCTAAATTGTGAACACTTATTTATGATTCAATTATTAACAATTTCTTACATAAAATGAATGCATACATAAGTGAATAAAATATGTTGCCTAACCAATTTGCGCAAACTGTACAAAATATGTAACAAATGAGTTTCAATTATTCCATTAGTGAAAAGATAAAATCCATATGAATAATATCCAAACTCATACGTACACGGATTAGATTAGTAAGCCAGACAAACTGTGTCTGAATTCCGTAAGCCCTGTATAAATCTATTATATCCGAGGCGACAAGAAAACGATGTGGGTGCTCCGGCTTTATCTATGATTGTAAGGAGCTTACAATCGATGCGTGCGACATCATCAAAATGATATGATTTATACACATACTCGAATATGTACTATACTCAGGGCCGGATTTAGAAATTTGGCGCCCCGGGGCACTGACAAAAATGCCGCCCCATCCCTGAAATTTCACGAACTTTCAAACTTTTTTTTAAAGCAATAGCGCTGCTTCAGCTGCGTAGGGACAAAATATAGAAGCGCGTAAGCGCCGCGTCGCAGTCTAACGGATAAACACTGTAACATTGTTTACGCATATAAATGTGAACAAAATTTATACTTATTATTATAATATCTTTAAAATATCTGATAATTTAATGTGCATATGTCTTATGATCACTTTTGTCCGCCAAATGTTTCATTTTCAATTTTTTTTATTGGATCATCGAAACCGCTAAACCTGCCCCCGACAAATTTAAGCAGCTATTTATTCTGTAATTTTTTTTTTTTGAATGATATTGGATGCTTTTTTTCTCAAGAACTGAATTATCATTTTTGGCATTTTGGCCCGTATCTTCAAAACAGTTGACCTGCCTTGTTCAATAACTAATCAGCACGTCTTCTTATCAATAGGGATTGAATCATTTAAATCGGTTGATCTGTGTTATCGAAATCGACTTGAATAATTAAAAAATATTAGATTTGTATTGATAAGGAGACGTGCTGATTAGCTTTTGGTACAGGCAATTACGAAAAATGATAATTGAGTTTTGATATTTCTTCTCTGAAACAGCTACGCAACGCAATTGCTTTGCAAAAAGTTCATAATTTTCGAAAAATTTCATAATAGAAAAAAAGTTTTTTAAAAGTCTTTTTTTTTTCATTTTTCAAAAAATTTTAAAGCTCTTCATAAAATGTAATTTTCAGTACGGGATGTTTCAGTAATTTGTCTCAACGCACAATGCCATGAGTTTAATTTTTTTTCGATGCTGCACAAATTCGTTATTTTAAGAGGGCTCGAGAACTGAAAGAACATGTTTTTCTTAAACTTTCAGCTGGTTTACGGATCTTTATATAGAATATAAAATAGATTTATATAGATTATATTATATAGAATTTTTTTTCACTATCCAAATTTTGCCGCCCCCCAAAATTTGCCGCCCTGGGCAGTAGCCCCGATTGCCCCTACTGTAAATCCAGCACTGACTATACTCCATGTGCTAATCCCGAGGAAATGTTATCTCAATGTCTCAAGAGGAAGAAAATTCGGTGTTTGATGATGATAAAAAATAATAAGGGGGAAGTATTTTGATTATATGAGTTCCAAAAAGTCAGCCTAGTATTTAAAAATCTTTCTTTGAATATTTCAGACATTGTCCAGGGTTTGGGAATGTGACTGATTCAAGTTGCTTTATTACTTCGACGACTAGATTTACTGTGCATTTATATGCAAGCGTCCCCATTATGGCACTAACCCATGCATTCCAGTTTTATGGTACTTTGTGTTCATGTAACTTGTCCTAAGAGCTATATTCAAATTACAATTTGTATACCACATACCAGTATGAATAGTTTTGATACTGTCAATTTGATATAAGAAATTGCCAAAAGAATATTTGATGTTGAACTCATCATCTGATGTTGAACTTGCGCATTTATCTATAAGCGCAGTCAAAAAGAGCACAACTCTTCAATACGAGTACAAATTTTTAAATATAATACAAAAATTCTGTCAGTAAAAATTTTAATTTTTCGGAGGATGTATTTTTCCAATTAAATCTCCAAGTTTGTCGATAACAGCGCATTCAAAATTATATATTATAAAAGTTATTTAATAAGTTTAAAAATTCAAACGATAAATAGTTCAAAATGAAATAACCAATATCTCAAAGTATAAATTATGTTGTATTTTCTGAATTCTCTACTTCTATTTCATATACTATATTAGTTTTCAAAGAATATTCATTTTAGCCATTTTTACTTAACTTTTAATATCAATATTGTTCGTATTTCCAGCAACCCGTTTGTCATCGTAATAACATATCACAAAAGGGTGATTACTTTAGTCGTTCTCACAGTCATTGACTTTGTCAAAATATAGCTGATACAAATGTACATACATAAATATGAATGTCATTTAATCAAGAGCGCTCGAATATTTCACTTGTGACAAATACTTTTGATAGATAGCCCACATATTCTTCAGTGGGAAGTACCTACAGCCTGGCGGAGGCTAGAATCGATATATATATATATATATATATATATATATATATATAGCGCTATTATGACCGTCCGTGACAAAACTAACTGCCGTTCATATTTAACCCGAGAAGTTGGCCAACAATCAAGTTCCGTTCGACAGATATTAATCCCTCGATATGTATTACTTATAATGAAGCATTCCGGCTCGGCTGTGCCATTTGTGCGCCCTCAGTTTGACACTTTCTAACTAGACCAGTGACAAACATCGAACTGCTCTTCGACGTGATTTCGAGGAAATTAGTCAATTAAGGGGTGTAATCTATCATATTCAATATTTGATGGTAATGGAAGACGTTGGACCAATATTTATAGTTTCTGACAGGATGAATGCAACGACTCAATTAGGACACAGCGCATAATGATCATAGTTTTCTGTTAGTAATTATAAATCTGTGATACAACGATCCGTTGTCAGTTGAAAACTTCTAAAATTGTCTATGTCCCAGTTGACATTTATCAGAGTATCGAGACGTGGTGTCCGTCCGTGCGCAAACGACAAAATTCTTGAATGTTTTCGAAGATTTGCGATCACTGCAAGTAAAAGATGTCGCCGCGTCAGCAGCACTTGGCGTCAGGCTGCGCCGGGAGCAGGATGCAAGGCTGAGGGATGCGGCAGTATAGTTATAGCTCTCGGTAACAGCCAGGCAGCCAGTCAAAGGGTTCCAAGTGTTACGTAAGCGAAATTCTGCCACTTGGGAACTCTTTGATGAATCGGTGATAGCGTTAAATTCATCACGCAATGTTAAAGTGCATTGCAAAGTGCCGTGAGATTAATGAGGCTGTAATGCGGCAATTTGTTAGGCGCCTCTTACGCGGATTGCTAGGATGCATAATCGTACTCTCTAATAATCTATTGAACCGCATTAATAACGGAGATATTAAAACGTTTATATGAATGCCTGCTTAAGACTTATGGTGCAGAAGAAACAAATCTCTTAATTATTACTTTGAATATTTGAACACACCTGAAGACACCTGAGTTTTATTTATTATTAAAACTAATTTGGTCAAATGGTTTTCAAACTCAAAAATACATTTATTATTATTAACTAATGCAACATTGTAATTAAATTACTTTTACAAAATGTATTAAATTTTTTTTTAAAATTAATTTAATGTCGCCAATAATAATTTACTTTTAGTAAAAATGTTTTTGGAGTTATATATACCAATGTAATTAACTGGGACGATTTATGTATCCTCTTTGATATATAAAGTATAAAGTTATATATAATATAATTTTTCTACAATGGTAACACGTTTCCTTCCCCAAAATCTATTACCAATGCATTAGCAAATATCAAAAAATGAAATAATAAATGCATTCGAAAAGCGAGAAACCGAAACGCAGATGCCCCGATATCACAAATTTAGTTTTGATAGCATAGGTTCAGGTGGTGTTCGAAAATTTATTACACGCTGTTGAAATATAATGTAAAGATTTGACTATGAATTATTCGGAAAATACCTTTTGATTTACGCTTTCATAAATATTCCCATGAATATTCAGTAGCTGTTGTATTTCCAATTACACATGCAGCCAGTTCACTTGTTTCGAATAAGAAGGGGTTTGTGATTTTATCAAGCAAGAACCAATTAATATTCTATGGTTTTTACTTGAATGATTTATAATCGTCATATGAAATTACAATTAAACGGTTTAATTATGCAAGCGAGATTTATAACTCTGCCTTTGAGGCGAATGAATGAAATGAAACTTATTTGACGAGGTAGCTCGTTGGTATTATAAAATTGATATTATCGTTATAATAGCCAAGTTGACTAAGCTTAATTAGAATACTTAATAAGCAATTCATTAATCTTTTGTATTGGCTTTTCGGAATATGGTGCCAAAAATAAATCAGTGATATTTATTTTGTCTGACTTGAAATCAAAACATATTTGAAAGTTTTAGAGGTAACATCGTGCTTCAAGCTTTGCACATATATTAATTATATAAATAATATATCAATACAAACTTATCATGTATCCTCTTATTTTTCACATTCCATTTATCGATTATGGGATAGAACGTTCAGTATCGCAGCATATTGCTTTTACACACTTCCTGTAGTTTATTAAAAATAACTTTAGATCGTAAATATTTATCAAATATCGGTTATAAACGACTCTTCGTCTTCGGCACGGCATGTAGCACATTCAATATTGTCCTGCAAGGACGTGCAACGAAAACTTATATAGAAATAGAACTCATATTATCAGGACCGCGATTCTCTTGTAAATGAAATAGACTTTGGGTTAACTTATCTCAATAAGAAATATTATTTTTTTATTTCATACGAATTACAGGCTATATTTAGTAAAACATTAAACAATTATTTTGCTAATGTACGAAGAATACTAAAAAAAATTTAAGTTACATACGTTTCGAGACTATGGTTTGTTTCATCGCAAATAACGTCTTACGCATATAGTGTTGATTATATGATGTAAAAAAGTACAGATTAGTGGTTAGTTTAAATTTCATTTTAAGAATCCCAGTCCAGGTACTGCAAGTCCATAGATTTAGCAATATTTCACGGAATGACTGGAGGATAGCCTGCAGCCGTTACTTTTTCCTCTGGAGTCGTAAAACGTCGTGATATTTTACGAGTCTCGTAATTATAGAGAGGTGTCATGTGGCGGTAGACCGCGGCGAAAAGTTATAGTTAAGCCGACATCCTTGCCGATCATCAAAAACATGTTCATAAATTCGAAATTAATAAAATACATTAATCAACATTTGCGGCCGGCGTTGGACATTAATTACACCGTGTCATTCAACGTAGCTGGCAATTATAACTGGGCTGTTCTTTTTATTATTCATCACAATTTTGATGCTAATTTGTAATGTATATATGCATCAGGGTGCGAATTATCATCGTATTATCATATTGTATCAGGATCGTAAAACTGTGAACATGAAGTCACGGATTTATGGTTTTAACAATGTGGTGAGAGGTTTTATGTACCCAAAGGTACGGAGATAGGTATTAGTAATTAAGTAAAAATAATGCCGATCACACTTTAACAAAAATTATTATGTGATTAGAATAGTTCTATTAAAAAAATAGTACCAGTTTTAGATTTTGTACAAATTTAACTTTCTTTATATGCATTCTATATATACATGTCTTGTCTAACCCTTATCCCTAAATGTAGAATTAAATTCAATCAACCTAAAACAAATCATTTAAGAAAAATAAAGTTTCTAATGAGAGGCAACACTCAAATCTTTTATCCCAATTTCTATTCACATCAATAACTTCGCCTGTCGTGATATTATTAAAAACTTTAATTATTTACTGTCCAATATCCTATGGACACATGAAAACCATCATCAGTCCGTCCTGAAAAATGTTTCATTCGTTAAGTGTATTTCC
>NW_020537646.1:8671342-8693844 GCF_003426905.1 Ctenocephalides felis | reverse complement strand
AGTCTAATTTAGAAATAGTGGGTATCGGATTAAAAGACAGTTGCAAAAATAAACGCTTTCCAAAATTTCGCGGAGGAAGAAACAGTAGGGAATTAATGTGCTCAAACAGGTATATCTCCAAATGATTCAAATTTCTTCTTGTACTAATTCTTAAATGGTTAAATTAGAAATAAGTGAAAAAAATGAAATATTTTTTCAAAAAATTCTAGACTTCAATAGTTTATTCTAGATCATTCAATAGTTTATGAGTGGCTCGCTCCGCTCTCAATACTAGTATTGAAACAGATTGTACGTTTTTAAAAATGCGTAATACGATTTTGATAAAACTTGACATACAGTGTTACTATACTTTACTAAGATTGTGACCAAAATTTAAAGTTGGATCATTCAATAGTTTCTGAGATATAAATGTTGACGGTGGCTCGCTCCGCTTTCAATCCAATACTGTGATTAAACAGATTGTACGTTTTTAAAAATGCGTAATTCGATTTTGATAAAACTTGACATACATTGTTACTATACTTTAGTAAAATTGTGACCAAAATTTAAAGTTGGATCATTCATTAGTTTTCTGAGATATGGGATGTTGATGGGTGGCTCGTTCCGCTCTCAATACTAGTATTGAAACAGATTGTACGTTTTTAAAATGCGTAATTCGATTTGATAAACTGACATACATTGTTACTATACTTTACTAAGATTGTGACCAAAATTTAAAGTTGGATCATTCAATAGATCTGAGATATGGGATGTTGATTGGTGGATCGCTCCACTCGTACTATTATGTACACAGTACTATTACTCATTCTCATACTATATTTATTTACAAACACTTTCTTTCCACAATTACATATCACATTTTAATAATATAAAAAGATCGAACAAAGCTCCCAGAAAAAGTATTTTAACATACAATTCTAGACAAACGTTTTCTAGTTTTCAAAATAAAATATAATATTACTCTGAACAATAATTCTAGTTACATGATACGAATAAAACATTTTCCTAACAATAAATTCCAGTCTGCTTTTTACGTCTCGGCATCGTTCCGGAAGCGCCATTCAAACTCTGACATTAGGTCTGATTCGAGTAGGATTTTCTCGATGACGTCTGATTTGAGAGTTTTCTTTTTCATTCGCAACCATCGCTATTACATATAATACATGGATGACAACAGAGCGCATCTCCGGGTTAAAAAAAAAAAACTTTGATGATATATCACGCATGACAAGGCATCGTAAAGAGGAAACAGCTTCTGGTTATATAAATAAAGAAGTCGTGTAAACTCATGAACAAGTTAAGTCGCTGACATGAAAAGGTCCCATAATCCATAACGTCACATGTCATGAGAACGTACGGCGACGGAGAGCGCCGTGGCCCACGATATTCGCCGAGGAACGGAGGATAACGCATTTTATGATGGATCTACCGCAGCAGCACCTTTCCGAACGGCAATCTATAAGGATTTCGATAGAAGAATGGTGTCGAGCTGACGAACGTGCAAACTTCATACATCAAACCTTTCCTTGCAAGACAAACCATTAACCCATGTTCTTCGTACACCAACCTTAATCATGGCTTCATCTACTTATGATATTTAAAATTGAATATCGAATTTATACAAAATCAAGTGATCTAAATTGTCGGTAAGCCCATAGGTACTCGATACATAATAGAGGGAAGTGGCATTTTGCCTTTAGGCAAGTTGCAAAAACTATCTGATATATATGTAATCGATTTGATCAGAAAAATTGAGATCTGGCAACCAATGAAAATATGATAAAATATTTTTTTCAATCCACAAACAGTGTCATCAGCCGGGGACACAAAATTTATAAATCGCATCATTATGCATACCATCAGATAACATATAAATGTATTTATTTTCTATATAACTATTTCTCCAAACTATGAACTAAATAGATTACAGCAAATCTGTATTCTGTCAAATTTTAAGTTATAATTCAAAAATTACAAGTATACAATTTTTAATTATAAATTATAATAAATAATATGTATTATCTACACAAATTGGTGAAATTGAATGACTTCAATGCGTCATTCACCACGATGTTTGTGCAATGATCGTTCCCTTAATGGAATGCTACTCTCGAATTGAAATTGCTGCCTGCACTGAATAACGTGAGCAAATACTTTTTACACGCAAAACGCTGAATAAATGTGATTAACTAAAGTGCTTGCTCAAGTGTTTGTTTATTTGGTGGCAAATTTACACAATCATCGACAAACACTTTCATGGAATTTCAAGGACCACAGCTCGGTAAAAGACTTCTGATTTGTGTGTTGTTGATGTTTTTTCCGTTCCTTTATTTGATGAATATATGGATGCTAAAACTATTAGAAGAATACTAGAAATTTAATTATCAAAAACCACTATACCAATTTGAATTTGTTTGTTAAATTTTATAACAATCTCTTCCATTCATATTTTTATAAAACAATTAATATTAATGCAATCGTGATTACAATACCACCATATACAAAATGGAATTTAAAGCCACAAAGAATGAAGGACAAAGCGCTTTAACATAATTGCGTGAATAATTATAAATATCAAAGAAAGTCTTCATTTTGTGAAAAAAAACGTAAACAGCAGACAGTAGCAAAACAGATGTTGCCCAGAGTGAAATTCATAACACGAAAATTAGCTGTCAAAATTAAACCTATAAACCGACTGATTGGGGAAAGAATTTAGAAATCTCGTCTTTCTCATACCAAAAGATAAAGAATTTATATATATGAATAATGATTGTGTATGGAATAAACGATGTTTTAAGTTGTAAGTGTAAATATAACTGATAAACAATTTGTCTTAAGGTATATTGCATGCAAAACTAGAGAAATTATGAGATAAGCGTTAAAGTGACACTGTATTAGATTATGTTTTACAAATTGATTGCGACATAATCCCAATTTATTAAGTATCAGTTTTGTTAGAATTTTAATATTAACTCGGACAATTTTCAAAAGTAGTTGGTGAACTTTCGGTATTGTGGAGTATAAGAAAATTCCCTCGGAAAGTTTCCATAGTAAAGTTGTCAACTGATAATTCATGTAGGAGAAGAATGAAAAATACTGGCATGGCCATATAATTAAGTATTTTAATTAAAAAGAAATTCGTATCTAATCAAAGTTTCCTCGTACAATGGGAGTAAAAGTTGTCGGAACTCGATTCTCTCCTATCAAAATTTTCATTCTTTGCTCATCCGGCGTTGTCACGTTTTTTTCACTCGATCGTTTTGCTTTTGAAATTCTTTCTTGTATGTTAAATATTTCGTCGATATGCAATGAATAAAGTTTGAATTTTTCATCTATTTTTTCACTCGACCTGAGACGGAAAACTTTCTGGCAGCATCTGTAGTTGAAACACAATAATTTCGAGAGAAACATCTTTGCTCCGAGGAAATTGTTCGCTGTTGGATCTTCTTATGTTTCTCACGTTTTGATAGAAAATAAATTACATGGACATTTTTATTATAATATCGCATTCGAAAACATTTATTGATCTCACTTCGACATTTGTTTGATGATGGGATTACAATTCCTGATACATTTTTGAATTAGTACTTTGGTTGGAGTGTGGACTATCTTAAAGTTAATATTAACAGTTAAAAACTTTCAAAGAAAATTTATTTTATCAATTTCGAGCATTTGAGCCCCTGGAAGCAAAAATTTCGATATTATTCATTAAATTTATATACTTATATATAGTTTGCACATTTTTTTTATAAAAAGCCTATATTTTATAAAATAATAATAATATCTTGATTACTTGATTGATCATTTATTACCATGTGTCTAAAATATTGATTCCACATATATTTGTAAATCAAACCCCGATTGTATATTATTTGAAACATAATTTCCTTCGTCCATCTATCATTTCTTCCGACAAATATTTAACGACGGCCTTAAATATTTTATTTTTCTTCACTTCGTAACTTTTTTTTCGTCAAGATCATTTCACGGCAAAGCAATATAAATTGCAATCACCCGAAAATTTCTACATTGGGAAATACCCTCGGAAATTACATTATATCATACTTTTATTCTTCTATCACGGCAAACTTTTTATCTAATAAAATGAAATAAAAAAAGTTGAGATAATATCAACGTTATTTTTGTGATGGAACTTTGAGTTGAAATGGTAATAAATAGCTGTAAATTTTTTACGGACACATTTACAGAAAAAAAATTCGATAGCCGGAATTGTATTTAATGGGAGTAAGTGTATTAAAATATTGAAAATGAACGTATTCAGGAATTATTAGATTAATGACACATCAACCATGAGAAAAGTGAAAATATGCACTATATCGTGAATAAGTTCCTTTTCTTTCATTTTCCATCTATATCATAATAACATTAGATAGTTTATATTTGAAATTTGTATGCAGAAAGAAGTTATGCTGGCCAGAAAACCAGAACTTGCTAATTTCTAAACACAAAAAATTTATGTTTATTAGCAATAATTGATATTAGCAGAATTCATATTTATCTGCTTTTTTATATTCATTTAAGAAATAAAAAAATATATAATAAATATATATTTGTTTTAAAAAAATCAGTTTTTTCAATAACATTTGGTTGCTAGTATTATTATCTTACTCAATATAAAATCTTAACATTATTTGATGTAAAGTATTTTCCTGCAAAAAATAATTACCGAATATTCTAAAGCCATGAAACATATATTTCAAAATATCAGAAAAGCAAACATTATACCAGCAAACGCTTTATTTTTTGCATGAGTGCATCTTTTTGCATTTAATTTTTTTTCCACCAGGCCAATTAGTGTTCGGTTGGCAATGTTAAACATTTTTAGAAACGTCACTTGTTTATTTGTGTTTATTTCAAACTGATATCAAAAGCATCTGCTCAAAAAAGCAATTTATATCATAAATAAATTACGATTTCATTTCGGATTATATGGGTTTAGTTTGTACGTTCATATATCAATAAATCGTAGTAAATGGTTGCAGTACAAATACATATAATTAATTGGTTTTGTCATAGGTAATTATCATATAAATAATATAATAATAACAAATATTGTTGATTTAGTTTGTACTAGGTCGTTATATTTGCAGACAATTTTGTAAGTTTTATGAAGTATATATGTATCTATTATATATGTTACAATATGAGTAATAATAAGTAGTCTTTGCTACTAAAACACGTGTTAACAAAAACGTAGATTTTGAGTAGTCAACCGGAGACAAATTCGATCATTCGTTATGGTATATTTTAATTTTAATATACAAAATTTCTGATGATCAAAATTATACAAACGTCATAACGTTCCAAGAAAAATGAAGTAGACAGTTTGTGAAAAAATAGTCACTTCTAAATAAGTATTTATTTTGACAAGGGTTCTTTGAGTTAAATCAACTCTGAAGGGTGAAATGTTGTAATGTCAAGCACTCCATTAAACCTAACAGAGATCAAGATGTTCCAAAATAAATAAAAACATAGACGAAGTTTGATTAATTCAACATTCATCATAATAACATATATCAATATAAAAGTTTTTCTATTATTTATAGTAAACCGAATTAATTATTTAATTTATTCAAACTATAATAATTAGGGACGTTATAAATATTGAATTTTTATATCATCAATGATAAATATTTACGATGATTTGTTGGAGTTTCCACCAATTTCCATTTTAGGATTAGAATCATCACATTCGGTTCATAACTGTTAACAACTCATATTGGCAAAGTGATCTCGAACTTTTTCCTCGATATTATCTAAAACGTGTTCGAGAGTTGAGTCAGTGGGACGATTAGGGCTATTACTTTTTCTAAGGCAGGAAACTTTTCTGTTTTATGATTTTCATTCAGTTAGCGGGCACAGCCCTCCTATATATTTTTGTTACCGATTGAAGTTGGGGGGCCGAAGTTGCAAAAGTGTTATCTTACTCCGTTCCTTCCCTTAATGGCTCATTTAGCATGCGAACGCGTTCGAGACGACTCTCGAACAGGTGAATGGGGACGATTAGGTAATAATTCTGACATAATCGTATTAATTCGTTTTTATTGGTGTTCGCCATCGGATTATGATGTAGATTATCTGCAAAAGGCATATGCTTTCTTAACGTTTGCCGGGAATGGTGTTCTATACGACACACAATGCGAATGAGCAGCATTAGAGAGATTTTGGTGAAATATACTGGGTTACATACATTTTTTTCTTAATTTTGTTCTATACATAATTATTAAGTAAATATGTTTAATGAACAAATTGAAATGGAACAAAACTTTCAAAGCAGACAATTAGAAGGTCTTATCAACTATAATATGCAAAAAATATCGTACTGAACAATATTCGACATTGAATTGTGAATATAAGGTGGTCATGATAAAGTTTCGCAACGTTTGTAAAATTGTGTAGCTTGTTCAATACAAAAAATTATATGTATTTTTTATATAATTTCAATTTTATATTTAACCTTATCTTACATATACCGCCTGCGTTACAGAAAAAAAATCATTTAATATTCTGATATTCGTATCATACATTCAAATCCTCCGCCTTGTGTCATGTTATTGTGCAGGATTTAAAATATAAATCGGAATAGATATAAATTTCAAATAAAACCACAATATTTGTAAAGATGTATATGTATACATATGTATATATATACATATATTAAATATATTTAATAAAATATATATTCTGTCACTCATGTAAAACGTGTGCGATTCGAACACGCGCGTCACTCACCTTTATCCTCGACCCCAAATTCCCAACACAATTTTTGAGAAAGGTGAAACCGACGAACAAATATTGCAAATAGATATCAGATTTATTCTTATGAAAATTTAGAATATTATAGGTTATAAAATATTATTTTTGTAACCAAAATATATTAGTTATTAGAAAATCAGTAAAACATTTATAAATGCCCATTATTATCGCCATTGAGCCCTTTCTACCCCATTTTCTCATCCAAATCGATTGTAATTCAAAACACACAATCCTTTCAATGGCTTCCTAGAAAACTTTTAATCCACTTTCCTCAAATGAAATAAATAAAAAAGTCAATTTTCTCAGGAATTATTTCATTCCTTATATTTTCGCAATATCTAACTTTATCTGATGCAATAATGAAGTTTGCTTTGAGGAGAGATTAGTTTTGGCGAATTACTTGCTAAACTGATATTACAGCAAAAGCCAGATTATAAAATATGATATAAGCACTTTTAAATAATAAAAGTTTCTATTTATCTATTGACATAAGAAAGGAACTTAGTTAGTACAAGAACAAAATCTCCGTCAGAAGCCTATTACCAAGTTCCTAAAAATCCTTTTCAGGATGTAGGAGGGTTAGATAAAAAATTAAATTTAACGTTCGTCGTAGGTTGATGGTGCCGTAGAAGACGTTATAAATTCATTCCGTGGCAGACATTCAGCATACATCCGCGAGTTTCACTTTGGAAGATTCATGACTTTGAACTCGTGATTAAAATTTAATAATGCACACGGTATTTCTCATTACATATCAAATGTACACTGTATAATTTTGATATGGGTTCGAATTAATTCTAAGTCTTCTCAAACTGGTTAAACTCAATAGTGTAGTTTGCTCGGGCGATCAATATTTAACAACGCTGCTTGCTTTTAACTTTTCTAATTAAAATATTATCGTTTGCTTCGAGACTTAAAACGCGGAATTGAATAACATGGAAAATCGCTGAAGTTACCCAAATGCAGGATTATTATAAAGGAAAAATTTTATCGGTTATTTCAATGGGCCAATTGTTTACTATTAATTCATTTTTCAAAAAAAAAAATGATTTGAGAAACAACTAAATGTAGAAAAATGATATTTCTAACGTGAATATTATCGGGAATGAATTTCCCCTAGGGCAGTAGTAATCGTAATCGCAAAAAATTTAAAATGAAAAATTTTAGAAATCTTTACGTTTCAAAGTCTTCTAAACATTTTGGCAACCTTAAAAAATATTGATGTAGGATGTGTGTATTTGTGCATGTATGTGCGGTTATAATCTTTAACAACGATTTCGAGCACCGATTTGAATGATTCAAAAAACATTTTATGTATTTTAATAAATATATAATAATGATATTACTAACGTGAATATTAGCACATAGTAAATCTTTTTATGCATGATGGCATGTGCATGACGGCTATAGCCGTTGTTTGCCTACATATCGCTAAAAGATAGGACTGCTATACCCGTCATTTGCGGCAGCGTGTTAAATATATCTGAAATAATATAAATTTTTAGAGTCGAAACAAGATTTTTGGAGCAATTCTGCCCTAAACGCTATCTTATTCTTGTTTATTGGTAGTAAAAATTGTGAAATTTTTCATTTGCTGTGGGACCAGGCCTATTTTACATATAATAAAGAAATCGAAGATGATGCTGTTACCATAATATTCTTTCTTGCTTGCTTATATGTAAAATAGGCCTGATCGCACAGCAAATAGACATTTTCACAGTTTTCTCTACCAATAAACAAGCAAAAGATAGCGTTCAGTTTGCATTTCAAACTTTACTCCATACCTTAGGAATCAGTATTTCCTCATGTGAATCGTCAATTATTTACAACATGCAGAAGAAATTCTTTTGCTGCATAGGTCCATGTTACGAAATCGTGCCTAGTCAATTTTTTGTATTTTTACCTCGAAGTATTTCCTTACTTGGATTATAATTTTATGTAATTTAGCTAAAAGAATTCAAGTAACCCTCAAGCAGATATTGTATAAAATCGTCTAATACAAAACAGTTCAACCGAACTATCTACATTATATTTTTACAAGACTAAGTTTAAAACAGCCGACCATATATGTATTCCAGTAAAAATTAGCAAAAGCCTTCAGCAAACCGTTCTCCTAATCCCGCTTTTAAAACAGCACGACGCAGCAGCGATTTCGCCTCGGAGCGAGCAATCTCTATATTAAAAAGTTCTGTTGCATATAAAGTATTAGTGAGTGTATGCTCTGCAGCAATATAAGTGGAAATCCATAGGATATATGACACTGCAGATGGAAATAATATGAGGGGATTTCCACACGTTGCACTGCACGTATTAGAGAAGTAATGGGAGGCTCTCCGTAAAACACACACGCGGAAACTCGCAGCCGAATGCAGGAGCTGAATCTATCAGAGGTGCTCAGGGACCGAGGTCAGGTGGATGAGGTACAACTATTAAAATCAGAAATTTATTATCGATTTTTTTTGTCCAGCACGAATAGTATAACATCATGGTAATATGTTTAGAATTTTATGGGAATTCTCTTCATAACGAACAAGAAATTGATTCATCGAACGAACTTTGAGGCTGGAATTATACCACATCAATATACCATAAGATATTTTAGTCCTTCGAAGATTCGCTAAATTATTTTTTTATTAATTAAATTAATGAAGTTGATGTCAGCTTTCATTAGGTGCAGTGTATAAAAAAGTTATTAGTGCAAGTTATGTAAGAAATTACAAATTTATGAATAATGGAATTGAAAGCATATTATCACAATTAAGTATATTTAATTCCAATAAAAATTCACCATCAATTAATAAAAATAATCATCTATCTATGAAAAGTTATTCAAGTTGCGCTTACAAAATAATGAAATTACATTGAAGCATATCATCGTCCATTAAACCGACACACCGATATTCTATTAATTATTCTCCATAATATTAACGGCATAAATAAATTTCACGTCCAACTTCCAACAAAAGTTATGGCAGATTCTATTAAAACGAACTTTTGTTTACTATAATACTTATCCGCAATAGTGCAAAGTTTTAATGCAATTATTACCGAAGCTGGGTAAGTGGAGTTTTATTAGTGAAAATCAAGTTTTGAACCGAAGTTTATACATAACTATGCTGTAATTTACTTTAAGAGAGATCAAAATAAAAAGCGCGCATTAATGGGTTAATAGCTGGAGGGCAAAAGAATTAAGAGGAAAAACGAGGATGGGGAAGAAAAGTTCATAAAATGAACCAAAACGAACTCAAAAGATATTTTTTTCTAAAAGATTCAGAGCCAGAAAATTCAAAACCAGTTTTTAATTGGAAATCGTGCTGGTTAGATCTTGGTAAGATCAGATCTTCGTATTTGTTGATTTTTTTTTTAGATTACAGATAAATACATAAGATTACATTTTAATACTTTAAATGAACTTCAGAGCAAAACCTGAAAATTTCAGAAAAATAAATCTTTATAATTCTGTTTTTAAATCAAGTCTCATTAATAATGATCTGTGACATTTATGCTTTAAAAATAAGCTGAGACATTTATGCTTGAGATTAATGCCGTAATTAAGTAAAATTGATGAGAAATCTCTATTTAATAAAAAGCTTAAAAAAATTAAGTTGATCTACACATTATAACTATGATGATCAAATGATTTTTAGATTATGCCTCATTTATATTAATAAATTTCTGTGATTATAATATTTTGAGATTAGGTTGCATTTAATGCTATAATCGATCAAATTTGATGTATTAATATTTAACATAAATTTTTAAGAAAAATAAAGCAAATCCGACGTTGGCAACCTGATCTACATATTTGCAGCGTTACAACTACTACGGACGGAGCAACTCGGCCAGAAAACGTTTAAACTGTAAGCACATTGCAACGAGTACCTACAGACTGACGATACAACACAAAATACAAGTAGAAATATATACAATACAAGTGCACTGAATATTCGAGTGTATTTTATGCACCTATATACAGTACTATAAGGGTTATCCTACTTTAAACTTCGATATCATAAACGTTATTTGCCGTGAAATTGAGATATGTAAAACGCTCTTGCAATTAGACGATTTAAATGAACCAAAACGAATTTGTTGCACCATGATAATGGAATGTTGGTCATATTATAGACCAAAGTGTGTGGTAATAATTAGTTCATTTTTCTACTACTCATTCACATTTCTTTCATAAGTTATATAATAGTAATTTTTTTATAACATGGGATAATTGAAAGAAATATGCAAGGAGCCATCAAGATTTTGCATCATGTAAAAATAAGTGGAGGAGGCGCAGCCTTGCGGAAAGGTAAAAAGATGAAAAATTGAATGCCGTTAGAGTAATAAATAAAAAGACATCCTTTTAATAGTTTCATTTTTCGGTACAGATCATGAAAAAGGTGTTCAACAGTTCAGACTTCAAATAGTATAAAACGATATATAAATTGCAAATTGCCTGCATATAATTATCCTCGGTTTTTCCTATTTTTTTAAATTTTATGAGTTTTGCTCGTGCATGATCTATAAAGTATCTATTGAACATGGAAGTATTCACACGTTTTAATGCCACACAAAAAACGACCAGACCTACATAAATAGTGCGTTTGGGAAAAAGATGCGCAATAATATTATAAATAATATGCTAAGTATCTATATATAATTATCATGAGATTTTACAATTTTACCTTAGAATTTGTATAAATGCATTTAAAACGCGCGACATGAAGAATTGAGTTCAAAACCAAATCTAATAAAATAACAAGCGTAAAAAAGCTCAAAGCTCCCACAACGTGTATATAAACGTGTATTATTACCTTGAAGTGAATATTTCCAAATCCATTAGCGAATTCTATAAATACCATCAGACATCAATTATGACTAAATTCCACGTAGCGATTATCGTTATATATGTGTGTATATAGAAATTAAAATATTCGTCCTCTGAAAATATTTATTTTCGTCTCGGCATCGTCAATAAGCTTGCGCATTGCGTATTGTTGATAGTCACAAGGCCATTTGATGACCGTAACAATACATTCATTACGGAGTTGGAGGCATTGGAATTATGCGGGCGAACAGGATCTGAATAATACAGAATAATACACACAGATAGAGAGAGGCATTAGATTAAACATTCACGTCGACATAGACATCGACATCGACATCGACATCAGGAACACAAACTTATTTGGTATGTCACAGATGCGATGCGTTTAAGTTGGGATCGATGTGGGCGAATGCAAATACGAATGAATCGAATCAAAGCAGACCGACAGAGGGCAAATAGGGGCGGAGAAATTAGAAAAATATTTTCTTTGCCATTAGATTAACGGAACTGTTCATCAATCACGGCGCTATTTAGATAAGCATCACCTGTAAGGGGTAATAAATTGTCTGATATATTGGTGAGCATTACATATTTGGAGATAACTAATTTATTTACTTAATATTAGGTACCTTAAGAACTACCAAAAGGCTTAAGGTTTGATACCTTCTGATATGAAGCAGCACTTAAAATTATAGATGGAAATGTTTTTTGGTCAAAATACCCAAACTAGAGCATTACTGCTTTAAATAAGAAATTCATCATTATTAAATAAATTCTAATAATATAAATATATCAGGCCAACTGTTGTATATTCCGACTGGGTTTTCAAAAGTTCATTATACCCCGCTGCAAGAATTTTTTCATTTGTTTTCGATAGCAAAGAATATCGGAACGTATTTCCATACGTAAACTTTCCTGCAATAAGAAAGTCATGACATGAAAGTTAAACTCATAAAATGAGTATTTTCCGTGCGGGCATCGGCGTCTGCCATCGGCCGTTAGCGGTGTACCTCGAGCCGGAAAGTTGAAGAGTCGAAACTTTTAAACCACTTTATGTCTTCTGTGTAAGACTCTACCTGCGCCTCCTGCTCCTGCTCCTGCTCCAGTCCTTATTCCTGCTTCGGCAGGCTTTTCATTCGCCTTTTCCGTGTAATCACAGAGACCTAACTGCGGGCAATGCACCCGCCGCCGCCCGGCGACCGCCTACCGCCGTGTATAAATTATTCAGGGGATTAATTAATTAAAATCAAATAGAAAACCGTGTACGAAATTATATTCGGGTTCTTAAACGAATTGATGAGAAAAAAGTTTAAACATTTTTATTTTTTAAGAGAAGAAAATTGTAAGGTTTAAGCGGAGCGGTTTAATTTAATTATCTACTGCTGCTACGCTGTAGTACTCGTAGAAGATAACATTAAAAAATAATGAAATATTTCAAAAGTGCTGTTTGTAGAGGATTATTATTTATTTACAAAGAAAAATAGATTGTTTTAAAGCAGAACGGATGCATTTAGTACTCAGAGGCAAGAACTGTGAATCCAGTGTAAAACAATTGCTATTGTTTTTTTAGTAATACTATTAAATTGTTGAAAAAAAGTAATATATAAATAAACAAATCTAAAAATAATTAATATTCCACGCTTCGAAATCAATTTTTAGAATTATCATAATTATTTGTTAAATAAACATTACAAGATAGTAAAATATTTTTTTAAACTGACCAAATTTTACTAAATAATTAATATTTCGATTTAACGATAAACAAATACATTAATTATATTCAGCTACAAGGAGAAGTATAATTTGCAGACGACAAACAAAAGATTGCATGCAAACTACAAGCAAAGTTAGTTCTTACAGCAATTCTTGTAGAACTTTATGAATACCATAACAAATTCTATTTTAAATTCTATTTCTAGATTTGCATGATAAAAGTTAATATTGAGTTTATACAATCGACCATTTATTTGTCATAAACTAGGACAACAATTACGAATTGTCACAAGTAATTTGTTTAAATCATGAACGACCTGGATAGGAATAAAGGACTTTTGATTTTGCAAATTAAACATATTATATGCAGATTTATTAATCAGGTACATATGTGTATATGATTATAAGAAAACGTTTTATCATTTTCAGGGTTATACCACCGTGTTTCACCTCCTTAATGCTGATGTTGAAATCATAACAATGAAGCACAAAGCCGTCATTCCTGTGTTCCAGGTAATGTTGTATGAAATTGAATTTCGATATCGGCATTCAGGTATCACAATGTATGAGTTTAATTAATCACTCATCTCATCAAAACTTTCAAGCGATCGTCTCAGGCATAGCAATTACTTAATTCAAACTTAATTAAATAAGCGACTGCCTTCGGCAGGCTTTGGAATGATTTTGCTTTTAGCCCTTCGCGTTCTTGTGTATAAAGGGCGGGAAGGGAGGCTTACATGTCGTACGACGACGGCATCATCATGGAAATTCACACTTTGTCTTACGGATTCCAAAACTGAGAAGAAATCAGATGTACAAAAGCCAAAAACCATAAATTGCATTTTTCCAAAATCGACATCCCAAAGTTGTGTTACCCAAATGATTTTCTCATAATGAAATTCTCGTTCAAATTTAATATGAAGACGTTGCATATACTTGCAAACTAAATATTCATGACCTAGTTGGGCAGCCAGGTGGTTGCGAAGAAAATTTGATTACATTGTTTGAAATGTTTGGTGCTTTCGTTGATTAAATATTGCATTCAAATGGAATACTGAATTCGATTACGAATTCGAAGTCATGGTCGAAAATTTTATTATCTGCAGTACTTCAAAAGAATAAATTATACATATTTGATTAGTAGTTAAAATGCAAAAAAAAAAATTTTAGGTGAGATGATATCTGTATAATAAATATTTAAAAATGTTGTAGATATTTTGTTTTTTAACTCGGATTTATATTTTTATAAACGTTATTTGTTTATATTTACAAAATTATTTAAATGATCAATTTTTCTCAAACACTGTCCCACAATCAGTCAAAATTTTTATCAAAATTGGCAAATTATCAGGAGCAGGATTTTTGAAAAGTTTAAGATAGAAAATCCGTTTATAAGACATATTTGAAGTCGATATAAATAATTTGACTTCTGACTCGAATTTTCATTTTCGTAAATGTTTTTTTTTAATTTTTGTAAATATGGCATACAAAAATAGCTTACATAAATAAACATGTAATTCTCGTCTTGCACCGTTAAATTAAATATTTATCAGTGTTATATTGCAATATTCGTTACTTAAGGAACGTTTATTAATCGCTTGAGCCTTAACTGGTGAGGGAGGTTTTAACAAAACACACAAAATATCACGTGATAAAGGAGAGAATCTAGCAAAGCAGACGTGTATTTATTTTTTACCTCACCAATAATCACCAAGGGTAAGGGTGGGCGAGGATCCACAAATCCTTAGAAATCGCTCATGTAAATTATGGACCAGGGGGAGTGATGCACCTTGAATATCCATACAACAAATTTGATTTTTTAACTTTTTGTAATTATGATTATGAGGGGGCATAATCATAATTACAAAAAGTTAAAAAATTAAATTTGTTGTACGGATATTCAAAGTGCATCTCAAGTTTGGACGAATGCTGTGTATTGCTCTGTTGCGCATATATCAATTAACCAGTATTATTTGCATGATGTATATTTTTTATAAAAATAATTAAATTCTGGATCTGGTTTAAAGTTTAAACTCTTTAACTATCTTTGGTCGCCTCCACCTCCATCATATTAACGCGACTCCGTTCCGCCGCGGAGCAGAACTCATTCGGTCGCATTCGCATTCGCATTTGTATGTATGTACATACATAGTATGTACATTGTAGACATGGCATATGCGTGTCGTCTCACAAATCCGCGGCTTTGCCTATCATGAGCCCGACACACGGGATCTAAATATTGTGACGTGCTCTATCGTAATTAGACCTGCGATGATTTATTGCGCCATTACTTTTGAATGACTGAATGACGACTCGATGAGACGGTGAATACACTTTATACTCATACGTTTCGTGACACTCGCCTACTAAATGCCCTTCGCCCTTCGCCGTTGTCCGACGTTGACGCAACCTAACAGGTGATGGACTGTCTGGGGTGGACGAAATAAGAGACATATCAGGTCGTTCAACTGCATGATATAATTATAATTGTAAAAATTGTACTAAATAATTTACACTAGTGGTGCATGACATTGTGCCTTAGGGCAAATTTCTGGAACTTCTCGTACCGCAAAAACTTTAATTTTCGATTTTTGCGATTACTATGACTTACCCTATTGTATAAATCAAATTAAAACCATTTTATTATAATCCTATTTCTATTACTATTTAGTAGGGTTTGTCGGTTTTCAAAAACCGGTTTGAAAAACCGGTTTTTTGACGAAAATTATGGAATTCGAAAACCGTTTTTTTAGTGAAAAAAGTCGGTTTTCACCGTATAATTGGAAAATGACAAATATAGCCAAATGTAAAAGATAGATGAAAGTTGTGATTCTTGAAATCATATCGCTTCAATAGCATTTGATATGTTATCAGTCTGCAATGGTTCCCAGAAAGGTTTTGTATATATTAATTTCGATTTTTATACCAATGTGTATATTAATTTAAATCAGTGTGACTTCTTCTTGAAGAAGTAACTTCCTCTACTCAAACTTAAAAAAAAGAGTTTTAAACTCTAGAAGCCACAAACTATAGAACAAAAACCTTAGAATTATTATATCAAGCTTTAAAAACAATTAAGTGTGATTTGGTCGCAAGTATGAAAGTATTTTCTATTTCTAAGTTGCAATTCAATATACGTTCTCAGTTTTTTTAAATCATATTTTATTAAACAAAAAATAATTAGAATGTTTAAAATTAATTAATTAAAATTGCTCGGAACAGAAATAAAAGTTTAGCTTAATTGTTTTTAAAACTAAAATTGATATTAACAAGTATGTATCAAGATGTATCTAATATTTTTTTTATTTGATGAATTTTTTTTATTTAAAAATGTATTATTTTTATTTATTCGAATACTTTCCTTTCACTATCATAAAAATATTTTCATTCTTATATGTGAAAATAATGCATGAATAACGAATAATTATTTTCAAAGTTATTCAATTAAGATAAACTATTATTTTTTTAGTTCTACTAATTAAAATTAAAATAAATTTGTTTACTATCTATAAAATTGAACAATAAATAAATTCAGTCAAATACTGCTCTAAATTACACTAAATTTGCGGATGAATTACAGAATATTCGAGCAAAAATTTATTTTCTATATAAAATTCGAAAACCGGTTAAAACCGGTTTTTTAGTAAAATGAAAATTCGAAAACCGGTTTTCTGAAATGTCGGTTTTTGTATAAACCCTACTATTTAGCTTTCGATTTATAATTTTCCCGCCGTTCGTGACCAGAATTATATTTAGCAACGTCCACTGCGTACACAGGCGCTCCATTTACGTTGCATACATAAATTACTAAGTTTACAAGTTCGGTCGATATCTATATAGTTTCGGAGAGTTTCTGAGATGTGTCCAGTATATATATTTGGATTAGTTTATCGGTTCTCGTGTCAACCTCTCAGAGAAGTTTAAGATAATGCAGGCAGGACCGCCCGATCGCATATTTAATGGTAAAGGACTCTCTCTCAAAGCAAATTTACTAAACACTACACATCATATTTATTTTACTACCCCGATGAAAATTTATTCATACATAATATAATTTCTTATGTATTATTACCTACATTGTAGTCGAAAGTCTCATCGTTCTCATACATAACAGCATTTAAACGGAGCTATCTTTATAATTACATTTGAACAAGATCTTCCCTAGAATCAAGTTTATTAGGGCATATACGCGCAAGTGTAGAAAACTTTATTATTCGTACTGTAATCTGTTGTGAAGAGCAACTAACAAGTTTGATAATTAGAGTTTGATAACGATTCAGCAAACTACGAAATAATATTAAAGACATACAATTCGTTTTAATATGATTCATGAACATACAAAACTTGCGAAGCATGAACTCGTATATAAAAGCTAAGATTCGAATAACAAGGTTTATCTTTGGAAAATGGTCTGAAGAGCGAAAGGACGCAGGATAATTCATATTAAAACCTCAAGGTTAGGAAAAATATTTATACAGAAAGCATACAAATTGTTCTGACAGAAAGTCATGCTTTGAAATTCAATATTAACCATATTGCATCATTAGTATCAGGTTATGATCACCTATTTTTGAAAAGAGCACATAATGTAAACATCTAAAATTGTTGATCTCATAACCTGATCATAAAGATGCAATCATTTCCTTATCTATGGATGCAATATAATAAAATATGAATCAAATTGTGACTTCGTTTTAATATTGAATTTTAAAACATGACATTCTGTCAGAACAGTTTTTCGAAGAAATTATCGATCATCGCCTCATACTAAAGATGCTATAAAGTAAAACACAAGTCCACATGTGTCTTACCTTAAATATTAAATTTCAGAGTAATTTCAAGACATGCCTTTAAATTTATCTCTTTCAACTTATCTAATTTGGCAAAACACGATCCTCGTACCGCAAAGCCAAGAATGAGTTTAACTCAGCGCGAAAATAAAAGCGTGTGTTAAGTTTTCGCTCCCGCTCCCGCCCGGATTCCGCTCCGGATCCCGCTCCGGTACATTTTATGGTTTAGCAACGGGCACGCGGTCGCGGCCACACGGGTAATAAATAGGCGAACTTTCTCACCTGAGCTCATGTCATTTATACCTGTTGTTAGTACGGCGCAGCAACTTTTAAGGAGAATACATCTTTGTTTGCGTCTTGAGCATAAAAGATTATGTTTGAATTGACTTTTGTTATATAGAATATAATGGGAATGAATCTTTGGAAACACTCGAAGTTTTTGGGGCTTTAGAATTTACACGGCTGGGTTAGATGAATTTGTAGCAAATATTAAAAAAATGTAGCATGACACTGATTTATAACAATATTTTTAGAAACATCCTTAGTGAAAGATCAATATTTTAATTACTATTGACATTTATAACTATCAACAAAAATCATATCTGATATGTTCCATTTGATGAAAAATCAAGAGTCCCTATTATCCCATTCGGTCAGTTTCCGTCGTTGCGGATTCGATTTTCAAAGAGCGCTTTTTCGGAAATTAGAGTAGCCGGCTGTCCCTGTCCCAGGTTAAACACAGGGCTCTTTGTGACCGTCCTCCCGTCGGCGGTAACTATTGGCGCGGGACAATACATGCAAATGCGAAATTCGGGAAATCGAGCGTGTTCACAAAACAAAAGTGTGTGATTTCAGACAAGTTCGTATTTCAAACGTTTGGGCAGTTTTTCACGATATCGAGAGACCGTGATAAATGTTCGAGGTGAAATATAACCTCAATGATATAAACGACGAGCTGGGAAAAAATAGATATAGCCCTAACTTTATTCACGAATGAACGTATAAAACTTATTTTCATTTAATATAAGTTTTACATATATTAAATATAAAATATTATACACTAATGCAATAAAAATATGTCCTCACTGTTTGTTCCGTAATATCTATGCTATAAAGGTGCGCTATATTTCTGTGTGATAATATTTATTTTATAGAGTGCTTTTCTAGTACTAAAACGCTATAGAATATTTAAATTTTGATGTAATGTTGTATCTTTATAACAAAATATTGTCATAGTGAAGTGGCCAATTAAATGTTATCTATGAAAATTATGATAATTTTTTCTAAATTGTGAACACTTATTTATGATTCAATATTAACAATTTCTTACATAAAATGAATGCATACATAAGTGAATAAAATATGTTGCCTAACCAATTTGCGCAAACTGTACAAAATATGTAACAAATGAGTTTCAATTATTCCATTAGTGAAAAGATAAAATCCATATGAATAATATCCAAACTCATACGTACACGGATTAGATTAGTAAGCCAGACAAACTGTGTCTGAATTCCGTAAGCCCTGTATAAATCTATTATATCCGAGGCGACAAGAAAACGATGTGGGTGCTCCGGCTTTATCTATGATTGTAAGGAGCTTACAATCGATGCGTGCGACATCATCAAAATGATATGATTTATACACATACTCGAATATGTACTATACTCAGGGCCGGATTTAGAAATTTGGCGCCCCGGGGCACTGACAAAAATGCCGCCCCATCCCTGAAATTTCACGAACTTTCAAACTTTTTTTTAAAGCAATAGCGCTGCTTCAGCTGCGTAGGGACAAAATATAGAAGCGCGTAAGCGCCGCGTCGCAGTCTAACGGATAAACACTGTAACATTGTTTACGCATATAAATGTGAACAAAATTTATACTTATTATTATAATATCTTTAAAATATCTGATAATTTAATGTGCATATGTCTTATGATCACTTTTGTCCGCCAAATGTTTCATTTTCAATTTTTTTTATTGGATCATCGAAACGCTAAACCTGCCCCCGACAAATTTAAGCAGCTATTTATTCTGTAATTTTTTTTTTTGAATGATATTGGATGCTTTTTTTCTCAAGAACTGAATTATCATTTTTGGCATTTTGGCCCGTATCTTCAAAACAGTTGACCTGCCTTGTTCAATAACTAATCAGCACGTCTTCTTATCAATAGGGATTGAATCATTTAAATCGGTTGATCTGTGTTATCGAAATCGACTTGAATAATTAAAAAATATTAGATTTGTATTGATAAGGAGACGTGCTGATTAGCTTTTGGTACAGGCAATTACGAAAAATGATAATTGAGTTTTGATATTTCTTCTCTGAAACAGCTACGCAACGCAATTGCTTTGCAAAAAGTTCATAATTTTCGAAAAATTTCATAATAGAAAAAAAGTTTTTTAAAAGTCTTTTTTTTTTCATTTTTCAAAAAATTTTAAAGCTCTTCATAAAATGTAATTTTCAGTACGGGATGTTTCAGTAATTTGTCTCAACGCACAATGCCATGAGTTTAATTTTTTTTTCGATGCTGCACAAATTCGTTATTTTAAGAGGGCTCGAGAACTGAAAGAACATGTTTTTCTTAAACTTTCAGCTGGTTTACGGATCTTTATATAGAATATAAAATAGATTTATATAGATTATATTATATAGAATTTTTTTTCACTATCCAAATTTTGCCGCCCCCCAAAATTTGCCGCCCTGGGCAGTAGCCCCGATTGCCCCTACTGTAAATCCAGCACTGACTATACTCCATGTGCTAATCCCGAGGAAATGTTATCTCAATGTCTCAAGAGGAAGAAAATTCGGTGTTTGATGATGATAAAAATAATAAGGGGGAAGTATTTTGATTATATGAGTTCCAAAAGTCAGCCTAGTATTTAAAAATCTTTCTTTGAATATTTCAGACATTGTCCAGGGTTTGGGAATGTGACTGATTCAAGTTGCTTTATTACTTCGACGACTAGATTTCCTGTGCATTTATATGCAAGCGTCCCCATTATGGCACTAACCCATGCATTCCAGTTTTATGGTACTTTGTGTTCATGTAACTTGTCCTAAGAGCTATATTCAAATTACAATTTGTATACCACATACCAGTATGAATAGTTTTGATACTGTCAATTTGATATAAGAAATTGCCAAAAGAATATTTGATGTTGAACTCATCATCTGATGTTGAACTTGCGCATTTATCTATAAGCGTAGTCAATAAGAGCAAACTCTTCAATACGAGTACAAATTTTTAAATACAAGAATTCCGTCAGTAAAAATTTTAATTTTTCGGAGGGTTTATTTTTCCAATTGAATCTCCAAGTTTGTCGATAAAAGCGCATTCAAAATTATAAGTTTAAAAAGTTATTTAATAAGTTTAAAAAGTTATTTAATAGTTAAAATAAATGATAAAATTCAAATAAATAACCAATATCTCAAAGTATAAATTATGTTGTATTTTCTGAATTCTCTACTTCTATTTCATATACTATATTAGTTTTCAAAGAATATTCATTTTAGCCATTTTTACTTAACTTTTAATATCAATATTGTTCGTATTTCCAGCAACCCGTTTGTCATCGTAATAACATATCACAAAAGGGTGATTACTTTAGTCGTTCTCACAGTCATTGACTTTGTCAAAATATAGAGGATACATATATATATATATATATATGAATGTCATTTTATCAAGAGCGCTCGAATATTTCTCTTGTGACAAATACTTTTGATAGATAGCGCACATATTCTTCAGTGGGAAGTATATACAGCCTGGCGGAGGCGAGAATCGATATATATATATATATATATATATATATATATATATAGCGCTATTATGACCGTCCGTGACAAAACTAACTGCCGTTCATATTTAACCCGAGAAGTTGGCCAACAATCAAGTTCCGTTCGACAGATATTAATCCCTCGATATGTATTACTTATAATGAAGCATTCCGGCTCGGCTGTGCCATTTGTGCGCCCTCAGTTTGACACTTTCTAACTAGACCAGTGACAAACATCGAACTGCTCTTCGACGTGATTTCGAGGAAATTAGTCAATTAAGGGTGTAATCTATCATATTCAATATTTGATGGTAATGGAAGACGTTGGACCAATATTTATAGTTTCTGACAGGATGAATGCAACGACTCAATTAGGACACAGCGCATAATGATCATAGTTTTCTGTTAGTAATTATAAATCTGTGATACAACGATCCGTTGTCAGTTGAAGACTTCTAAAATTGTCTATGTCCCAGTTGACATTTATCAGAGTATCGAGACGTGGTGTCCGTCCGTGCGCAAACGACAAAATTCTTGAATGTTTTCGAAGATTTGCGATCACTGCAAGTAAAAGATGTCGCCGCGTCAGCAGCACTTGGCGTCAGGCTGCGCCGGGAGCA
>NW_020537646.1:8656656-8670342 GCF_003426905.1 Ctenocephalides felis | reverse complement strand
TTTTATGATTAATTGTCCGAGGTCCTCGTGTCGAATTGTTACATTATGCTTTCCAACATCCTCGCACTACTTCAATTTATCGCGTTCAAGCCTCGAGAGATTATTTCCATGATGTATCATGATTGAGATTAATTCTTCCATGACAATAGTAAAGGATAGAGTTAATGCAAATGAGATGCAATAAGTGAGAAGAATTGCAATAGCATATTATTATAAATGGCATTAAATGTTCAATGAAAGTCAATTAATCCTATATATAATTATAAATTATAGTTCTATAAATATATGATTAAGGTTAGATATAGACTAAGTATCTTTATAATGATGCACCTAATTGTAATTATCTATTACGAGTTCTTCCAATTACTATCACATAATTATATATAACTTAAGTGAACTAGTGTTAGCAAAATATTTCTTCTGAAGGAATTTCTTCTGTTCACCTACGCAATCACATTAACCAATACCATAAAGTCTGAACAAAAAAAAGTAGACGCAAGAGAGAACATCAATCATGAGAAAGAAAAGAAGAATTACACGCATTGGAAATAGATAATTAAATCACGGTGAAATAAAAAGCATTTAGGTCAAAGGTCATCGTATCAACTTGCTGATTTTAATTATACTTCAGATATTTAAAATAAATTTGGCAATATTTTTGGTATATACCATATATATAGACAATATATATTGTCAGAAAATGTAAATTTATCCTCTTCGTAGGCTTAAACAATCATCACCAAAAAATAAGAATTATTGAGAGTGAAGTGACAATTTAGGGTGGCATATGTTCTTCAATTCCGCATCATTTGATAAAATTTTAGGGGTTGTCTACCTTAATAAAAACAATTTTTTTAAAGAAAATTTAAGCTTTTCTATAAGCTCAACAATAAATCTCAATGAAAATTAGTCAATTTCGAAGGAGAATGATCATTATATGATCATCATAATACAAGACTATATCATTCATTGTACAAATACAAATCAAAGTTCAAAAGTTACTAAAGCCAATAATAAATAATTTGACAATTACTAAATAAATTTAATTAAACTATATCTAATGCGTGTATATTAATCAACGATTAAAATGAACACAGCTGACTAATATAATTTAATTCTCTGGTGTAATTATTTAATATTAAATTATCGATTGCTTGTTAACTGACTGTGTAATCCAATATACAAATATAATTCAGGATTCATCAGTTACTAGAAATAAAATAAATAAATTTATTTTGATTATAGCCGATGAACGAATATGTATATGTACATGATCTACTTTATGATATAAGAACACTTAGGCTGATTGATATATCTTATACTCCGGTGTAATTAAGTAATATTCAATTACCAATTGCTTGTTTTAACAGACCATGTAATTCAATGTACAAATATAATTCAGATAAGCAAATAATAGCTCTGCCTATACATAATATCCAGGTTGGGCGGCCAGGAGGCGGTTAATTCGATGCTCTAATGATTGCAAAGTTTTCATAAGCTCGCTCTTTCGTCGGCCCTCATTTGGAAGTAGATTGTTGGCCGTGATATATTTAAGGCGATCATTACGGTTGCTAGAAAGCGATTTCGAATCCGATAATAGAAATAATCACTCACGCATGCTTGTAAACGGACCGTTTAATGCGCATTTTGTTTGTGAACACTTAAAGCACACTGAAATTAAATAAATCGGACAAAAACGAATCACTTGACTTTGATGGAATTGTTAAGCTAGGCTAAAATCTTTACCTAGATAGTGAAAAATTATCAGAAAAAAATGCACCTAGAATCGTACAAACTAAAGCACAAAATGCCTTCGCACCACTTCCAAGTCTGTTCCTTCGGTTATACATCTCATTTACTTTACTACAACAACATAGACATCGCGACTATTTTTTATTGTTTTTACCATCTCACGTTCAGTAATCTAATTAATTTATTTTGTTTTCAGTTAATTGAATGTCTATGGTATCTGCATAGTGTACACCTAGACACCAAGAGATATGCCGTTAACTACCATCAGTCGAAATAAAAAATATACACGAGATCGTCAAGAAAACAATCAGCGTGATATAGAAGCTGATCGAGCAAGCTCGGTGTTTGGTTCTGATTGCGTTACAGAGGCAAGAAATAAAAGAAATAATAGAGCAGCCATAATAAATACAGTCTTAAATAATCTAATTAGAGACGTGGGATGCTCTTTCTTTTGTCGGACTGTGTTGTGACTTTCTCGAACATGGAATGGATCGATTGAATCTATTTTATGTGCAGATTGGCAGTCGCTACGGAGAATAAAAAGTAGGTAAGAAACGATGTCTACGCATTATTTTTGTAAGAGATTCAATACATTAATAGGCACGTTTTTATTAAATTTTAAATGCTATTCTGCATTAAAATTTTGATGCACTTTCATAAAAAATATTCAATTGTGGTTATTAGATGCACATTGCAGACGTGCAGCAAGTGATCATTCGGAGAACTTTATAGATATGGTCAGGTGCCATTTTATTTTGGACTCGCATTACAGTTATACCTAATTTCTTGAAATATGAAACAATCATCATGTTATATAGGTAATATATTTTATTAAAAATATTTACATTCAAACCGGTGAAAATACGAATATGCACCTATGTCGGTTTCAATCTCGACCGAGCACACATGAAACACAAATTCTATTCGAGCCAATTAAATTAATTTGCAATCATAAATATCATAAACTCGCACCAAAGTAGTGTACATTCCGTAAACGTATGCATTTAGCAGTATCATTAATATGATCATTTCAGTGTTAAATAATAACGTCGGCCGACTCCGGCAGCATATTCATTTAAATTTAAACCTTTATCTAGTTATTTATCCGGCGACCGAATGTGAACGTACCAAACCGCACCCGACCACAGTTTTGTTGCATAACATAAAGATACTTATAATAAACACACCATTTAATATTCCACATATTGTTTATCTATTATTATTCAATGAACCAAAACATAATAATATCCGATTGTGCTCCTCGATCCGGTTTCCAGTTTGTTATAACGTATAATAGAATGTGAATTATTTAGTTCGACCGTAAAGTTATATTAATTAATCATTCCGATGGTTATTCATAACAAATTATTCCAACGCGAATTATTTATAATGTGCAATGTAAAGTAATCTGTGCATATTTGAAATTTAAAAAACCTGATGGCGCTGCAATTGGATACGATGAATATTTTATTACTCTGCTGCAGATCGATGATGGAAAAATTGTGGAAATTCAGTTATGTCACTGAGCATTTTAGTAATTTTATTTTCGATGACATGGATAAATCATTTTGCAAATAACTAGAAAAGAAATTAGATTAACGTTTGGAATTGGTATGACGAATGTCGAGGACATTTTTATCACACATCTTATTTTTATTGTATTTCACGCTATATTAATTTATATACATACCCAGACCCTGTGGTGTCGATTCCAGCCAAGTCCGAATCAGCCAACTTTGTTGTCAAATTTCCAATTTATTAATCATAGATCTTAAATATAAAGTAAAAATCTCATGGATATATTACAACTATATTGGACAACTACTTGGTTGCCATCAAAAGTCCAGATTGTAATTAAAAGTATAAAAAAATAAAAGAAAATTCTCTGTCCTAACAAGCATATTTTATTTCACAAAATGGGCTTGCCTTCGGATATATAACTGCATCATGCACCGTTCAATACCCACTGATTTCATATAAAAATCATCAGATGATTTGACGCCGATTTAAGCTGGAAGTAAAAACTTTAATCCTGCAATAAATAATGTAATATTAATATCGGAATGTCATCGTATAATGAATTGATGAACGCCCGCAGAATTGTTTCGATGTATTCTATGCAAATGTAGATTGTAGTGTTTGTCAGGCATTATAATAAATCTTTGTTTGCGATTTAATGAAACGCCACTATACCTACTCGTACTATTCGGCGGCAAATAACAAGCGGACCATGACTGCCAATATAATTTTACATCGGAATAACTAATTGGGATATTCGTACTATCGTAATATATCAGCCTTGTTAATGCTTTACAACAGATGAATAAATATTTGCATATAATTTGTTATATTATCATGCACTATACGCTCGAATTTAATATTACTACGAGCTTTAAATATAATAATATTACACGGGCCAGAGCGATATTTTATTACCGGCTCACAAATGACTTATTTACTTAAATGAATATATGTTTGGATATACGGGGAAGATATAATTATAATATATGTTTTTGAATTCAATTATATTTAAGAGACGTCATAAAGTTAATTTTATAGCGCCCGTAGCAAGTGAATGTAATGTAATTGAATTTTATATTTTTACTTGATGATACTAAATAGCTAAATATGATGAAGTATTTAAATAGAATAAAAAGAATAAATAAATTACAAACTAGTTTATATATATATATATATATATATATATATATATATATATATAAATCTATTACATAAGTTTTACCTTTAATGTATTAAATCTCTCACTAGTCTTTTAACTTTGACCATTTTCTAAATAGTTTTCTTTTATAATGTGATTGTTTTGTTTCAGCCTCGTTGTCGTTGTGACTTAGTGTACAAAGTGTGAGTAACAAATTGTATTTTGTGAAGTGATAGAAGTCAAAATTCAAACAGACATGACATCAACAAGTTTCCGGCTAATGGCGATGCTGATGCTGACGCTAAGCCCGAACTGCCGCGGAATATCAGGTTAGTGCATTTGTTAACTCTTCGCGAAAATGGGGAAGGTAAATATTTGGAGATCATCAGTTATTTATTTGTTACATTGGGAATATAAAATAATAGGATATAATAAAATAATAAGCAAGACTGTATGGTCTAGAGTCTAGACTATTTGCACTAGAAGTTTTTTTATATCATTTGAAAATCTGGTAGTCAAAATTATTTGCATAATACATGAACTCTAAGAATTTCAATTAAAAATGCTCTAAATTGTATATTTAAATCGTCTGGAAATGCAGAGGGTTATATATAAACGTGCGAAAGAAATCTGCATTCCTGAACGTTTTGGACTTCATGCTCGATTATACTTAATGGATCGGAACTTTCCTAATTATTTTGGAAAGAGTTCTTTATTATAGTACAAGTTATTTGAATTATCGATACAAGCTTTAATAAAATTAATTATAATAGAAATACATTTAACATTTTTGCATATTTTTTTCACTAATTTCATATTTCATTTACCCCATTCAAAAACTAATGTCTTGTGTAATGTACACACTGAAGCTATACTATCGTACAATTAAAACCTATAGAATTTAATTAAATACACACAATCCCAAGGCGCGCCCTTAAGAAACGTGAAAATGGAGAGAAAATACATTAAGGTCAAGCGAATGAAATGTACATTCGTCAGTGTTTGTTCCTTCGTGAAAAAATATATGTTTCGCGGCCCATGGCATTAGTCTTTTCCTGGGCTTTCTGGCAATTCCTGGGAAAGTTCTTAAATCAAATGTTATGTAACATGCCTTTGATTGTTCATTGTAATTATATACTCTCACCCACTTACATAAATATGTATTAGATTGATATTAAGAAAAGTCATTTTAGTCTCAATTTATTAATTGATCACTGAAAAATATTTTTTTGCTTGTAAAACCTTATTCAAAAACGATTCAGTGTATATTATAATAGAAATACTTTTTTGCATATTATATTCGGATACAATATTAAATAAAATAAATTTAATAAGAATTTTGAATAAACAAGAATTGAATTGAACTTAAATTTGGATCATAGTTTCAGAAGCAATAGACAAAAACAGATATATGTATAATAATATGTAGGTGTGAAAAATCCTCACGTCATAAAAATGTCTTCAGGCAGATATTTTGCATCAAACAGACATGTCTATTTCTACAGAGGATTCATGTATAAATAACTACATCTGAAATTTAAAATTTCTTGTTTTAATTCCTTTTCCCACGTGAGCCCGATTCCAAGAAAATATTTTCAAAAGATCAGGCGTGGCTTTGCGCTCGGTGTAGAAGATTGAGTAGTTTATATTAACCGTTGTCAGTGAAATATTAAGGCGAAAACAGAAGGCGCAAAATAGCTATTATTTTATAACTACTAATTGAATAAGTTGCCCTCGCGTGTATTTGTTCTTTCTTCGCAATGAACGGCTTGTTATCATGCGGCGGTGGAGGCGGAGGACGGAGGTGCACGATAATCACATTACGCCGACCGAGCAGAGTGAAAATATTGTGTTAATTTCTGCTCCGTTGCCTTTCGCCATCATTCGATTTGGAGAAATCCAGTAATTGATAGCAATTATGATTATGGATGTTAATTTTCGAATGGACCAACTGCTATGGTATTGATCAATTCTATGTAACAATTTCTACGTAAAATGTCAGTATATCGGGCCTTGCAATGACGTAGTTGAGTTGTAGTTAAAAATCGTGGAATTTCCGAGTAGTCGTATCATGTAAATCGGTAATAAAATTTCAGAGTAGTCGTATCATGTAAATTGGTTTAATTTAGTTTTAAGTCAGTTGTGTAAAATGTAAAAGTGATAATGAAATTAATAACTATATCAAATCTTTTTGTTTGTGTAATACTGTTCAACGTTTCCATATATTTGGTGGTATCAGATTTTACATATTTTGTTAGCAGCAGTTAGAAGAACCCTATGCATATTTATTGGTATTATCGGAGGGATCTCTGATTATATATATATATATAATATTTATAGCGATGTGTTTCCGCAAACAAGAGTTGCCAACTATGTCCCCCGTATCGTATTACATTCGATATCTATTTATTCAATAAAAACGCTTGACTAAGAAAATCTCATTCCCGTAATGATTGATTTTAAGACAGTGTGTACTCAACAAAACGTTCCATACATCGAGGTATTATCTTTCAATTTCAGCTATTTGATTTCTATTCCGGTGAGAATTTCTTCCAGAATAATAGAACTATTTTTCTTGGCTTCGAATCCTGAAACCCATTTGTTTTAGTGAAACGAAAAAAAATATGTTCGAACTAAACTGAACCGCAAAATGTCGGTACGTGCCTCAGGCGAACTGATGTAAGTGTTTCTGAAACGATTGCAAAAAGGATTGTATTGGCCGAGACGTCAAAATACACGTGTAAAGGTGAATTGGATACCTAATGGTCTCACCAAGGAAACGTTTTACTTGATTTATTTAGTACTATGTTAATTCAATAAGCGACATGTAGGTTAGACCTAATATTAACAAAGCACGTATTCAAAATAATTCGAGTAAATTTGAACCTGAAGTTCGAAAAATTATCATGCTAGAGCTATCCTTCGCCCTCATTAGGGGCTTTTATGCTGATGTTGGAATAACGTTCCCATTCAGCTAGTATTACATTTGGAAATCATCTCTTTGATCATTACTTTTATTGCATTTATCTAGAAGCTCACCGACATGCTTCCTTTAAGAACTGTATATAAATGTTTAACGAGTGTTCGTTCCATTTTGCATAGAAAGTTGGAGATTACATTTAATAACCCGGAAGGGCTTGTATTCAATTATTTTTTTTCGAGGATCTGCGAATATTATATCGAAATGAAATTCTCATTCTGCATTAAAAGCAAAGTCGGTGTACGTACAGGATTTCACGGAATTAAAAACACTGATCGATACTCGAGTATTTGATATTTAAATAGGAATTCATATTTTTAATAACTCGGTAAGAGATAATATATATATATATATATATATATATATATATATATAATACATATATGTGTGTGTATATGAGTACACATTACTCAATGCAGTCAATTTGCAATCTAATTTTTAAAGTTAACATTTTTTAACATTGACCCAGTGTAGTGTGCTTTTCATTTTATAATGGTATCCAGTTTACATCTTTTCTCCCATTTTTTGAAGCATTTTCTCAGTTATCTCATACCACATACAGAAATTTCTCACGAGTTTTTTGTATGCTTTCATTAGTGTCCAAGTGTCTGATCCACATGTCATATGGCAAATGTACCATTTTATTAATTTCTTCCGCAACTGTGTTTGCTCTTGTTTTTGAAAGACCACTGTGGCACTTGCCATGCTTTCTTTCATTTGTAATATTTTTTTGCCTGTAATCCAAGCTTGAATAAATATTTTGACATCTGATTGCTTTACAACATAATCCTTTGTGTTCGGTGCAGTCCTCTCTTATTTACCAGGACAATTATGGTACGTAACGTGTAACACAAAACGCATTCATAATTATATCGTGTCGAACATACGTTGCTGCATGTAATTCGATAACATATTATACACTTTTTTCACGGGTTATTCAATATTTTTGAATAATACATTTTTTTCATGCTGTAAATTGGTAATTCGATATTGGTACCGCACTGTGAACATTATAAATACCACGACTGAATGTACTAATACTAAATATTGATGTACAACCGTGGCCATTACGATGTTATGAATAAGTATTGAAATCAATACGTCTAAGAATTTTGTTTCCCTTGGATTATGTTACCTTATATAATAATACGGATATTTTCCAAATGTCAATAAGGGAACACGAGGTAGAGGTATACCTACTCGTATGGAGGTTCATATCTCATGCAATAATAACACGTTCATATTTTATGGATTTATGGATAAAGAAAGGAAGTTCATATGAACGTGGATTGCGAATTCAAGTATGTAGACATAAGGAAAGGTTGAAAAAATAATTGAACCTTTGTAGGCACAGGATTTTTTTACTGCTAACTGTTGAAAAATCAAAATCTCATATTTTTATTTGGAGTGTTATAGGTATTTTTATAACAACGTGTTTTATTTTCGATGTTAATTCTGGCATTTAATATATAATTATTCTATAATAATTTAAGAGATAGTAATTCATTTGTTAGTATAGAGTGATAATACGTTCATCATGAAATACTACTGCAAAATAAATGCAAATGTACTGAGTTTTGTTATTTGAGGACAATTATTGTGTATTTAAGATATTATTGACAAATTTATTATATAAAGTTTATTATATATTTTTTTTAACTCGTTTTATTTAGCGATCAGAAATACATAAAGGTTCCTATGAGCTAAAATGACAATATTTAAGAGCGATGCCTAAGAAGAGCTCCAATGAGATCTTCTCAGTTTAACAATTAATATGATAATATTATATTAGACCTAATCTAAGACTAAGTCTAAAGGCCATTGTCGTTCCAATCTCCTTATGCCATAGTTTATTGTATTGGGAATTGTTTTTTTCTCTAATAAAACTGGCGTAAACACTCTCACCTGCGAAAAATTCACCTTCAAATCCAGAAAGTAATAGTAAATATATAATAAAACTCCAATCTAGAACTTGATTCTTACAAGAAATTTTTAACACAAATTACTTACATATTTTTTTTATTATATTACTTCAATATTTTTTTCAATATTAAAACAATATTGTTTTATCTGTGAAAATTAGATTATTATGCTATTGCTCGAGTTGTCCATGTTTCTGTTACACTTACGTTTATTTCCGAATTTAGTCCAAGCACCGAGTATAGTCAATACCGTATATTTTCAAAATATTTGAAATGAACTATATTGCTTCAACAAACTTGAACTATTCAAAATACCGCACTCGCATCCGAAACTCTCAAATTGTTCGCCGTTCTGTCTCGTGTATTAACAATTTTCCGGCATGTTCTACAAACGAAAAGCGTAGAAAAAATCTCATAGTACATAATTTAAAATAATTTCGTAAAAGTTGTCTTGCTCAAACGCGCCGTTATGCGATTACTCGTACTTTGTGTGCCGTTGACGGTAGCCCGTACGCCTGCTCTCATCTCATGCGATACATTGTTTTGTATGTTTGTTTTTGAGCTGTAAATGCCCGGAGAATGCATATAAACTTTTGCTCCGGCCCCGGAGCAGGAGCAAGAGCCGTAGCCGTAGCCATAGTCGTAGCCGGAGTGATCTGTTCTGAATGCGATGAAACAAGGAAAGAATGCCACGGAAGCGCGTTCTTCGCATACGCTGCATCATCATATCGTGCCATTCGGCCGGCTGAAGGGCAGCGGGGGATCTAATATGAATTGTATGAATGTTTTTATCGTATGACGCGCACGTGAAAGCTCCTTTGTCTTATTCCTAGTTAGGTTGTTATTTTCTACGCGGAATTTTTGATGCATACTGTTTTATTACGACTCGTTACATGTCGAGTTTTGAAACACAGACAATTGTTATGTCTGCACGCCGAGAGGTTAACACAGGCAACATATGAGGGAAATTTGCATAAGTGTGGACGTAGTCATTAATCAGTTTGTGGTACGGAATATGAACTAGACTTAAGAGGTTATTCGATATGATTCATATATATATATATATATATATATATATATATATATATATATATATATACTAGTAAACCCGACGAACTCCATTTCGCCACCAGATGGTTTCGTGAGCCAGATGAAGAAATTTTTTGTTAGTTTTATATTTGAAAAGGAAAAATTTGATTTTATTACACAACAGTAATGAATTTATTTCGATTACAAAAATGAAGTGTTTTTTAGTTGAACTTCTCCAAGTAAATGAAAGTGAATCCGCAAATTATCCGTTTCATTGAAGTGCTCTTTGGTAAACCACATTTTTTGGTTTTTGGTCTGACGTTAACACAAACAAAGCGGATGGTTTTCCAACTCGTCAACAGGCAACGTATAACTGCCCATGTGAAAAACAATGATTTTCTAAATAATCCATTTGAAATTTATCCCGCCAACACTAAGCGATTGGCGACTTGTTATTGCGAACGCAAGGCGAACTGGATATTGCAATCGTTTGAAGTCAAACGGAAGACCAGTCGAAATCATTGGTATGTCACCAAATCGCCAGCAAATTTTGATTGAATGGTGAAATTCAGTGCGTGTACATCATTGCGAATTCAAGTTTGCGGCAAGAATTGCTCGTTGACTTAACCAAGCATAATTCTGATAGTTCTCACTAATGTCATTACTCGAATTTTTAATTACGGTGTGACGTTCTAGCAATTTGCATTGAGGCACGATGCACGATTTTCTTAGCTATAAACCTTGCGGAGCCCGAGACCTTTCCAACGAATGCAAAATTGTTGAAATCGGTTCGTGCGTTCTGGAGTTATTTCGTCAGGAAGGAAAACCCAACTTATTTTTATATATATATAGAAGATATATATACGAACTCTTATTTTTTGTTATCGTTATTGTTTAATATGTTTCTACATTAATTTCTTTACAGTCAACTCAATATATTTTACCAGCAACTACTTTCTTATCAAAACACTATCTATGTCTTTTGACATAGTCATATTATATACTATTTTTTTCAATTATTATGTTTTTTTTTAAATAACATTTTTAATTTGATAAATAATCATAATTCAAGTGATACATGACTACCTGAATCTGTATGATTATCTAATGAGTCGATAATCTTTTGTCAATGCCTTTGATTTAACAAACTATCAAAAAGTGCTATTGCTAAATCTCCGATTCGAATTCATTCCTCTTGCCCCGATACTCATCAATATATATTACCATAATCGGTTTTCATGTTCGATATAATAAATTATGTGACAATACATAATTCCCGGTTGTGTATAAACTGCGTCAAAACAGTATGCGGTGTAACATTAGTTTAGTTTAGTTTCGAACGTCGACCGGGCCATCGTATCAGTCAGGCGTCGCGTCGCGCCGCGTCGTCTGCTCTAAGCCTCCATTGATTGATGGCCCATAGACATAGACATAGACAACCGAAATGACCATGGGCTTGGGGGCTTGGGGGCTACCATCGCCCCCATCCGTTTGCACGGGAGCTTTAGTTCACTTAATCACTATACTATTACCGGGCACAAAAACTGATATACTGTACTCACATATTGTAGATAGTACGTACGCTGTGTAATAGTGAAGTCTGAGTGTATTTATGATCACATAACTCAGCCTTTGACATTTTCACTATGTTATCTGCCAGAGGTTGGCGCGTACTATTTTTATTCCACTTCAGCGCGTTTAATCAAAGAATCAGACTTATGGATGGTGGTTACATGGTAAAGAGTTCAAAATATCAATAATCTTACGTTTTATGGATTTATATAGGTTACTTATATTCAATATACATTGTAGGCGAAAGTTTATTAGATTTGAATTGATTATGAAAAAATCAAAAATCGTTTTTTTTTATTATGAAACTATCAAGTATTTTCACATTTTATAATTCTGATTAAATCCGCCAAGTTCTGATGAAGCTTGCCAATACACGTTAATGCATTTCTTTAGAGAAAGGCCTCTCCAAGTTGACCAATTTTGAAAATTATTAATATATAAGTTCATTCAAGTTCAAGTTCAAAAAGTATTTCTTCTGGAGAGGCAATTATGTCATTATTTTTTACTTTGGTTCTAGAAATAAAAAAGTTTAAATAAACAAAAGTAATTCAAAATAGCCATTATAACCGTAAAATGGTAAATTTTTACGCCAAAGCTCTAGACACTTAAACTCATAATTTTCAAACTATGCGATACGTTTTTTATATTTTCATTTTTGTAATAGGTATGATAAATATTATCACCCTATTTGACCTTGACTTTGAGTTCTGGATGCACCCTGTATACATTATGTATGTATAATATTATGTGGTTATTCTCCTTAGAAGAAATTTTGATCATAAAGCATAATTAAAATGAGAACAAGAGATCATAAATTATAAATAGAATAAGAATAAGAAACCTTAATGATGTTTTCAGCCCAAAGTTCAAAGTATTGTATTTCAGATTATTTGATCATTTTCAACCAAATGCAGGACATTTCTATAGACTTTTGATTGTTTTCGCCAAGACAACCGATCATTTTGTAAAGTTTCACAAATCCTTATACAACCCTTCTGAAAAGAGAGTAGAAACGAAATTATAGGCCTGAGTAAACTTTGATCATTTTTCAAGTGTTAAATTTCTAATCATCAATAATTACTTTGAGTTGATTATAAATACTATATGTCAACATTATCAAAATGTTTACATATATATATATATATATATATATATATATATATATATATATATATTTGACAATAATAATAATAGTATCAATCATTCTACTACGAATTAACTCGTCGTACAACTTTGTTTAAATTCCGTTCTATTCAATTTTATCTAGCGTCATCGCAGTTTCTGCAACAGCATCGTGCATAATACCATATAAAAATATTATAATTAATCCGAAAGTTGTTTGAGCTTTTCAATTAAGCTCAGCGAATATTTCTATGGTTTACGTCATTCAACTGGGCTCCCGCTTTCCCGCTTTCCCGCCGCCGCCGTCGCCCGCGCTATAGCCGGGCAGCGCTCTCATTGTTAACATAACAAGAAAACTTATTTTAAACGAGTATGAATACAAAAATATACTAGACTCCACAATAACGAAGCTGGCACTGTCTTCTATTATTCTTTGTGTTTCAAATCTACACTTTATTGAATATGTATAGTTGATAAAACTTTTGCGTATTGTTACGAAAATTCACTGAATTGTGTGAAATGATTTCACTACAAACTTCGAAACAAAGGCTTAATTGTAGTATTGATTATTATAGTTTGTATGAGGAGCTGATTTATGGAGCGACCTGTGATTGTCAGGGAGAATATATATATATATATATATATATATA